>NC_133617.1:378535544-378846377 GCF_048593235.1 Sminthopsis crassicaudata | reverse complement strand
GTGTGTGTATACACCAGAAGATGGGTAAAGATTTCCCCCAAGGCTGACCTTGATATAGGCCTGGAAGACTATCAGCAGTGTTTAAGATTTAAAAATTCCTGATCTGTAACCATAAGAAAGTATCTCTATGAAAACAGTCCTAATGGAGAAGCAACATGGAAATAATTTCAGAAGCAAGGTCATTCCTTGCTTGAACTGCAGAGTGCAACAAAGACTTTTGGTGTTGCCCTTCTTCACCCCTTTGCCAATCCCTACTTCTTGATGGAGCCTTAGTTGGCCAACCAAGGTAACCTTATTTCATTCCCAAGAAAAGTATGCCTAGTATATCAAGGGACTTGAGACTGTCCACTGAAATGACTAGTTCAGTGGCAGTAGCATTTGAGACTGATCTATTCCTTTGAAAAATCCCTTTAGCTCTCTAAGATGAGAAGACTCCATGGCCCTTCTTTGGAAATAAATCTTAACTCATTGGATCATTGGACTGAGTTATATGATACCAAAATAAGATTTTTTTTGTGTGTATATGTAGGGGCTTTTCCCTCTCATCCTCTCACTAGAGAGATAATATGCTTCAGATATAGCAAATGAGTAGACTGATAAAACTGGACTTTTTGCTCAAAAACTAGCTTCTTGAGAGGAAGCTAGAAGCCTTAACACCTCATTAATGAATTATCCAGACAACCATCAAGGACTCAAACATTCCAGAGAAAAAGGGCACTATTGTTACTTCTATGGACATACATAATTTGTGATCTCTGATCCTTCTATTTTCCCCTCTGTTGGGGGGCCGTTCTGAAAGGATTGACATGAGTTCTTGAGAAAAGGGGTTCTGTGTCTTTTATTCAGAAAGACCATTTCTAAACCACAGTTCTGGAGTCTCCTCTTTAACCTTCAGCCTAAAAGTTACTTCTATTAAAAAGTTTATCTGGAGAGCAATCTGGAATTATGCCCAAAAAGTTATCAAACTGTGCATACCCTTTGATCCAGCAGTGTTACTACTGGGCTTATATTCCAAAGAAATACTAAAGAAGGGAAAGGGACCTGTGTGTGCCAAAATGTTTGTGGCAGTCCTTTTTGTAGTGTCCAGAAACTGGAAGATGAATGGATGCCCATTAATTGGAGAATGGTTGGGTCAATTATGGTATATGAAAGCTATGGAATATTATTGTTCTGTAAGAAATGACCAGCAGGATGAATACAGAGAGGCTTGGAGAGACTTACATCAACTGTTGCTGAGTGAAATGTGCAGAACCAGGAGATCATTATACACTTCAACAATGATACTGTATGAGAATGTATTCTGATGGAAGTGGATATCTTCAACAAAGAGAAGAGCTAATTCAGTTCCAATTGGACAGAATCGGCTACACCCAAAGAAGGAACACTGGGAAATGAGTGTAAACTGTTGACTATGTCCATACTAGAAAAATTCTAAGTATGTAGCTATGCACTGCCATGTCATACATGGACACATATTGTGAAAAGGGGACAGACTCTCACTTCTCCTCCCTCACTATATTTAACATGGTACTATATTAGGGCATAGCTCCTAGCAGTCCTTCAGTTTCTAGGAGTTAGTCAGCTTCTAGGAATTCCAACAGAAGATGGACAAGAGTATGAACAAGTAGGAATGGTTCTGGGACCTTGTCGGCTCAAGAGTGTGCCGAGATCAGTTATGCTGTTTCACATCTTCAGCTATTCCTCTATACTAACAAATACCTATTACATATTTGTCTGGTTTTTAGGTGCCATCTAATGGCCACTCATAGCACTTACTGTAAAAGCAGTTAAGAATAAAAAAAAATGTCTTTAGAGCATGGTGAGTGAAGCAGTGTAGTTTCTCCATTCTGTCGAGGCAGGCAACAACCAACTAAATAGTGCTTGACATGAGAGTGGCTAAGACTTAATATTAAAGTGATTCCAATGGTAACCATAAAATTAGGCATAACCCTTATCTCAGATGAGAAACTAAAGCTTACATGTTGAGTAATTTTGCTAGGATAACCAAAACAGGTTTAAATCCAGATCCTTGTTGATGTACATTCTTATAGTCAACATGATTTTGATAGGGTTTCTTGCTAAGTCAGATACTTAAGCAATTCTGAAAGGATAATAAAGTCCTGAACTAGAATTCCAAATAGTTGGTGAGTTACAACTGTGGGTAAATTACAAATAAATGGAATGAAATATTTTATACATCCTGAGCTTTACATCTGTATTATATGTAGTTTTGGTCCCAAGGTCTTTTGTTACACCACAGCACTACAAGCAAAATGTGAAGAGAGAATATGAAATCCTAGTTGAAAGTGACTGTCTAATCTACATCTAAGTTATCCTCTAAACCAGATCAAGGTGTTGATGTTAATATTTAGTGGGAATAATAGTGATGAGTAGCTTTAGTAGTTTTGATGTGGGGTGGCTAGTATGATTCAGTCTAGCATAGATGTTTCAATACAGTAACTAACATTTATCTAGCACTTTCTATGTTCCAGACACTACTAAGTCCTTTATAATTTCATTTAATCATAAACATCTTTGGGATTCCTCATTTTACAGCTGAGGAAACCGAGGCAAACAGGTTTATGTTACTTGACTAGAGTGACATAGCTAATGTCTGATTCCAGATTTGAACCAACTCCTGGCCCAACACTATTAACTGCCCCTAAAGCTACATAAAAACTTTAGCTAGCAGCTGTAATCATATTGTAGTTGTGTCACTTATTTCTAATGGAAACTGTAGTGATAGAAGTGGTTGTTATAGTTTCAAATGCCAGTAGAAACATTCCAGGAAGACTTTAGTGTATTTAGGACAGTATAGTTACCAGCATCATATAGTCAGTTGTAGTGGGAGAGTTTCAGTATAAATTCTAGTAACGCTAGTGCTACCAGTCTTATTGTCAGTTAATGTAGAAATAGCAGTGGGAGCAGCAGTAGCATTTGTAATTTGTAAAGTAAATGTAGTGCCATTGTCACTAAATGTATTGATAATTTTTTATGGTTCTAAAGATGGTAGATACTCTGGAAGGAACACTTCTGAGTCTAGTCCAGTTTTAAAGTCAGCTAGATTCAACAACTTAAAGCATTGTTATAGTACTTATTATTATTGTGTCAGTGTCCACCACTTGTGTATTGGCTGTTGATTTAATTTGGCTTCGTGGTAGTGGGTTCCATGAAGAAGGTAATCCTGGGAGATTATATTGTATCCTGACCAATTGTAGTTGTCAAATGAACTGTTAAATAGAAACTTGCAATAGAGCTTATTCTGGAAGTGTTACCAAAATGGGCAGTAGTGGTGGAAGGAGACATGGAAGTAGTTCTGGGGGGGAAATTGTGAAGTAAAAAGTAATAGTTGTATTGATCAAGTTATTAAGTAAAGGACCCGAGCCAGTATTTGGGGTGTCATATAGTCCTAGACATGATGGTGATAATAGGACATGAATAAAAAGCAGAGTGCCTGTAGAATTAATTTTATTGGGTGTAACTGTGGTGATTGCTGGCTGTAGAAGTCGAGAGAAAGCCTTGAAAGACACAACTGTTTGACACACTGAAGGACTGTTGTTTGCAGAGCAGAGATAGTTATTAAAGTTGTATAAACAGCTGTAATACTGTAATATAGTAAAAATTGTTCTGGAAGTAGTACCAGTGTTCATTCACATCACGGTATCAGTCTGTCTTGGAATTATTGATAAGAGGTATAGTTAAAAAAAAAAGTTACTGTAATACTATTGTTACTACATGTACATTTAGTGGGTCTAGCAATGTATGCAAGATTTGATCTAATTAAGACTACCCTGAATAGTCTTCCCATGTGGGAGGCTTTTAAGCTTTTATGGGAAAATACTGATAATGTTTTTCATAGGTTAATACAGCTGTGTGTCTCAAATATTTTTACCACCAGCTTATTTCTGACTCCATGTGCAAATTGGCCAGCTCTAGGAGGGGCAAAACCAGAGTGTAAGAGCCCCACTCTTGGGCATATCCTCCATCTAGCAGAAGCTTTCCCACCGATTGCACCCTTCATGCTAAATAGCTCTGTATGTCTGTGCTCCCTGACTCTGCACCATCAGTACTGAGTGACGCTGTATTAGCATGTCTGAGTTATCAATTGGACCCCTTTCTTTCTTTCCGCTCCAGTTTCTTTCATATTGCTTGCAATAAAGCTTTGCATTAAATTGATCCTCATTGTCTTACATATTATTTTCAGCATCTGCACTCTTTAAGAGATTATTTTCCCCAACAGAGGCCCTTGAGTTTCTCCTTAAACATAAACTTGGCACTGGAACAAGGACTGAGCCTATTGATAGCTGTACCTACATTGGGGAAGTATAATACTGAGCTCTTTATAGAAAGCAAGTGGTCAGTAGGCAGCATCTTCCCAGGAAGGACTCCCTCGCACTGAAGGACTATTGCAGAATACATTGGTTTCCAAGGCAGGAATGTTTGTCATGAAAGTTTCCATTTTATATGGTTGAGTTGTGGTAGGAGCTTTTTGTAGAATTTGCCTTGGGGACACCACTGTGGTTGCTCATAGTAGGGGTGGGTATGTAAGGTATTATAACTGGTATCCAAAGTAAATGAACTGTTTGTGGGAGAAAGGTCTGAAGCTAAACTAGTAGTGATGGTACTAAATGGAGGACTGAACTAGAAGCAGCAGTTGTGGTCATCATTGGGATCCCTAGCAGTTAGGTAGCACAGAGACCAGAGCACTGGGCCTGGAGTCAGGAACACGTAAGGTTACATCTTACCTTGGACACACATTAGCTGTGTGATCATAGGCAAGTCATTCAACTTCATTTGTAATCCCCATTTTATATGGGGATGAAAACGCTGATAGTGTCCACCTCAGTTATTGTGAGGATTAAAAGAGATCTATTCGTAAGCACATAGCACATAGTAGCATATAATAGACCTTAAATAATTTTATTTCCTCTTGGCCTTTTTCCTCCTCTCTCTCCCTCTAGAGTCAGCATCAGCACTATTAGAAACAATGATAAGAATGGTTGTATTCAGTATTACTGGGTATCTTAAGGTGAGGGTGACAGATGTGGTGGAATTCAGGGCAGGAAATTGCAGTCCAAGATTCAATGTTGTTCTCTTTAGATGTGTTTACTAGTCACATCAACTGTGGTTATTAGAATTGCTAGCCAGATGTAATCGCAGAGGTTTCGGGAGAAATTATCCTGGAAGAAGGGAAAATAATTGACAACAGTGTTAGCCGAGAGTTGTGCAAATCTGATTAGTGTGTGAGAAGTAATTCTGGCAAAAAATAATTGATGCGGAATCTGTAAGAGAAGTAGGAGGGTTTTTACTTTTTGAGATGCTAACTGAAATGTTGGAATTAGTCACCACTGGCATTCCTTTCTTCCAGTTGTGTGTGGAAACTGCTTCTAGTTGATAGGAGTAGATGATCATCCCATTATCAGTGGATACATAAGTCATGGATGTTGCTATGATTTTTAATGTGATGGATACTTATACATAGGTAACACCAGAAATTCCCACAGTATTTGTAGCCGTTGTATTACCTTGTAAGGTAAATGTGGGGGCATTTAGGAGAACCTGTAAAAGAAGTGTCTTACACAATAATTAAGGAGCAGCAATCATAAAAGTAGTTTGAGGAAAAGAATTGGGTAGGAACCACAAAAGAAGCACTAGTGATATTGATTCCTGAGGTACTAAGGGGGAATGAAGTCAGCAGCTCTCGAAGTTGTCAGTTCCAGCTTTATCAGTGTTAACAATAGTAGAAATGAATATGCTATTGCTAGCTGTTTCTGTGTCACAGTAGAGAAAATATTCAGAGTTCCAATCCCATCCAGAGCATCTGTGGTTAGAGTCCTAAAAGCATTGTAAGTACAATGGTTACACTGCCAGGCCTGGACTCTGGAAGTCTCATCCTGAGTCCAAATCTCTTGGCTTTGCCAAGAAACTCCAAATGGAGGCCTAAAGAGTCAGACACAATTGAAATGATTGAAATTTTTTTGTAAAAATCAGATGCCATGGTAAAGATCTTAGTAAAGTTTATCCTGGAAACAGCCCTAAGTTTGTTCATTAAAATTAGAGTTAAATGTAAGAAATAATTGTAGTGAGAAAAGGAAAAAGTCATTGTATTTCCCTTCTGTATCATTGCCTTGTAGCAAAAGTCAATCATGAGGCAAAGAAGTTTCAGAAAAACATCTACTTCTGCTTAATTGACTAAACTAAAACCGTTCATGACAAAATGTGACACATCTTCAGAGATGGGAGTACAGGATGTTGTCTCCAGAGCAACCTGTATGCAGACTAAGAAGCAACAGTTAGAAATGAATACAGAATTTATTTGCAGAGTACATTATGTGAAATGCCAAGCTGGTTGAATTGAAAGCTAGAATTAAGGTTTCCAGGGCAAATAATAACAATCTCAGATGTGCAGATGATATAACTCTGGCAGAAATTGAATAATTAAAAAGCTTCTTGAGGAGGGTTAAAGAGGAGAGTGTAAAAGCTGGCTTGAAACTTAATATCAGAAAAACAAAGATCTTGGCAGTTGGTCTTGTCACTTCTGAAAAATAGAGGGAAAATAAATAGAACTACTGTCAGATGTTGTATTTGGACTCAGATCACTGCAGACAGTGGCTTGTGGCCATGAAATTAAAATATAATTGCTCCTTAGAAGGAAAGCCATGGCAAATCTGGACAACTTAACTAAAAATCAGACATC
Organism: Sminthopsis crassicaudata; assembly: GCF_048593235.1. NCBI lineage: Eukaryota > Metazoa > Chordata > Mammalia > Dasyuromorphia > Dasyuridae > Sminthopsis > Sminthopsis crassicaudata. The sequence continues at coordinate 378,839,680 of NC_133617.1, read as the reverse complement.
ACTTTGCTTACAAAGATCTGTATAGTCAAAGCTATGGTTTGGTTTTTCTAGTGGTAATATATGACAGTTGTACTATAAAGAAAACTGAGAGCCTTAGAATCGACACTTGAATTGTGATGCTGGCAAAGACTTTTGAGAGTCCCTTGGATAGTAAGGAGATTAGATTAGTCAATGCTTAAAAGAAATTAAGCTATTTACTGGAAGGTCAAACACCGAAGCTGCAGTTTAAATAATTTGGTCATATAATGAGAAGATGGGGAGTCATTTGGAAAGATATTAATGTTGGGAAAGATTGAAGGCAAAAGAAAAGGAGGACAAGCAGAGGATGAAATACCTAGATGATGTCATGGAAACAGTGAATAGGAACTTGGGCAGAGTTCAAGAGATAGTGGAAGATAAAAGAGTGTTATGTATTATGGTCTGTGGACTCATGAAGAGTTGGCTATGACTGACAGTCAACAATAGGAAGTCAGTATTATAAACTTTTGAAGTAGTGCCAGTTTTGCTAGTACTATCAGCCTGAGAGATGATCACAGTAATATGTAGATATGGCTTCAAAATGTCCGTGGGTTCCATGGAGAAGGGGCTCTCATTTTGCCTTATCTAGTTGTCACAGGAAATATTAAGTGAACTATAGTAGAAAAGTTTTTAGTAGAATCTGCTTGATAGAGCCAAGAGCCTAAATACTTGTAGCATTAGTGGGTGAAAATTGTGAGAGAAATGGAGAAGAACTAATGATAGTTACTAAATTCTAAAGAATTAGTACTTATTATCAAGGTTGATGCTTGTGATTATTGATCAACATGGATGAATCTCTCTAATTAGAGTAATGAAAAGGACGAGGCTTCTGATTTCTGTTTAAGGAACTTTGCTCTACCAATGAAAGTCAGTATTTTTCTAGGTGGTATAGTAGTAGATTGACGAACCTGAAGAAAGGAACACTCGAGTTCAAATACTGCCTCAGCAGCTTTGTGACCCAGGCAAGTCACTTAACCTCCTTTGGCCTCCATTTCCTTTTCCATAAATGGGCATTTTTTTTTTTTTTTATGGGCAACTTAATAGCACCTACCTTCCAGCATTATTTTTGAATGAAATAAGTTGAGTATTTGTAAAGCACTTTGCAAATCTTAAAATGCTATAACAATATAGCTGTGTTCTAATTAATAATGATTCTCTGAAGTGGTGGTATTTATTCAAATTCATAATTTTGTAAAATATGGTAGTCATTTCCAATCCAATGGAAATGTGCAGTGTGATTTTGAATAATGCAACTACTTCAGGGGATTCCTTATTTGAACTAATCAGAACCTAGCCTAGCTGTGTAAATACCATTATTTATAGTACTTATGTATAGTGGTATGATATTTATAACTATATTAGCTATTATTATTCTACTCATAGTCTTAAATACTTAGATTGACTTGCCCTCAGTCACAGAGACAATGTAAATCAGAGACCAGACTTGGACCCAAGTTTTCCTGGCTCCAAGGCTGTATCTACCCACGATGGCATGCTGTATCTCCTACAATCATAAAGTGATCATTATATAACATTTAATAACTTATACAGTAAATCTACAAGACTTATTGGAACAATGCAGAGTAAGGGCTCAAAATCTCATGAAGCATGTATACCTAGTCTTATTTTGTAGATAAGGAAACTGGTTTAGAAAGATTACAGGTGATCAAGAATCCAGTAATTCAACCTATTTCTCCTAACCATTTTTATTTTCTTTCTTAGGCCCTTTTTGCTTTTCCTTATATATTTTCTTGATAACATCATCAATGCCATGTACAGTGAGATGTACTATAGGACATTGATGATATGGGTCTGTCTTTAGGGAGAGATTAGGGTTGAATAAGTAGATTTGACTCATCTGCATAGAAATAATTAAATCTGTAGAAACTGATGATCTTTTCAAGAAAGGGAACTTCTTCCTGACAATAATTTGTCTCATTGTTAGTTAATCTAACAAACATAGTGTTAATCATATGCTAGCTTGCAGAGACCTGGGCTAGTAAATCACCATGTGAGGAGGCTGTTATCTTTGACATCTAGCTCTCAAAGAAGACGGGGAAGACTTCTTCCTCACTTCTTTGAAGTAAGGAAGAAGGAGTATGGAACATTGCATATTGTATCAGACATTTTTTTTCTTGGTTTGTTTTTTTATATCCCACCTTATTCTATTCCCTTCCCTTTTATTTCTTTATAAATTTTGGAGAGATTTACACCTTTCTAGATATATATTGTTCCTTCTTTAACTCTTTCCTGATGTAAGTAGTCATCTTGATCTATGTTTTGCCACTGGACCCAGATGGCCCTGAAGGAGAGAATGAGCTGGTTTCCTTGCACAGCTCTTCCTTGCCTAAATTCAATTTTACTGGCTTGTCATAGCATTACCTTCCTGATGCCATGGTCCCTTCTAAAAGGGACACACAACAACAAGGATTTCAGAACTGTCTGAATTATCTATTAAGTCCAACATGTTTTCAGTACAATTAATAGTTTTAGATTTGGGTAGGACTAAATTTGGGTAGGAGTGTTGATTCACCACAGTGTATTAGGTATGGACTAAATTACTAAAGTACAATAATGTTGTTCTTAACATCAAATGTATCCCCTTCAAAAGAAATGTTCTTGTTTTACTTACAACCAAAAGAAATCAAATACATTTCCCTTCCCCATTCTCAGTTAAGAAGAGCTCTGAAATTTAATATGATGCTTGACCCCAGTCTCTAGCTGTAAAAAAAAAAAAAAAAGATAAAAAAGTTACATAGAAGATGAAGTTAATTGTATTAATTTGCTTTTTCCCCCAACAAAACAATAACAGCTTTCACAATATCGGTCTTAATGTATATGTTCAGGACTTGTAAGATGGACCATAATAGATCGAAAGAATCCAAACAATATCTGTATACTATTAAAGAAAAAAAGTACCTGTTACCTTAATATGGATCCTCTTAAACTTCATGTCATGGACCTCTTTTGCTAAAGACTTCCTCTCAGAAGTTTTTCTTTTTAATGTATAAAATTAAATATAAAGGATTACAACAGGAATCAATTACATTGAAATATAATTATTAAAATAAGTTTTTAGACCTCAGCTTAAACTACAGAAAGATTAACATTTTCTTGCCATAAAATATTGATAGGCATTTTCAGAAAAAAAAAATGAGAAATAACTTTTAAAAATTATGAAGAATATTATAGAGGAAAAAATAGATAAATGACAGTGGATTGTCCTTTGTAGCTGAATATGTTTGTTTTTCAGAGAACCAATAACATCACAAGGTGGATTGGATGAGGCAGAATTGCACAAAGTTTTCAACCTTGTTACTGGACTTTGAAATCTCTAGAAAAGACAAAAGTCAGGACTACTGGCTATGTATGGCATGAGATGCAGTGGATGACATCTTTGAGGTCTGACCACGCTCCATCGCTCCATAGCTCTTGTTCCATCATCTTCATGGCAGTTGGAAGAAATTGTTCTCATTCACCCATTCTCCCCTGAAGTCTTTATTTGCTTGGGGTAAACACCTTAATTCACCAACTTTATCAGTTATCCTTACCTTGGTTTAGCCCATCTGCCTAGATGGTTTACTTTTGTCTCCCATCCACTATGAATCACTTGGTAGGGAACATCTTCCAGAGGTTAAATTATAAGGGATAACTTATGAGGAAGTTACAACCAGAATTCAGGCTCCATAAAATAGAAAATCACACTCACATATGTGGCTTTAATTTATCAGGTTAGCTTTTATCCCTCCAATAATTTTGTCTTCTCCCAGCACCTATCAAAAATGGCCACAACATTAAGTACAGGCTTTAGGGGGCGATCATATTATGTTCAAATATAAAAGAAAGGGGGGAAAAGAGACAATGAAATTTGAACAACTACAGATTCAGTTGTACAAATGTAAGGGGCATCGAGTTATTTATGTGAATTTATTAATGAACCGGTAAGGGATTAGAATAAGTTCACTGTACCCCTATCTGCAGGATAATGACCTCACAGACCCACCTTCTGGACTGTAGAACTCCAGAAACGGACTTATTAATAGATCAAAATACCTCTTCGTGGAGCTGGCATAATAGCTCTGAGGACTTTCCCATCTATGATGAGTATCCGGTTCCCACATGGACACCTCCTGATGGACCTACTGATCAAAAGACGTGGAGGATTCTAGTGGCCATGGACAAGATCACTTTGGGTTCCACAATACCAGTGGGGGATAGCTAGCGGCAAGAAGAGTTAACATTCTTTGCTTGTCTAAAAGAGCCTGTGCCTTATGATAAGATTTAACATCTGTTAGCATTTTGGGATCACAGGATCCTGAAGGTTCCTTAATGCTATGGGCTCATACAATGTTACTTGTAAAGTTTGCAATGTTACAATATTTCAAGACTAGGACCAAAAAAAATGATATTTATCATTTGTAGATTTTGTCTTTGTAGATTTTGATTTCAGTAAAAATGAAGGGATGGTACAGAACATTAGCTGATAATATACTAAGTGAATTGGTCGAAAGGTAAGAATCTTCTTTGGGTTTTAGGAATAAAAGATGTATTAGTTATGTTGTGCTAGGAATACTGATTGTTTCTTTGATTACTACTTCTATAATTACTACCAAATACTGCCATGTCTGTATACACTATTCAGAATGAGATAGTACAGGCTAAATACATTGAAGAGTTAAGCATAAATGTTAGTCTAGGATTCAGAAAACAAGCTCAGATTGATAAAAAGTTTTTTCCAGATGTTAATCATTTTTTTAAAAAAGGCTATTGTAGCCATGAGAGATGAGGTTGACATGTTAAGTTTTAGACAAACACTTGCCTGTGATTACAGGCATATCAGTTCTGTGTGACAAAAGTTTAATACAATGACACTTCATTGGGAGTAGCATAAGATCTAGGAATCATTTGAATGATCTTTTTGGGAATTCTGATATAATCCTTGATATTGAAGATTTGTATAAGATAGCAAAAGATATACATGCCACTGATCAAGAACTGATACCTTCAAAAACTGCAGAAAAGATTATTAGCTAGTTAAAACATCTTGCAATTTTTGGAGCATGGGTGCATGATGTATTAATGTTTGTTTACTTGTCATAATAAGTTTTTAAATCTGTTTTTGCCTGGAATATTGAATTTTTTCCTATTATGAAGGCAGTGTCCTTCATTGTAAAAACTAAAACAAAAACATACATAATTGGGTTTTCCATTTAGAAAGCCATGGCAAACAGATGAATTATTAGTGAAAATTTTATAGAATAGCTAGCTCAGAATGTTAGTATAGTTTTTCAAAAACAGATAACCAATGTAGATGTTTATGATATGTTAAATACATTGAAAGAAACTGTAGAAATTGAAGATGAAGTAGAAATCTTGAGAGTATGAACTTTAATGAAATGGGATTATTGATTTCCTTTCTTTTCTTACACCTACACGGTGGGGCGATTCTAAATATAATTGGACTAAAATAAGAAATCATCTAGATTGAATTTGGAAAAATGCATCTATAGCTTTAGGCATAGAAGACCTCAATAAGATTTTAAGAGAGCCGTTCAAGAAAGACTCAAAAAACTGAATTGTTTGGTTAACAGCATCTATTTTGGGGCCTTGGATACATAATATTTATATTAACATTTTCTTTTATTGTGATTATTTTTATGTTTGTGTGCTGTCTACCTTTTCTTTCAAAATTAATTTTTGCAATGATTGAGTGTGAGCTTTACCTTAAAGATGCTCAAAGTGCTGTTTCTCACATGGAGGATAGTTTGTAGGGACATTGTGAGTCTGGATGCAAAACAAAAAATGGGCAAGTGTTGAGAGCTAAAGAGGAATACAGAGAAAGGGCAGCAGGCCCTTGAGTAAGCTTTCCACTGGCTTTTCTGATATACATAGTGCAAGATAATCACAAGCCTTGAGCAAGCTTCCTTGATAGGAACATAGAGTAAAAACATGGATGTGAGGCAAAAGCATTGTATAAGCAAAAAAGAAAAATGTAGCCATTTACTATCTCAAATTTGTCTCTCATATTTAAGTTGTATGGTTTTCTGCTATATAAGCTTTGTCTGATGCTGTAATAATCAGCTCTAAGTATCCCATTAGCAATCCCACCTGAGATCATTTTTCAATTCTCTTCTGAATTGCTCAGTGATCCCTCTGGTGATCCGTCTGGCAAGAGTTATAATACTTGAACACCCACACATCCCAAGTAAAAAAATATAATCTTTCTCTGGATGAAGTCTATAAAACCATTAAGATCTAGGTTTGAGATTTAAAAACCCACCATGGGTGACAGCCACACCAGCTCAGCCAACATTATATCCATTAAAAAAAACATTAAACAAATGACCAAGTCAAGCAGATTTGTTTGTTAATGGATAGAATTATGATAGCAATTAAGAAATTACAGAATGATTATCTTTAAGGAACCCGAACTTAGTAATAAACATAATTATGCAATTAAAGAGTAGAACTTGTATAAAATATAACTACAGGATGCAAAATTTAAGCATCTACTGAATACCTAGCAAAATATTAACTGAGGTAAAATCATACAAGTTTGCTCTTTTATAAACGTATAGATAACAAATTCCCATACTCCAAATACAGACTTTAAAATATTGTTGAAAACTAAACCAATAAACCTTACTAGAACTGGAGTAATATAAAAACTATTTCTATCTGAACTTTCTCAAAAAATAACAGGAATGGGATTAATAACTGATATATATATATATGTATGTGTGTATATATGTATGCATATGATATATATTAATATATATGCAATAATTAATAGAATATTAAACATAAAAAATTAAGAGTTCTGAGGTTCTACTTATGTTGACTAGTTTGTCAAAGATAACAAAACAGGAAAATAGAAATTATTCAAGTAGTTACAGGAGATCAGAAATGTGCTGGAACCAGCTCATACAAGCTCAAAAGAACTGATGATTAAATTTTCAGTATCAGTATAAATGCATCACAAATAAGCAAATGCTATTAATCGTGGTTTGATTTGTTAATTATCTAGACTTAAGAAAATGATGGAGAAAATGTTACTAATAAAGGTTTATCTTTGAAATGTATTCCATGTTTGTATTCAGTGTTGAGTTGTGTGAAATGATTCAACTATTTTGGAAAATAATTTGGAATTGTACTCAAAGTTCACTAATATATATATATATATATATATATATATATATATATATATATATATATATATATATATATATATATATATTAACATTTTCTTTTATTGTGATTATTTTTATGTTTGTGTGCTGTCTACCTTTTCTTTCAAAATTCATTTTTGCAATGATTGAGTGTGAGCTTTACCTTAAAGATGCTCAAAGTGCTGTTTCTCACATGGAGGATAGTTTGTAGGGACATTGTGAGTCTTTAATCTAGCAGTACTCCTATTTTATATATCCTAAGGATATCAGCTAAGTGGCACAGTATGTAGAGTGCTGGATTAGTACTTAGCTAGGAAGTGTTTTAAGCTGCATTTTAACTATGTGACCCTTGGCAAATCAAACTTCTCTTCAATGCATTTTTTTCCATCTTTATAGGTGAGGACCATAATAATACCAGTCTCCCAGAATTCTTGTGAGGATCAAATGAAAATAAAATTTGTAAAGTGTATATAAACCTTAAAATTATATGTAAATATTAGCTATTATCATTATTAGATCAATAACAGACACATGTACAAGAATATTTTTAGAAACACTTTCCACAGTCGCAAAAAAACAGAAATAAAATAGGTGCCTATCAACTGGGGAATAGCCAAACAATTTGTGCTATAGGAATATGACTGGTTATGTCACAAAATTATGGATGTGATGGATTCAGGGGAGGAAAAACATAAGATTTGTAGAAATTTTTGCAAAACAAGACAATTTACATAATAACAGCAACACTAATACAATGTGAAAAAACCTAGAAAGCCCCAAAGTCATAGTAATAAACCATAGGTACTTAAGGAAACTGATGATGAAGCATGTCTTGACATCAAAGCATTGAACTAGAGCTACGTAATGAAGGTGTGTATCCTCAGATGTGGCTAATGGATTTGTTTACTGAACCATTCATTTTTTTCCATAGGAAAAAACTTCTAATTTTGAAATGGGGAGGGTTGGGGAAGTTACTAAATAAAGCATAGAAATCAGGTGGGGTTAATAGGAATTTGGAATACTTGTAAATGCAAGACTTCATCACTTATTGATATTTCACTTTTCAATGCTTTTTATGTTGTGCCTTCCAAGGTTCCTTTTTACAAGTGAGGAAAATGAGACAAAGAAAATGAATAACTTGTCTTGGCTCAATCAGCTCGTTAGTGATGAAGCCAAATTAGAACTCTGTCTTCTCCCAAAAGTGTGTTCTTTTCACTTTCTTGCCAAATGAAACTGCAATAAAGTGGACAGAAAGAGTTGAACCCTTGAAAGAGGAAGGGAGAGAAGGCAACAATATGGATGTGAAGTTAGTTGTAGACTTATCAGTGTTAAATGTTGGATTAGAAGTCAGAAGACCTGGCTTCTGTATCTCCCTCCCACTGTCAACACTTAAGCTTCACATTCTTGGATAAGTCACTTAATATTTTGTGTTTAGGTTTTCACATCTGAAAAGTTAGAGAATTTCTAGTTATGACTTGGATTCTGTATTCCTATGATGTAAACAATTTGTAAATACTCATTTATGTAAGACATTAATTTTGGGAGGGATTTAGAGGAGGAATCTTAAGACAGACCTGGAGTGGCAGGGTTAATAGTCCATGTTCTTTCTGGAGGCTGTTATTAAAGTTGTTCTCATTCCTTATTTGTAAGTTATGTGAAATTATTGTGCCTTCTATGTGGTGATTAAGTTTAAAAGTGACTAAATAAAAAGGGTATATCTAGGCGGCTAGAAGTAAAAGATGTAGAGTAGATCTGTTCCCAGAGCCTCTCAGAGCCCAGGTGGGACTCCATCATTCCTATGAGCTGTAAAGACCCTTGTCCTTCCATTGAACCAACTACCAAAGTTTGTGAAGAACAGGACTGTGTCACCAAATATCTTTATTAATACCATCAACAAATATTTGAGTTCTATATATAGGTAATAGCCTAAAGGGAGCTTATAAAGAAGGATAAGAAATAACCCCCAAGGAGCTCATAATCTAAGGAGATAGCGAAGAAAAACATTAATAACTAAGGTAGGACCCAAATGATTAGCATAGATGAATACTGTAGGAATTTAGAAAAGCATAACCATTGAGGGTTGAGTTTGGGGAAGGAAAGCTTTCATGAGGCATGTTGAATCTTTACTTTTCTTACTACCTGTATGGCTGTGGACAAATCAATGTACTTTACTGAATCCTAATTTTTTTCCAAATCATCTACAGAGCCGCCAAAATAAATTTCTTAAAATGTAGATCTTACTTCTATACTAAGTAAATTCTAACAGCTCCTTACTACCTGTAGGAAAAAAACTATCTAGCCTTTAAAGTTTTTAACAACTTGACCTCTTTCAGTATTGTAATTCTTTTTTTTTTTCCTTCTCAAAACTCTGCCATCAGTTAAATTGGCTGTTCCTTATACATAACACATTTCTCCCACCTCCGTGCTTTTGCATTGGCTGTCTCTCAAACCTATGATTCTCCTTTCTTGGACACCTTGCCTTCCCTCACAATTCAGGTTAAGTGCTAGCTACATGACACTGCTCTTGATTCTGGCTGAGTTGCCCTCCCTTCCAAATTTTTTAATTAATTTTTACATTTTTAGAATATATGCACATATTCACATAAATACCTGTGTCCCTTGTTAGTATATTAGCTTAAGGGCACAGACTATTTCATATTCTCAGTACTCAGTACAGTGCCTAGCACATAACAAATGCTCAAAAATTGCTTATTCAACAACTTTCATTGACAAAGGGAGAAATGAAGGGGGAGGAAGGGAAAAGAGGAGGGAGAGAAAGACAGATGGGTAGAGAGACTGATTGTGATACTAATAGTGACAAAGGAAAAGATTGCAAACCTTAAAGCACTATAATTGCTATTTCTTATAATTAACACATATGTGACACAACATAATCTCATCATGTATTAGGAATGAGAGGAAGAGTTGGTGGAAGGAGTGAATCTTCCATGAAAAAAAAATTATGGCAAGCATTGGCTAAAAATCACACAAGATGAAAAACTATGGAGAAGCTTCACTCTGTAGCTCTAAGTTCACAAATTCTTCTAAACAGCCAAGTTTTTTGGGAAAAAAATAAACATTTTGAATTTCACAGGAAGCTCTTCTCTCCATGAATCACCTCTATAGAAACAGCATAATTTCATATTAAAAGCACTGAACATGAACATTCATTATTAACTCCCTCTCACGTGGTAGAGGGAACAAACATTGTTCTGTTTGGCTGAAGGAGGCAAAACATGGAATTATGGGTAGAAGTAGCAAAAATCAAATATATTTTAGATATTTGGAAATAATTCCAGAGCTATTGGAATATGTTCTCTCAGGAGCTGGTAAGGTGAAAGATTCCTTTCAGGTATGGGTTGGATTAGACAGAAAGGGTAAGTCACTTGCTTGGTCATATCACATATTTAATAAATGTCTAAGTCAGACATGACTGAAAAAACCCCAGAACAACAAAAATGTACATCTTTCTCCACTAGAATATAAGCTTCTTAGGAGCAGAGATTGTTTGGTTCCTTGTGTTATTCCCATTATCTGGCACATAGTACATGTGCTTAATAAATACTTGTTGATTACCACTATTCCATATATGGCCATTATGATCCATCTTTTAGTGGGTTGGAATAGCTTCCTGATAAGCCTCTACTTTCTTCCTCCACTAATCCATTCTGTGTGCTACCACCAGACAAATTTGATAATATCTTTTTACTCCTCAAGAACTGATGATGATCCCTATTGTTTGTCAAATAAAATCATAGTTTTTATCCTGATATTCAAACCCTATACAATTTTATTCCAAATTGTATATATAAACTTTTTATTTATGCTACACTCAAGTCAAACTGGATCACTGCTCTCTTACAAGCTCATGGATGCTTTCTGGCTCTACAATTTTGTTCCTACTCATCATGATCTACTAGCTTTCTAACTACCCTTCCTTTATTTCCATATCCTCTTCATGAAGCCTCCCTTTAATTCCCCCATTTAGAAGCTATATCTCCACCATCTGACTGCTAAAGAATTATGTATTCCTAAGAATGTACCATTTCTCATTAGTATTGTATTCAATTTTGTGTAAATGTATTTTCTCTCTCTATCCACTAGATTGTGAACTCTGTGAGAGCAGAAACTTTGAATTCCATGTTCCTCTCATAACCTACCACAGTGAAATACATATAGCAGATAATAAGTAGAATAAGTCATATGGAACAGAGATGGGAAAAAAAAGATAAAACTAACTTCTTGGTGTTTTCACAAAGAAGCAATGATGACTTTTGAAGAAAAACTTTCTTTTTCATATGAATGTAATATTGTTATTAAAATGATTATGTTCATTGAAACAAAGATCCATGTAAATCATTTTACTACTAGTGCAGGTATTTTAACAATTACAAATAATGCTAAGATGAAAGGGAAGATCATTTGTATATTTTTACAACATAATGTGTAATCAGGTATTTATAGAAAATAGAGATAGATAACTTCTGTCTTTTGGTCTCGATCTCTCTCTGTATAGAAACATGTGTATGTATTTCAGAAACAAGCTGAATATGTTAATAAACCCAGTTCCACCAGACAAGGTCCATTTTGATTTCATTTTTTTTTCCATCCACTGTTAACATATTTTATTATGTAATTTTTTAAAAAAGAAATGAGTAAAGCAGCCTCATATTTGGAGGTTTCACAGATGGTATCCTTTACAATAGTTTTGCTTCTAGTTTGCCATTGAAGTCCTTTTAGACCTTGTTGTACCATGCAATAATGCACTCACATTAAGTGATATGTGATGAGTGCTGCTGCTATTTTTCCTCTGTTTCACTTGGCAATTAAACACACAATTTCCTTACAAATGACTATAATTTTTTGCTTCCATAATATTTATGTCAACTCCAGGGAAGCTAAAAGTTGGCATTCTCAAAACCTGACCATCTGAGGCAATTTTACCAACATGCAATTTTATTTGTATCCACTAATTATTAGGGATCATCAGACTACTAGAAAAAATCATAAAGTAAAAACCATAATGCATTACTAGCTTGAAAAATTAGAAGTTGTAAGTAAGAGTAGGTGAATTTTCAGTGACTTAATTTCACCCCCCCCATTGTATTTGAAACATTGAAAATGTTGTATTTGACCCGAATTGTTATTCAGACCTTTTCAGTTGTGTACATCTCTTTGTGACCCCATTTTGGTGGGATTTTTTTGTTTGCTTCTATTTTGATTTGTTTTTTTGGCAAAGATACTGGAATGTCTTGCCATTTCTTCAGCTCATTTTACAGATGAGGAAACTGAAGAAAACAAGATTAAGTGACTTGCCCAGCGTCACACAGCTAGTAGCTGAGATTTAAGCTCAGAAAAATGAGTCTTCTTGATTTTAGTGCTGAAGCACTTATCTGATTTAAATTGCTAAATGTTAAATTGAATATTACTCAAAATTAAATATGCATGAAGCATGCAAACCCTCCCCCTTACCCCCAACACACATGGACAAACTTTTCTCAAGATGTTGACAAAGGGGGCAGCTAGGTGGCGAGGTGGCGCAGTGGATAGAGCACCAGCCTTGAATTCAGGAGGACCCGAGTTCAAATGTGGTCTCGGACACTTAACACATCCTAGCCGTGTGACTCTGGGCAAGTCACTTAACCGCAGCCTCCAAAAAAAAAAAAAAAAAAAAAAAAAAAAAAAAAAGATCATTAGATAGGAGTCTGGATCTATGGTCTGCAGACTCTTCTATAAAATTGAAGTGGAATACCCTTCCAATTGGGAAATGATTTTGGGGGAAAATGTAACTTAACAGAATACATGAAATTATGAATTTGAAAAACTCAGGTACCATGGGAAGCATAATATCAACAGATGCATAGCAAAGAAAGTTGAACCAAAAGAACAACCTGCACAATGCTTACATAACATATAAACAAAAACATTTAAAAATTCAAATTAATTTCACTAAATAATTTTAGACTTATCCCTCTTTTTGGGAAAGAGGTGAGTGGGTTGGAGGGTAAGAAGACAGAAGGTAGAATTCTTTATGAACTGTCAGATGGGGTCATTTCCTTAATTGGTTTTGCTTAACTGTTTTCTTTGTTGTAGGTATATGCAACAAAGGGGCTCTTTGATCCCCTAGAAAAGTGCTTATTAAAGTAGTACATTAAGAACACTTTAATATAAAACATTCCTTTAAAAGTCACTCCTAGTAGTGTGTTAGAATTGAGAACACAAGACAAAGATTTTTAAAATATCTGTGCAGGAAATGAAAATGGGGATGTTAATTAAGACAAACGCAAGCTTGGCTAGGTTTTCTACAAATAGTATGATAACTAAAGCTAATAAAAATGAAGTTTGTGATAAATACTAAGAAAGGGAAAAAAGGGGATTTTTAAAAACTATGTTGTGAGAAAGATGAAGGCAAAGGGACAACATCATTCACTAAAGAGAGATGAAATAATAACATTTTGGAAAAAGCAAAACTATTTTGCTTCTATTTTCTCTACCAAGGATAATGTTCTTTTGAATAGAAAAGATAAAATGTAAATAATAGGGAACCCAAAACACAGGTTAATAAAAATATGATAGCTACTAACAACTCTGAGTTCAAGTCCCTAGATCAAAATAAATGATGCCCTAGAGGATTAAAAGAAATTGTGTCTAAGAGTTTTGGATTCCTAGCCATGATCCTTCAGGAGTTTTGACATGACTAACAGAAGAGGTACAATGGGAGTGGAATTAGGCAAATATCCTAATTTTCAAAAGGGGAAGAAGATAAATTAAATTTATATGTTTTAAATTTTTAGGCTGGTGAACTAAAAGTTAATTCCTAATAAAATTCAAGAGTATTCTATAAGCTTATATTATTTAGTATTTTACAGGCATATTCATTAAATTATTTTATAATTAAAAATCTTTTCCTGTTTTGAAATCAACAGCATATACAAAAATCATCTCTTTATCATTCTCTACATACTAATAAATAATCTATGTATTATTGGGATTAAAAGCCATAAAAGAATTTGCTCTATAAATCTATCTAATCCTTAAATTATTATGAGTTTGTATAATTTATATATTTTTGTAGATCATCTCTCAAAATTCCTTTAAATTCTCTAATTGGTTTACATATAGTTGTAGGTAGTATTTCCCCGATGATATTCTTAATTGCTTTTGTTATGTTTATCTCTTTTTTCAAATGTAGCATTCCTTATTTACATTTTCCCTTTTTTCCCTATTGGTTTGTCATTTTTATTAGCTTGTTTTAGTACAATCTCTTTATTTCATTTGTAATATTCTGGAATTATGAAGACCTACCTCAGTAAGAGAGTCAGAAGCAGCTGTTATTGACAGTAGCATCATCATATTTGAAACAGCTGACAATTAGAAGACTGAATTGACTGAACTGCATTTGACAATGAGAGGTATGCATATGTCCAAGAATAATGGAGGGAATAACCATCTAGAGAGCTGTTTGAGAAGACATGCAAAGGAGCCCTCTGAGTTATTTCCCAAAAGAAAGCCTTTTGCTTTTCCTCACTGGTGTTGGAATCTGTGGAATGAATTGTTTTCTATTAGATTATGGGAAGGTCAATGCAATTTCTTATGGTATGTTATTGCATGCTTTTACACTTTGATTTCTGTTTTTCTGGCAGGCTTACATAAACCATTTGCATTGTATGGGGACTCAAGTGGAGAATTTTGCTTCCCCCATACTGTATTCTAGCATAGTACAAGGATCCAAAAGGTATGTTCTGGAGCCTGGATCCAGCTCCTTGTTAACTTTTCAGTATGACCATTTATTTACACCTCTTAAATTGACAGCTGATTAAACTCTGGGCATCAGTTACTATTTTATTGATTTTTCTAGACTTGATTTAATGGAAAAAATAATAATAATGGAAATTAAACTTAAATGTTCTGTATATCCTTTTGTCAAGATAGTGGTTAAACATTTACCAGCACAATTAAAAAATGACATTACAATTGTAACACATATTTTAACATATACTCTAGTTTTATATTTAAAATTGTTCATTCAGTCAGTTTAGAATTAATGGAATTATATGTAACCCTGTGTTGGTCATGTGATCTATTGGAATATAAAGGTTTTTGGTTTTGTTTTTTTTCCAATCTAAAAAGAAATTGAATGATTGTGAGATTTGAATGAGAGGAAAGGGAACAAGAACTCTGAAGTGCTTAATGAGTGACTATTGATGAGAATGGGGATGGGGGGAATATAGTCAGTAGCTGTGACCTTATGTTCTACATACAGAAAAGCAGAAGGGCCAATCTTTGTCCAAGTTAGAGGGGAAAAAAATTCTTTAACCTGGGAGGGGCTCACAGCTTTTATAACTTACTGTCTTTTATAAATAATTGATATTATTAATCTTCCCAAAATAGCTGGGGAGGACAACATAAAATGGTAGAAGGAGATCATTGTCTTTGGATATTAAAGTGGAAAAATGATCCTATTTTGAGGCCTGCAGTGATACCTGGCAGGTACACAAGATTAATCATTTTAGAGCTGGGTCTAACTTCTGTGCTTGGAATTCTTTTCCTTCTCATCTGCCTCTTATAGCTTCTTTCAAGTCTCATCTAAAATTTTCCTTTTTATAAGACCTTTCTTGAGGCCCCCTGAATACTTGTGTTTTGTCTCTATTGATTATCTTCAATTTATCTTTTATATATCTTATTTGTATATAATTGTCTAAATGTTTACTCTTTTTTAGACTGAAAGCACTTTGAGATGGGGATTCTTTAAACAATTGCCTCTATTTGTATCCCTAAATTTAGCGTAGTATTTCCCAAGCACATAATAGGAGATTAATAAATGCTTGTTGCCTGTTGACTAAACTAAAGGAAACTCTGTACTCATCTAATCCACTCTTCTTTTTACAGATGGGAAAACCAAGATCCAGAGATGTTGAATGCTTAGTAAAAGTCACACAGAAGTATGCAGAGAACTAGGCTTGGAATTCACATATGCTAGACTTAAGTTCTAGTTTTGTTTTGTTATTTTTCTCCTGCATGAGACTTCTTCCTCTACTTCTTGTTGGACTCTCTTAGATGGATTTTTGTCAATACATCGTTTAAGATCTTGCTTAACTTTGACATGTATTTTTAAGTGTTTTGAAAGGAAGAGATCATGTTTGCAAGGTAAGTGATTTGAGGACACAAAGCCATTTAAAAATTTGTATTTTGAGGGGTTCTGTCTTATGACTTCTTTGTTGCATTAATGTTTGAGGTTATTTTTCTGTAATTTCTTTTTTCTAACACTTAAAGAAATTTTTGTCTTGTGATTTTGTAGTCTAAAATTTTATACCTTGGTGAATCATAATATTCTCTTCATTTTGAATGTTGCATGATTTTTCCTTAATATGAAAACTTTTTATCATTGTCTTTAAGTGTAGTATTTTAATTTTTTTCCCTTTTCCAGTGCCTTTAAGTTCCAAATATTTGTACTTCTTGCTTTGTCTTCCAAATCTGTTACCTCACTGTACATATTCATTAGGTACTTTTTTCAGTTGTTATAATCAAGGCTTCCACTTTAATTTTGTTCTACTGACATTCATTTGAGTTTAGGCAATCAGATGTTTGCTTCTTGGGTATCACTATGCAATTTCCATGCTTCTTTAAACTTGTCATATTTTAATATATTTATTACTCAACACAGTTTATCTCCTTATATTTCTTCCATCACAAGCTTCTTTGACTTAGATTTCCTGGATCTTTGAATGTCTTTATTGATCCTGTATTTTAAAAATTTCTTTTCTCTCTTTCCTTCTCACCCATTTGAGCGTTTGAACAGTAGAGAAAGTAGATCCAACAACTCTAAGCTTGGTTTTTGCTATTGTTCCAACTGTTAAGAGTAAGATGCAGTCCAGGTACTGACAGTCATCAAGAGTTTGGACCAGGCTCTACAAAGGAGATGGAAATACTTTCTACTTCCTGCATTCAGAGTGAGGAATTCTTTGGGTCTTAGGGTGGGGTAATGAAGTTTCTTCTCTCTTTTCATTGCTCAGAAGTAGTGATTAATCCCTGGGTTTTTAAATGGAGTGACTTAGTCAACTTCAACAGGTGGAAGCACTGGTGGTGTGTCTGCCTGGAGAAGTAGCTAAAGCTTTGCATAAGTGAAGGTGTTGTAGAAAGCTCAGAGATTCCTTTTGCTCAGACAAGGTAATGATGAGTAATCAGAAGGACTGTCTCCACAATCTGGTAGAATAGTCAGTGAAGGTATTGACTTGTCAAAGGCTACCTTTCCACTTTTAGGGATGGAGCCTGGGACTGCTGGGGACTTCTGATTGGACAGAGGGACCAGGAACCAAGTGCAGAGGTTAGGGAGTCTGAGGAACTATGGTACAATGTAACAGGTGTATACTGAAGGAATCCTTTGGCAGTTTGGGAACCTAAGATCTAAACAAGGAGATGGTCTTGGAGGGTCAGGAAGGGGTTCTGCTTGAGTTGTAGAGGAAGGCCTGGCTTGCAGGTGGTGAAGCTATATGGGTTCCTAAAATGCCAGGGCAGTAAGATAAGCTTGCAACCAGCCTCAAAACTTAAAATCTTCTTACTTCCCAAGTGATTATTTTTGCAAATGTATTTAAATTTTCATCTTGCTTATATTTTTTCCATATTTGAAACAAACGGGGAAGAGAGTGAAATTTCTATTTTATCAATAGGATTAGAGCATATTGCAAGCTTTCCTGTTTTTTTTTACTTTTAACTCCCCTTAAATGAATCTCACAAATGTATTTTTTAAATATTAGAATAATAATAGTACTTATATATATAATACTTTATACATATTACAATCATAGGGAAATAGCTGCTATTATTCCCACTTTACAGATGTCACTAGTTCAGGTGACTTGCATAGGGTCACATAGCTGAGGATGGATTTGAAGCTAGATTATCCTTACTTTATTACACCATTCAGTTGCCTTACTAATTCCTAATTAGAATCATTAAAAACCATCTTTTTAATCCCCATAATACCTTGAATCAGTACATGGTATCGAGAGTCCTGGAACTTTTCTGTGCAAATCTCAAAATTACTTTTGAATGTCCTAATAAACATTACCTGTTAAATAATACTAGTTTTTCTATCAAACAATTTTGTGAGTTTCATTCTTCTTATAGATCCTTTTTTAAAAAAAGCTATTTTATGACTTTGAAGTCCCAAGGTTACATCAGTGCCTGAACCTTATCTTTTAATGCTAACATGTGGCTCTATTTATTTCTCTTCACAAGGTTGCTGCCCTGAGGGAGGACTTAAATCCAAATGCTTTCTTCCTGATGCCAATTTCCTTATTATTTTTCAGTTTTAGGAGAAATGCTTATGGAGAAGAGGCAGAGAAAGGGAAAGAATGAACCAACAGTTCTGATGGGATTTTTTAAAACTCTGAATAGATATACTTTAATAATGATTTTTTCCCCTATGTTAGCCAGGTAATCAGGTGAATAGCCAGATCTTCTGATTCCATGGTCATCATGTTCTTTCTACTGTAGATTGTTACCATCCATATTAGAACCCTTAGATCCCTTTATCCTGTTCCGAAAAGCTTCCTCTTCTTTTTTCCTAATTCAAAAGCAATAGTTTCATAATCAAGCTTGAGGCACCTATTTTCCTTTTTTTTAATTCCTTGTCAAATCCTCATTAACCTGAGAGTAAGACTACCTCCAAAATGTATGTAGCAAATTTATTTTTTGATATATTTGTAATACAAATTTGTCATTTAAACTATTAAATAATATAAACGTTTCCTATTAGCAATTAGAATCACATTTGAAGTAGTCTTACACTGTAGTACTTAATAGTTTCTAAGCTGGGCAGCTGGCTGAGTTGAAACCAGACCTTAGATATTTATTTAGTAGCTGTGTGACCCTGGATAAATCACTTTACCTCAGTTTCCTCATCTGTAAAATGAACTGGAGAAGAAAATGACAAACTGCTCCAGTATCTTTCAAGAGAATCCCAAATGGAGTCACAAAGAGTCAGACACAACTAAATAACAATAAATTTCTATAGATCAGTTTTCTGGGTATTATCTCCATTTTGCAGATTAAGAAACAAATTATAGGATCATGGATTTAGAGTAGAAAGGGACACCCAGAAACATACAACTAATAAATTGCTGAGCCAGTGGACTCTCAAATCCAGGTTTGATGACCTAACTTGAACATTTAGCTTTTGCATAATTTCTACAGGCAGATTTCTGGACTTTAAAGGAAAGAGTGGAAAAGCTGGGGATAACATTAGCAATGATAGGGATCCCAGAAAGAATACAGAAACTCTTATCTTCCTTTTTGCTTGTCATGTCAGCTTTGTGATCTGCTGGCCTTTGCCCTATTGTCTTGGGAGAAAGGGGCCTGGGATCATAGATTTTAGAGCTGGAAAGGATGCTGGAGGTCATTTATTCCCACCCTTTCATTATTTTTAGATGAAGCAAATAAGGCCCAAAGAGACTAGATAGAAGTATGCTCTACCCAGAGTCCCTCAGTTGGGGAATATTATGCTGCTAAAGTAAGCAATGAATCACCCGAGGTCTTTCCTGTGAATTCTTGACTGATGAATGAGAAACTGAGCTCTGGTTCTTGTTTTACCTTGGAGAAAAAATTGTAAACTGGGAAATCACCTAAACCATATTTATCTTTCTCCTCAAGACAGAAAGGTTCATTTTATAATGGTCTAAATTATCTCGATAGTTTACCTGCTCGTTCTTCTGGTGCCTTTTAAGTACAGTTCCATAAATCTAGTGCCTAGTCCTATTTGTCCTTCGTTTCTCTTTTGGTTTTAAATCCATGTCTGTCTTTTTCTGGGAGCTCCTCTTTTAGTAGAAATGACTTGCATAACAATCAAGTTTTTCACAAGTGTGTCTAGTTAAGGCTTTGACCCTGGGAAGGTAACCATCAAATATTTGCTTATGAGCATTTCATTACTGAAATATCACTGATAATAGGAAGTATCTAAATGATTCAACATAGGTGGCCACTAAATATTTGTTAAAGGAATGAATTCTTGGGGAATAATAACAATTAAAAAGAAAACCAACACAGATCATTCAGACCAAAGTTTATGGAGTTTTTCTCCCAATCTTCAAACTGTTGACAAGCCAGAAAGAAGCTTAAAAACAAAAATAAATAAAATAAAATGGGGATAAGTGGGGTTGGTGGCAGATTTGGGGAACTTGAGAAACAGCCTATTCTTTCCCCTAGATAATGAAGTCAAAACTCTTTGGCAACCTAACTGATGCCTTGGGGGAGAAAGAAAGGAAAACAAGTAACTGCTGTCTATCTGGGTTCAGCCCAATAGGCAAGGAAGTCTGTTTTAAGCTGACCAGAGAGAGAAGTTGGAAGGATTAAAGAGGTAGTTACTTGCCTCATGGTGCCCTGGGCTAATCACTTAGATCAGCTCTTGTGTTATAGTACTCTCCAGAGAAGTTATTATTTTTGTCTAGCCCTTGGTAAAGAAAGATAGTAGAACTTATCAAAAGGCCAGCAGAGTTAACTATAAGGAATAGGTTTTTCTTTTTTCATTTTGACTCTTGTCAAGAATAAGGCCTCCGGGTATACCTTTAATCAAAAATGCAGCTCTAAAGCCCTTGCTTATAGAAAAAATCTTTTATCAATAAACCTTTCATTCTTAGGACTTTTTAGAAAATTAAATTAGCAACATTTGAGGGGTTTTTTTTTAATTACCATCATCGTTAGATTTTGCATTTTTTAAGCCTATTTATTAAGTTTCTTTTGATCATTGTGCTAGAATTCATGTAATCCATAAATCATTTTTAGGGTTTCTAGACTACTCCTTTCCTGAATAGCCTTACTCTTCCTGTCAGAATGCCAAGGTTATTTCTCTCGGTAAAATCAACTAAATTTAAATAATTTGTAACTTCTAATTCATAGGTAAGGACAGAACATTGGCTGTTGATGTCTCTGGGCCTCTGATACTCCAGTATAAAATGATGGGGTTGTATTTGGTAACTTTTGAGTTTCTGTCTAGTCCCAAATTTATGATCCTATATTCAATTCAATTTAACTAGCATTTGTTGAGTGCCTTCTATGTGCCAATCACTATGTTAGTCACAAAATGAAAACAGTTCTTTCCTTCAAAACTTAAATTCCTGCTGGGAGGAAATTCCAAACATGTACTCGGGTAGATAAACAGAAAAAAAAAAAAAAAAGTTTAAATAATTGAAGGGTTTGAGGGCAACTAGGGACATTAGATCTAAAACCTCTTGTAAGAGATATCATATGGGGGGGGGGCTTTGAATGAAGTTAAGCAATATCTAGAGGTGAGGAAAGAGAATCCATCAAAAGTCAGGGAGCATCCTCTGCTAAGGGACTGACAGGAAGATTATATATGTAGAATGACAAGGAAGTAAGTTTGGCTGGACCATAGAATGGGTGATGAGGAATAATATGAAATAAATCTTTTTTTAAATTATAGCTTTTATATACAATACATATATATGGGTAATTTTTCAACACTGACCCTTGCAAAAACTTCTGTTTCAACTTTTCCCCTCCTTCCCTCCACCTCCTCCCCTAGAGGGCAGGTAATCCCATACATGTTAAATATGTTAAAAGTATATGTTAAATACAATAGATGTTTACATAAAATAAATCTTGAAAAACAAATTAGCACCAGATCATGAAGGATTTTAAATGCCAAACAGAGGACATTGTGTTTTATCCTAGGATCTACTGAAACAAAATATTTTCTCTTTAAGGTAAATGTTGAGATATGCTGAGCATAATTTTTTTTAGGTAAAAGTGCAGAAAAAATGGGAGGTAGCTGTATCTGAAGAGTATCACTGCCACAGGAGGATGGGAAGCCATAAGAGGCAAACAGATATCAGTGGGGAGCAGCCCAGGTAGATGACCTGCCTCTCTTTCCCAACTTACAAGAAATCTAATGGTTCAAGCATGAAACAGAACGAGCACTCTGATCTGAGGTCTCTAAGCCATTTAAGTTTATATAAAGGGTTTAAAGAAAGAGCTAATGTGTCATTAATAAGAGGCTGCCTCATTATTGGTGAGTCAAGGCAGTGGGATAGACTGTACCGGTGACATGAAAGTCTCTGAATTGTCTAATTAGGAATAAGAAATAGAGACAGGCTCTCCAGGAACTTAACTCTAATGGTGCTGGGGCCTTAAATTAAATTAGCTGGGGGCTGGGGCCATACCTGTAAAACAAGTTTTCATTCACTTATAGAAAGCATCAGTAAGTTTTGTGATGACATTCCAATATTTCATTTTTAGCCCTTTCAGAAAGTAGTCCATAATTAAGAGATGACACATGAACATTTTTCCTCCAAAGAAAAAAAGAAAAAAAATGCTGATAATTTCAGAAAGTATTTTGAATCATTTAGTTTAACTAAAAAGAAAAAAAAACTTTGTAAAAGGATTTAATATACCATTTTACAGAAGATGCATAAATTTGATTGTTATGAATCCATGAGGGTATTAATAATGAAATCCTTAAGGATGCCACATTGGAGCTTTAATATCTCCTTGGGCTTTACTTGGACATAGTGTGAAATATAGAGAAGATATGGCATATTTAATGACTTTTTTATCCCTTTCTTTGCCAGTTATGGAAAGAAGAAAAGAAGCTAGTTAGAATTATAAAATTAGTATCATATACTCTTGTGACTTTTTTAGAATACTTTTAGCTTTTTTTCTAGAATTTGAAAGGTAGAAGGGACCCCAGAAATTATCTGATCCACTCAATTCATGAAAAGAACATCTTTTTATAAAATCTTTCCCAAGTAGGCTTCAAAAATAGGAATATAGAATAGAAATAGCCATTACAAAGAGAATCTGCCTCCAATTCTCTTATTTTACAGATGAAGAAATTGAGGTCAAAGAGACCAGGATCACACAAAAACTGTCTGATATGGTTTTGCTGACTTTCAAGTCCAGAGCTCTATCCCCTGCATTATGCTACCTTTCTTGTATGGCAGATGGATGGACAAATGGAATGAAGGAAGGAAAGGAGAGAGGGAAAACTTATATTCAGTAACACTTGTTTTGTACCAAATGAATTATTCAAAAACTCTGGAGACAGTCTATTTCACTCTTAGGAAGTTCTAATTGTTTGTTCATTTAATTATTTTTTTTTTTTGTTTTTGAACTTAATACCATCAAATAAAATGAGCATTTCTATATATTTAATAAACTCAATAATGAAGATCACACATGAAATAATGAATTTCTACTGTCAAAATACTTTCTAGAGGTAAGGCCTAGCAAGTAGACTATGCCCTGTACTTGACATAACAATAATCCTTTGTACTCTGTGACATCACCCTCTGGCAATGCGTATCGTTTGAACAAGCCCCAAGTGTTCACTGAGGGATCTATCTTGCCTTATTTTCCAAGGCCATCCATCACATGTTCACATGTTCCTTGTCACTGACAGGTACTGCTCTCCTGTTGCCATCACACAATTCCAGTTTTTGGCTATGACCTAAACTTGAGACAATACCTGTTTCCATGGGACCCAAGAGCACTTGTACTGTCCCATGTAATGCTAGCCGTGAGAACTGTCTCAAGATCTAACCTCTTCCATGGGCCAACTCCTTTTGTGTATATGTGTCCCCAGCATCAACAACTTTAAGCTTTCCTCTTAGGAAGATGGGAGAGATGAGGGGTGTTTCACCTACAGATGCTGTTTTTCTCACTCTGTAATTAATTAAATTTTTGTTTGTGCCGCTTCAGCCAACCACAAGTTAGAAACCAGTTCCAATCTGGTTGACTTTATACACAATTTGTTTTTCTTTTCAGATATATAATGAATTTGATGTTAATTTAAAAGTTGTCTTGCTCATCTCTGTTTCCTTTGAAATTTCTTTCTATTAATTTCTGTGTATTTTTAAGTCTTTCAATGATCCTCTTTTTTTCTCCTTTCCCTTTTTTGACAAAACTATTGCTAATCCCTTCTCCTTTTCAGATCCCCAAAAATTGGGGGAAAGGAAAGAAAATCAAAACTCTTTTTGACAAATATATATTGTTAATCAAAATAAATTCATTGACTATATTTAGATATGTATATTTAATTTTGTACTTTTGAAGCCATCATCACTCTATGAAAAGATAGGTATTATGCATCATAATTAATCATTTGGGATCATATTTGCTCATTTGATTAGATTTATTAATTTTTTTTTGTTTTTATAGTGTTACTGTATAAATAGTTTTGGATCTGCTCACTCTAATCTGCATCACTTTATACAAGTCTTCATACTTGTATAAGTAACTGGTCCTTATCTCTTTTGATACAATAATATTGCACTAGATTCACACATCATAATCTGTTTGGCCATTTTCCCACTGATAGCTATTTAGTTTCCAGGTGTTTGCAACAATCTATAGAAGACAGTTCGAATTGTAAGACATTTTTCCTCTGTAAATATAAAATATGTCTTTTGCTTATTCATTCAAACAATTTGACTATTTATGACCCTCTACTGAAATATTTCTGCCCATATTTTTTTTACATTATAAGGCTTTTCTGTGACATCCACATATTCATTTTAACTCAAATTATACATGTATAAAAAATCTTGATGTGAGTGGATCTGCCTCTCGATCTCCCCAGTGATATTTTGCCCTACACCTAAAATCCACCCACGGTATGACTCTGGTACTGCTCCAAATTAAACAAAACTTTGGACTTAACTAAATAAGGTCTGTTTAGACACACAGACACAAAGCCTTTCCCTTTATTTTATGATGGTCTTAAAGTTCTCCTTTTAGGTTTCTTAAACTTCCTCATGCTATATTTTAAACTTTATGACTTGCTATTTATATAACACTGTAGATCTTTGGCTTTTCAGAATACTTTCCCATTTATTATTTCATTTCATCCTCAAAATTATATTATATACATTGTTGATGGAATTGTGAATTGATCCAACCATTCAGGGGAGCAATTTGGAACTCTGCCCAAAGGGCTATAAAACTGTGTATACCTTTTGATCCAGCAATATGTCTAGTAGGTCTGTATCCCAAAGAGATCATAAAAAAGGGAAAAGTACATGTACAAAAATATTTATGGCAACCCTTTTTGAAGTGGCGAAGAACTAGAAATCAGATGGATGCCCATCAGTTGGAGAATGGCTGAATAAGTTATGGTATATGAACGTTATGGAATATTATTGTTCTATGAGAATTATCAGCTGGATGACTTCAGAAAGAACTGGACTTACATGAACTGATGCTAAGTGAAGTGAGACCATTTTACAGTAACAAGAAGATTGTAATGATCAACTGTGATGAACTGTTTTCAACAAAGAGGTGATCAGGGCCAATTCCAATAGACTTGTGAAGGAGAGAGCCATCTGAATCGAGAGAAAGGATTAAGGGGGCTTAATGTGGATCACAACACAGTATTTTCACCTCTTTTTAAGTTGTTTGTCTTTTTCTTTCTAATTTTTCCCCTTGATCTGATTTTTCTTGTACAACACAATAGATGTGGAAAAGTATGTTGAAAAATTAAAAAGCTATTATTATTTTTATAAAGTATATTATAAAGCAAGTAGAATAAATGTCTCAATAAAAGGACTAAAGTATAACCTCATCAAATGACCTGTTGAAGACCTGGCAGCTACGTAATAAGACAACCCAGATTAGAACTTCATGCCTATTTCACTAATTAACATTGTCTTTCTAAATATACAATCACATGATTGGGCTTTTATTTTTGAGTTCCATTTTTTACTCTTGATCATTTATGTTTCCTTATTCTGGATCCAAAGTTAACAAGAAACCCAATAGCACACTTATTACTAGGAAGTTTATTCCTGTTTACCAGAATTCCAGAGAAGAGGAAACAGATGAAATCTCAACTTTTCTCCAAATTGTTTTTAAAACTTAAAAATATCTTCTTCTTCTTCCTTTTTTCACTTCTTGTATAGCAGCAAGGATTATAGAGAGGACTTTTGTTGCCTTTTCAGTAAAAAATGAAAGGAAGGAGACACATCTTTTTTACTTTACTAACTGTGGTGAAACCCAGGACTGTTTTTCAGAGTAGTCTTTTGCCATTCATTTACACAGGCACAGAACTGGAAAAAGTAGATTTTACTGCATGCCCGTGGTATTCTTATAGGTCTCTTAAAAAGTAGGTGTTTTCTTCACTAGTCATTTATGATTTACTAAGTGGTTTTGTAAGTCTTGGAAAAGTATATTGACATGATTTAATTTATTGCACATTTAAGTGGTATGTTCTTTTTAATGGCCTATTGGATTAATGTTCTTCAAGTAAGTACTACTTAACTTTTATTTGACTATAGGGAATTCTCAGATAATTAACTAGAACAGGAGTTTTATAAGGTACAAAGTGGGTGACACTAGATATTTTGGATTGTTGTTAACTTATACATAACTTTTGAATCCTTCTGGAAATGTCAAGTGATAGGCATAGAGATGAATTTTCCATAATTAGGTTATGCAAAAGCACTTAGATTCTTAAGATTAGAATATGGTCTAATTCTAATGGTCATACATCATAAAGTCCTTTTAAAGTTATTACTGTCCTTGTTGTCACTCATTATTATTATTCTCAATCCTTTATCTCTTTATCACTCATCTGACTAGATGAAATAATGTTAAGTTCAAAAATGGTTTGATATAAGCTATCTGATTAAATATTTCTGCTCTAAGAAAATTACTCATTTGAAAATCTCTTTTCCTCTGTGTTGAAAGTTCTGATCTGAAGTAAATCAGTCAGTCAACAAATCTTTATTAAGTATGATATGTAAGGCACTGTGCTAAGCCTTTGGAATAGAAATACAAATAAAAAGAAAATTACTGCCCTTAAGAAAGTTACATTATTTTTAAAAATAATATTCTATTTTTTAAATACATGCAAAGATAGTTTTCAACATTTACTTTTGCAAAACCTTGTGTTCCAAATTTTTCTCCTTTTCTTCCCCTTCCCCAAGGCAGGAAGCAATCTGATATAGGTTAAACATGTACAGTTCTTCTAGACATATTTCCATATTTGTCATGCTGCACAAGAAAAATCAGATCAAAAATAAAAAACAAAAACAAACAAAAAAAAAAAAAAGAAAGGGGAAAAAAGCAAGGAAAAACAAAAAAGGTGAACATACTGTGTTGTGATCCACATTTGGTCCCCACAGTCATCTCTCTGGGTGCAGATGATTCTCTTCTCCACTAGCCCATTGGAAGTGGCATCAATTGTCTCATTGTTGAAGAGAACAGAAAAATTCTGTTCCATCAAAATTGATTGTCATATAGTTTTCTTGTTGCATGTACAATGATCTCCTAGTTCACTTAGCAGCAGTTCATGTAAGTCTTTCCAGGTTTTTCTGAAATCAACCTGCTCATCATTTCTTATAGAATAATAATATCCTATTATATTCATTCATATACTTATGGAGCCATTCCCCAATTGATGGGCATCCACTCAGTTTCCAATTTCTTGTCATTATAAAAAAGGGCTGCCACAAACATTTTTTGTACATGTGGGCCGTCCTTTTCCCTTTTTATGATCTCTTTGGAATATTGACTTAGCTGTGATATTTCTGGATCAAAGGGTATGTACAATTTTATAGTCCTTTGGGCATAGTTCCAAATTGCTCTCCAGAATGGTTGGATCATTTTACAGTTCCATCAACAATGTATTAGTATCCTAGTTTTCCTACATCCCCTCTAACATTTATCACTATCTTTTCCTGTTATCTTAGCCAATAGGAGAGGTGTGAAATGGTACCTTAGAGTTGTCTTAATTCTCATTTTTCTAATTAATAGTGATTTAAAGCATGTTTTCATTAATAAGAATTAATAAGAGGCCAACATTATAATGGGGAAGGGAGGGAAGACAGCACATAAAAGTGAGCTGAAAAGGGGAAGGGAAAGGTACCTAAGGGCATGATGACTGGAAAGTGAAACATGGCTGGTCTGGACCTTCCTCAAAATGGAAGATTCCAGAAGAAATCTCTAATGGAAGAATAGGACTATAGCCATAGAAGGAGAAGCATGGAAGCAAAGTTTGGCAAGAGGAATAGTTGTGATATGTGAAGAGGCTTGAGCCCCAAAAAAAGAGAAGTACCTCCAAACAAGATATAATGTTGTTTGTTTGTTTTTTACTCATGCCTAAATATATTAGAGCCTATGCTGCAGTTTGGGGCACTTAATTAATGTCTGAAGCCTTTTGAAGTCAGAATGATGTCTTCCTGACTCCAGGCCTAGTTTTCTAGTCACTGTGTCACCCTGACTGCCTTTGATTTATTTGTTTTTATTTTTGTCTGAATGTTGTTCTATTTACTCCTAGCCTCTTAACTCCACAGCCCCATAAATTGTCCGTTAGAAATGTTTTATTGATTAATTCTAGGATTATATTGGGTATATGGGGAAGAAGGAGAATAGCTGTTTCATTAATATGATGACTTTCAGACCCTCAAAAATAGTACATTCTCCTGAAATATAGCAGAGCTCAAAATGAGGATGTACCCTCCATGGAAGGAAAGTTAGGGTAAGAAAAAGCTTCAGAAAAAGCAAAACAGATTCTAGATGGAAACATCTGCAAACATGTCTCTCTTTACTTATACTTTTTTCCTAAAGTGCTGAGTGTTTCTTTTAGATAATCTAACACTTTCATTCAAAAAAGGGATTCTGAGGATTCAATTTTAGGTGATTTTTGTTATAATTATGGAGCTTCATGTCTGAGGAAATTCTACTGGATTTGGCCATTGGTGACCTTTGATTGTGTTTTGTTCACTGATGATATTTGAGAAAGCAGTTTTATTAGAATAAAATGG
The DNA here is from genome assembly GCF_048593235.1 of Sminthopsis crassicaudata. Taxonomy (NCBI): domain Eukaryota; kingdom Metazoa; phylum Chordata; class Mammalia; order Dasyuromorphia; family Dasyuridae; genus Sminthopsis; species Sminthopsis crassicaudata. The sequence continues at coordinate 378,810,717 of NC_133617.1, read as the reverse complement.
ATGGAAGACAAAGGTTGGAGGAGCAAGCATGTAACGAGGAAATAGACAGTACTTTCAAGAAGTTTGATAATGAAAGAGAAGGCAGATGGAATTATAAACAAGTAGATAGTCATTGAAGAGAAAAATCAGGAGCAGACCTTTTCAAGAGAAAGCAAACATGAGCCTCTTAGGCAAAAGGATAAAGGTTTATTAGAAGGATATAGATTAAAATTTTTGAGAAAAGAAAATAGGTGGAGCCAAGGTCCAGAAAAAGCAGATGGAGGTAGGAGCAAAGAAATAGATGGTCAAGCTTATGCAAAGAATAGCTATACTTCCTCTGAGACTGAAGGATGAGAAGAATGTATAGGTACGGACAGAGTTGTAGTGAGGATCACAAGAACTAAGGGAAGTTATCTCTAATATTTTCAATCTGTTGAGAGCATGGGTAATAGATTTGAATTGGGGGATTATGGATATACGACTGCTGTTTTGTATCTTTTTTGTTATTTCCACTTAAGATAACAAAGGTTTTGAAAATGATGTGTCATTGAATATATTTACTGTTATTAATAGAGTTCTTATTTCATCTAACCTTCTTAAATTACCTTTTTCCCTTTGAACAGGAAAAAGAATATGATGATACATGAAACATGAAGTCCTAGTCTTAAAGTTGTGTGGGAAAAGGGTGAAGAACTTACGGATCCTAAAGTAAATCAAAACTATTGGCCTCAGTTTCGGCTTCTCTGGAGTCATGTGATTTTAGATAAGGCCTGGACTACATCCCATTGTCCAATGTGGCCAAAGAAGCTTTATATCACCTTGTCTACTACATTCCACTGACCAACGAGGGGAACAGTAGACTTATGTGACCAATCACAACATATAGAGGGCAGGATTTTGGAGGTTCTTTGTCTGAAATGTATAAAAGTTTGTAAGCATTTTCAAGGCTCTGGCTCTCTCCTACTGTGAATTTGGCTCACAGACCAGGATGGGATCTGCTTCTCGAGATTTTAATAAATAATTCTGCTTTCTATGAGTGATCTCTGAGTAGTCAATTTGGGTAAGTCTTCTTGTCCCAAACAAAATAGTGTTGAAACAAATTAATATACACTGTTTATGGTGCAAAGTTTAGTTGGCTTAGCACACCTTAACAGAAAATATAAGGTCAAGTTGTATTCATCTGAATTGAACATTGTTTGATTTATTAGTAATTCTTTTGTTAAGAATTCTCATAGCCTTAATATGGTTAACATTGACAACTTAAAGAAATATTTTTATTTCCCAAAGACTGAATTCATTGAAATGAAATTAATTCTGAAATCTCTTCAAACTATAAAAAAACATTGTACTTGACCAGCCTTGCTGATTATTTGGGGATTGGGCAGTAGGCTTTCTCAGTGATTCAATACATAGGAAGCTCACTGCCAAACAGTAGGACAAAAATCTGAAGTTAGGAAACTTTGAGAGGGTTTTTGGATAGGCAACTGGAATGCTCTTTGATCTAATTTAAATTATTTATTTAGTCTTTGGTTCCTTCATTCTTGATCTATGAAATGCCAGCTATAATTTTTGTTCCTACATAATGCTTGTCAGCAGCTTTGAGATTAGAAAATGAAAGGTACTATTTATAAAGCAAATCAGCATTTTATTTTCTTAAATGAAGTTCACTGAAGCATGCATTCTTTTTTCTGGAGCAAATTCAAAGGTATGTTTGGGTGTTTTGTTTTCTTTTCATAGAAAATATCTGAATTTTCCTCTTTAGGCAGTTATATATACTTAATACTTCAGTGAATAATGACCTCATTTGTGTGGGTTATCCATATCTCTTCCTGACCAGTCTTTGTCTATATCTTTCCCCCAGAGTTTTTACTAGGAATCTACCCAATATGTTATAAACTTTGTGTAATAAAAAGCATATTGGATTTAGAATTAGAAGAACTGGGTTCAAATTGCAGCTTTGCATCTTCATGTTTGTATGACTGGGCAAGTCACTTTAAATCTCTGAGAACCCGTTTCTTCATCAATGAAGTGATGGTATTGGACCAAATGACCTAAGTGATCTCTTTCAGCACAGCATTTGAGTTGTCCAGCTATTATCTACCCTTCTCACTATATGAATAGCCTACCTCCTTTTCTAATCTGACATCTCTTGAATGACACTTTTTGATGCCTTTTTTTAAAAAGAAAATAATATACAGAAAAATAGGGATTTGAAAAGAAAGGGACTAAACGCCTAGAACGAGTCAGTCAGCCAACAATTATTAAGCACCTTGTACGTCCCAGGTACTCTTCTAGATACTAAGGATACAAATAAAATGAATGAAGAATTTAACTTCCAGGAGAGCAAACAAGAAGTATACATGTAATAATAAAGAGAGTAAATATATAGTAATTTATTAGAATATCATCTGGGAGGAAAGCTAGTAAGTTTAGTAGTCTTTCCCTTCCTGCTTTTTGTCCCACCCTCTAAACTCTTGAATTCATGATTTGTCTCTGTCTTTTCAAATGCCTTTTATTTATTTATTTATTTATTTATTTATTGGTATATACTTTTAAAAAAAATTGAGCTGAGCTTTGAAGAAAGAGAGAGATTCTAATGTAGTGGAGGGAAGGAAGGAATGCCTTCCTGATGTGAATGACCATGTAAAAGCATAGAGATGAAAAATAGAGTATCATATGTGTGGGGACCCAGAACTCTGGAGAAGTATACTTGAAACAAGGATACTTACAATAAGGTGTTAACTTAGTGAAATTGATGAGATGATAGTTCTTTAATATACATATACTTAGTCCTTAGCAGGGTAATGTAATGGTTCTCTAATTCACATTCACACATAATCAGTATGATGTAATGATGTAATTGTATTGGGATATTTAAGGGCTGGGAGGACTGGAAATGAGACATTCTATCTTTGACCATCCTCCTGGTGGCTCTCCTATTTCCTGCACTCTTCCACTAAGACCAAAACTAGGTCAGATTGTGATAGACACAGACTGTGAAGGAGACAGACTATGAAGAATACAATAAAGATTTTGGACTCTATTCCTGACCATTCTCCTGGTGTCTATCTTGCTGAGACCAAAGCCAGTCTGAAGAACCTCCAGAAAGCTAGCCTGTACATTACAATATGCAATAAACAGAATGCCATTTTGGCTTGATTACAGTATACAGAAGAGAGAGCAATTATACACTGAGGTTGGAAAATTAGGTTGAAATAATGTTGTAAAGAGTTTTAAATATTTTTATCACAAAGGTAATAGAGAGCCACTGGAGTTTATTGAATAGGAGAGTGACATTTAAATCTCTGCTCTTAAAAGAAAATTACTTTGATAACAGTGTGTAGGACAGACTTGAAGGGTGAGATTTAGGATACAAAAGGCCAATTAAGAGGTTATTGTAATAATCTAGGAATGTGGTGATAGAGGGTTTGAAAAAAAGTGGGAGAGAAGGGATTATGTAGGATGACTTCTGTGAAGGTAGAAAAGGCAAAGTTTGTCACATAATTGAATGTGTGAGATACAAAAGAGCGAGGAGTTAAAAAACACTAGAAAGAATAGGAATAGACTTTTCCTTAAAATAGTCAGTAGCATCTATCTAAAACCACCAGTAAACATCATATATATTGGGTTTAAACTGGAACCATTCCCAATAAGATCAGGAGTGAAACAAAGTTGTCCACTATCACCATTACTATTCAATATTGTATTAGAAATGCTAGCTTTGGTGATAGGAGATGAGAAAGAGATTAAATTAATTAGAGTAGATAATAAAGAAACCAAATTTGCTCTTTGCAGATGATATGATGGAATACTTGGAGAACCAAAAAGAATCTACTAAAAAGCTATAAGAAATAATCTACAACTTTAGCAAAGTTGCAGGATACAAAATAAATCCACATAAATCATCAGCATTCTTATATATCACTAACAAAATTCAACAGCAAGAGATACAAAGAGAAATTTCATTTAAAATAACTGTCAAAAAGAGAAGATCCAATTCAGTTCCAATTGATCAGTGATGGATAGAATCAGTTATACCCAGAGAAGGAACATTGGGAAATGAATGTGGACTGGTTACATTTTTGTTTTTCTTCCCAGGTAATTTTTACCTTCTGAATCCAATTTTTCTTGTACAACAAGAGAACTGTATGGATCTGCACACATATATTGTATTTAAGATATACTTAATAACATGTTTAACATGTATGAGACTGCATGCCAACTAGGGGAGGGGTGGAGGGAAGGAAGGGAAAAGTTGGAACAAAAGTGAGTGCAAGGGACAATGTTGTAAAAATTAGCCATGCATATGTTCTGTCAACAAAAAACTATAATAAAGAGAAACAAATTTTAAATAAAATAATTGTCGATAGTATAAAATATTTGGGAATCTATCTGCCAAGGGAAAGTCAGGAACTATATGAGCAAAACCACAAAACACTTTACACATAAATAAAGTTAGATCTAAATAATTGGAAAAATATTAAGCGATCTTGGATAGGTCAAGTGAATATAATAAAAATGACAATACTACCTAAACTAATCTATTTATTTAATGCTATACTACTCAAACTCCCAAGAAACTATTTTACTGACTTAGAAAAAATAAGATTCATCTAGAAAAACAAAAGGTAAGAATTTCAAGGGAACTAATGGGAAAAAAAAAGTCAGATGAAGGTGGCCTAGCTGTACCAGATCTAAAACTATATTATAAAGCGGCAGTCACCAAAACCATTTGGTATTGGCTATGAAATAGACTAATTTATCAGTGGAAGAGGTTAGTCAATAACTACAGTAATCTAGTGTTTGACAAACCCAAAGATCCCAACTTTTGGCATAAGAATTCACTATTTGACAAAAACTGATGGGAAAGTTGGAAACTACTATGGCAGAAACTAGGCATTGACCTACATTTGACAGCATATACTAAGATAAGGTCTAAATGGGTTCATGATCTAGGCATAAAGAATGAGATTATAAATAAATTAGAAGAAAATAGTATAGTTTACCTCTCATACCTATGAAAGAGGAAGGAATTTGTGACCAAAAAAGAATTAGAGATCATTATTGATCACAAAATAGATAATTTTGATTATATTATATTAAGTTAACTTATAAACAAAACTAATGGCAAACAATTTTAGAAGGGAAGCAATAAACTGAGAAAACATTTTTTTTTACATTCAGAGGTTCTGATAAAGGCCTCATTTCCAAAATATATAGAGAATTGACTCTATAAGAAATCAAGTCATTCTCCAATTGATAAATGGTCAAAGGATATGAACAATTTTTAGACAAATAAATTGAAGCTCTTAGTAGTCATATGAAAAGGTGCTCCAAATCACTATTGATCAGGGAAATACAAATTAAGAACTCTGAGATACCACTATATACCTGTCAGATTGGCTAAAATGACAGAAAAATATAATGACGAATGTTGGAGGGATGTGGGAAAACTGGGACTCTGATGCATTGTTGGTGGAATTGTGGATGGATCCAACCATTCTGGAGAGTAATTTGGAACTCCTATACTCAAAAAGTTATCAAACTGTTCAAATCCTTTGATCCAGTACTGTTACTACTGAGCTTATATCCAAAAGAAATCTTAAAGGAGCAAAGGGACCCAGATCTACAAAAATGTTTGTGGCAGCCCTCTGTAGTGGTAAGGAACTGGAAACTGAGTGGATGTCCATCACTTGGGGAATGGCTGAATAAGTTATGGTATATTAATGTTATGGAATATTATTGTTCTGTAAGAAATGACCAGCAGGATGATTTCAGAAAGGCTTGGAGAGATTTACGTGAACTGATGCTAAGTGAAATGAGCAGGACCAGGAGGTCATTGTATATGGCAACAAGAAGACTTTACAACGATAAATTCTGATTGGATGTGTCTCTCTTCAACAACGAGATGATTCAAACCAGTTCCAATTGTTTAGTAATGAAGAGAGTTGGCTACACCTAGAGAGAGAACCATGGGAACAGAGCGTGGAACACAACATGTTCACTCTTTCTGTTATTGTTTGCTTCCATTTTTGTTTTCTTTCTCCAGTTATTTTTACCTTCTTTGTAAATCCTATTTTTCTTGTGCAACAAGATAACTGTATAAATATTATACATATATTGAATTCAACATACATTAATATATTTAACATGTATAGTCTACCTGTCATTTAGAGAGGAGGTGGGAGGAAAGAAGGGAAAAAAGTTGGAACAGAAGGTTTTGCCAGGGTCAATGTTGAAAAATTACCCATGCATATGTTTTGTAAATAAAAATCTATAATAATAACAATAATAAATAAAAGAATTGAGGAACTATGGATGCAAAACATTACATACTGTTTTACTCATTTATTATTATCTATTAATTTAACATTTTTTGTTTGTTATAAGGAAGGATTCACTTAAGGACAGCAACAAAATTAGATTTAAAAAAAGATACACAAGATAGAAGTAAAGGAATGTAGTGGAAAATTAATTCAGAAGCTCAAAATGGTCCTGTGTCAGTTTTACTAAAGATTATTGAACTAAAATTGATAGAGAAGGCTTTGACCTGTGATTTAACTAGATTAGGGAAAAGATGGAGGATCAAAGATAGAACAGTAGAGTGGATGAGATGGAGAGAGAGCAGAAATGTTCAAATCTTAATTAGTTTCTGTCTATTCTGCCAATGAAAACATCATTTGAACCAGAAGCACATAATTAAAATGGCTCCTAGGGAATTGAAACAACTAATACAAGTAGGAATATAGTCAAGTAACACCTAGATAAATTTATCACCAGATACTAAGTTGCTAAAAGAATTAAAGAAAATGATTTCAGAATCACTCTTCATGACTTCTGAAAAATCAAAAATCGGAGAGATTTTTATAGGAAGGGAGGTGAACATGTTTTTTATTATGAACAAAATGTCTCAATTTCTTTAATGAGGGAAGATAATATTTATAAACTATGGGATAGGGAACTTGATATTAATTCCTGACAAACTGTAGAACTTGATGTTAAAAGGATGGTTGATAGATTAGTTATCATGGGCTTCCTCTAGAAGTTATACCAGACTATTTTTTTAATGACAAAGTAATTAATTAGACTAATAGTTAAAGGCTATGCTGTAGAGTCTATTTCTATTTTAGCAAGTATATGACAAAGGTTTCTTTGCTATTCTTATAGGATAGAGAAATGGGAACTGGATAGTGGTAGTTAGCCTAGAGAAAAGATTTAAGGGGGATACAATAGCTTTTTCCATATTTTTGAAGGGCTAAAATGTGATGCTGGAATTAAATCTAGAGAGCTGGTTGTTTAACATTTTCCAGCATACACCTGTATATGATTTTAAAAGATCATTGAGTACATGGAAGATGACTGGTAGCATAGCAAAAGTGAGAAAAATGGATGGGAAGTCCATATATTCTGCAGATATTCATGACATATTAAATAAGAAAGTTTATTTGCCCCTTGATGGAATTCTAGGAGCAATAGATAGAAGTTGATTCCTTTCTAAGACTTAGAAAGTCTATAAAGGACTTATACTCCCTTCAGGAGAGAGTGAGTATTCCTCACTGGCAGTCTTCAAGCAGAAGCCTGACAGCCACATACATAGTGGGAATATTGTAGAGCAATTTCTTGGTCAGATAATGGTCATTTGTTAATTTTTAGGAAGAAGCTATTTAGAATTATTAAATTTTGCAAAAACTATAACTATGCTAATGTAGAGGAAAGTGTGCTTCTAGATCTGAATTGAGGAAAAATGGGCTCAAATGTTAGTTTTTATACTTAACTAGTTTTGTAAACATGGACAAATCATTTACTTTTTTTCATGATCTGTTAAATAGAATAACAGTACCTGAAATAATATTACCTCTAAGGATTAAAGAGAGGAAAGCACAGTATATATTTGAATCATTATCATTTACATTATTTTCTCTTCCCCTCCAGTTATTTGAGGCATTCTGAGTGTTCTGGGAGAGCTAGTCCCTCTGGTGTGAGGGCTTGCCTAGCGTTTCCAGGATTGTTCATCTACTTTTGGTGTGGACATATGAGAACAGTTTGTTCCAGTAGTCATGAAGGCAGCTAAAATAGGTATTATAGAGCCATTAGAGCTTGGTCATACTTGAAGATAACAAGGTCCTCCACTGCATTGTAAGTTATCACCAGTTATCTTGATTTCTGTTTTGCCACTGATTTTAATGACTCTGGAAAAGAGAGGTTTATAATTTTTGCAGCTCTGTTTCACTTAAAAAGGAATTCATTTGAGAGTCCAGACATCATCCGGTAATGATATTGGTTCTCTTAAAAAAGGGAGGACAGGTAACAATTATGTGGAAGAACCCAGTGATATCAATTTTGTCTCTGCCCACAGGCACTTCTATTTCTTCTGTGTCAAAAGATGACAGTTTATCTTATAATATCTAGCATTGGGATTCTTTCTTATAAATCTCTGAGTTTAAATGATAAATTTATACCTTTGCTTCAAATTTACTTTTTGAGTTTTATGAGCTCCCTTTTCTACATCAGATAAATTTAGCCCCTTAACAGAGGTATTTTTCATCTCTGGAAATTTACAAATAAGAATTATGCACCCCATCCCCATCATTCTTTTTCTACTTATTCCCTGAACTTTTTGTTCTTCTTCTCCTTCCTCTTTTTTTTTTTTTTTTTTTTTCCTGAGGCTGGGGTTAAGTGACTTGTCCAGGATCACACAGCTAGGAAGTGTTAAGTGTCTGAGACCAGATTTGAACTCTGGTCCTCCTGAATTCAAGGCTGGTGCTCTATCCACTGCGCCACCTAGCTGCCCCTCCTTCCTCTTTTAAAAAAATATTTCTTATTCTTCCTTTTGTCATTTTCTTTACTCACAAAGGAAATATGGGCACTCTGGAAATTCTTTGAGATTTCACAGGCTATCAGATGTAAAACCTTTACTTTGGTTTTAAAAAGTTTATTTTTATGATTAAAGCAAAAAGTAAGAGTGATTTGCCAACAGAGCTAGAATGAAGGAAGATCCAGAAAAAGAATTTAAACCTTCCAGCTCTTACAGTATAGTCAGTATTTATTGTTTTGGGACCATATAGTCAGAAAAAGATAAGCAATCTAAACTAATAAACATTTCAAGAAATATACAAAGATAAATAGATATATAATAAATATGCAAAAACAAATTAAAATATAAATCTCTGTAACTCTAAGAGATTAAAATCTAGTACAAGACAAAATGAATCCACACACTTGACACTGATATGATGATGGATTTCATTGCTATGGATACTCTCCATCAGTGTGAATCGCAACCCTTCTCTGTCCTTTTAGTCTGACATTTAGTGACATTTCTTCTAGTTCTTTTCATGTCTATCACTTAGAAGTTCTAAGAAAATCTGCAGAATTAACTAAAACAGAATGGCTGATTAAGTTCATAAAGTTCATAAACTAAGTTCTATTAGAGAGACTGAAATCATTTTTAGCTAAGGGGTCATGAAATATAAGGCTACTTTGAAAATAAGAACTATTTTATCTTTTAGAAATTAGACAAGATGGGTATTCCAGACTTGAGAGAATGTTGGGAGCAAAGTTTTGGGAATTAGGAAGCTGAGGATATGCAGTTACTCATAATATAATGGCTTGAGTGATCATCTGATCTGTGGCTTCCATTTCTGTATATTTGCTATCCCTTATACTGAATGTATTGCCTGATCATTTTTGCTTCTAGCTTACAGCAAAACTTAGAGGTGATGAGCCATCTCCTCTGGGAGGCTTCTCCTTTTCTCCTTAGTTGGTAGGTCACATTATCAAAATTTTCCCTTAAAATACCATTAAAAAATAAAATATGCTAGGTGGCCTAGTGGATAGAGTGGTAGGCCTGGAATCAAGAAGATCATAGTTCAGATCTGATCTCAGATACTTACTTAGTAGCTGTGTGACATATATAATCATTCGTGACATATATAAGTCATTTAACATTTTTGCCTCAATTTCCTCATCTGTAAAATGGTGATAATAATAGCACTTACTTCCCAGGCTTGTTTTGATGATCAAATGGGAAAATAATTATAAACTAATTAGCACAGTGTCTGGCACATAATAAGGGTTACATAATGTTAACTATTATCATTATTCTTATCATTCCATATAAAATGCAAACCTACTCAAGGACAAGGATTTTTTTTCATTTTGTTTTTGTATTGCCATAGCCTAGAATAATGCCTTGAATATAGCAGATGCTTAATAATATGTTTGTTGGATTGAATTTTAGTCATTCTTTCAGATTCAATATTTAGATATTGTGCTATTTAGTAATGTCTGACCTTATTTGGCATTTTGTTTTGTTTTGTTTTGTTTTGTTTTTTGACAGAGAAACTACAGTGGTTTGCTATTTCTTTTTCCAGCTCACTTTATAGATGAGGAAACAAAGGCAAATAGGATTAAGTGATCTATTTAGGACAACACAGCTAATAAGTGTCTGAGGCCAAATTTGAACTCCGGAAGATGAGTGTTTTAGGCCTAATACTTTATCCAGTACACTACCTGTCTCTAGATTCCATTCTTATCTCTAGTAATCTCCAAAACTCTGTCTTTAACCCATCCCCTCAATTTTCAAAATTTTGCCACCACAAAAAGAACTACAATAAATATTTTTGTAAACGTGAGTCCTTTTCCTTTTTTATGATCTCTTTGTGTTATAGATCTTACACTGACATTGTTGGGTCAAAGGCTATGCACAGTTGTATAACGCTTTAGGCATAGTTTCAAGTTGTCTCCGGAATGATTGGATCAGTTCACAAATCTACCAGCAATGTATTAGTATTCCAGTTTTCCCATATCTGTCCAACATTTATCATTTTCCTTTCCTGTCACACATTAGTCTATTTGATAGGTGTGAGGTGGTACCTCAGAGTTGTTTTAATTTGCATTTCTCTAATCAATAGTGATTTAGAGTAGTTTTTTCATATGAATATGTATAGCTTTAATTTCCTTATCTGAAAACTGCCTGTTTATGTTCTTTGACCATTTATCAATTGGGAAATAGTTTGTTCAGATGAGATAACTGTAAAACACTTTGTCTGACACATAGTAGGGGCCATATAAATGCTTATTTTGAATCCACATAGCACAGCTTGTAATGCTGAAGAAACTGAGGCAAGGCAGAGATAAGAGATTTTTAATATTTTAATAGTGGAGAAGTTGCACTGGTAGCCATACTAGACATAGCCAGCCAGCTAGATGAGCCTCTTGCCTCAAAACACCCAACGACAAGCAAATAATTCCAGAGACTTTTATAGGGCTCCAATGATCAGGAAAACAAAGGCAAGGAAGGAGCAGAGCATGGTGAGTGGAAACTCCAGGAAGGGCCATAAATTTTTAATTCTGACAGGTTGGGGGTGAAGAAGGAAGGATCATAAATTCTGATAAGCTAGGAGACAGGAAATCTAGGCCCAGGAGATGCTCAAGCATTTGAGATAAGACATTTGGAGTATTATGACTCTTTGGAATGCTAAAATGGCCAGAGTTCTGCAGCCCTAATAATCTCAGTCCTAATGGCCAGCAAGAAGGGCTTGCCACCAGGGAAATTGAAGCATAACAATTCAAGGAAACTGAGGCAGAACAAGCTGATATTTCAACTTTGGTATTCTGAGTCTAAAACTAGTACTTTTTTCATCATATCATATTGCCTTTTGATTTATACATATGCTACCATTATCATTGGAATTGATTATCATTGGAAGTCATCCATGACAAACATAATGTAAGTCACACTAAGGATTTCCTCACTTTGAGTGAGGAAATCTCTCTCCTTTTGAAAAGAAATGGCAGCTCACAGTAGAATTCCAAATTATGAAACAAAAAGTAGTCTAATTTGGTTGGAATGCAGAGTTCATGATATATAAGAGTGTGTTATTCAGGAAAAATAGGCCAGATCCAGATTGTGAATCTTGTGAAATCCTCACCCCAAACCAATCCTCAACTCAGCCTTCACTGAGGTTGGGCCCATTCATTACTGGTTGCTCATTTGAAGTAGTCTGCCTTATTACTTACTTTCCACAGTTTCTGTGAGAATCAAGCGTGATGTATAGAAAGCACTTGGACAACCTCAAAGCATTGTGTGTATTGATTATTAGGATCATTATTTATAACATCCTCAGTTAAGGAAATGACTCAATCAACAGTTATTTATTAAATTTCTTACACAAGGCTAGCATAATACCAGGTGATGAGGAGGAGATAAAAGTTTAAATTATGGTCCTTGTTTTAAAGGTTTTTACAATCTGCTAGTAAGGGTTCTTAAAGAAGGTAGGACTTTAACTGATAGTTGAAGGAAGCTATGGAAGCCTGGAGGTAAAAATTAGTCTGGACAGCATCCCAGAAGGGTAGACATGGAAAAATGGAGTAACATTGTTGATCATGCTTTTCTATGTGGGTTTTCGAGAAAGCACTTCTCTCCTGGTTCTCCTCCTACCTATCTGACCTCTCTTTCTTTGACTCCTTTGCTGGATTCCATTCTAGATCATGCCTTCTAACTGTAGGTATTTCTCAAAGTTCTGTCTGGACCCTCTCCCCTTTTCCCTCTATACTATTTTACTTGATGATCTCACCAGTGCCCATGGATTTAATTACCAATTCTATGCTGATAATTTTCAAATTCCTACACCTGCCTTCTCTTTTACTGTAGAGGGCCAGTCCCTTAGGTAGAAATGACACCACTTGGTAATTGATTGGATATATTGAGAGAAAGGAGATTAAAAGAGAATAAAAGGCTAAGGATAATACCAAGTTGGGTGATTGGGAAGACAGTAGAAACTCTGAAATTAATAGGAAAATTTAAGAAGATTGGAGAGTTTAAAGGAGAAAAATGAGTTCAGTTTTGAACATTTTGTCAACAGAAATAATTGTTTTCTACTATCTAGTTTCATTGTTTTTGTTTGTTTGTTTGTTTTATGTGGGGTTACAAAGTGAATTGAGCTGGAGAATTGAGGTAATTATATATATATATAATTTGACCTAAGAAAAAACCCCAAACATTTTCACCTGAAATATTCAAATAAATCAATGGAAATAGTTTAATTTACATTTGTTTTCATATGAGTGACCTCAGTTCTCTATTTTCTTTTATAAATGAATCCTAGAATTATGAAATGAAATAAAAATGTTGATGGCAAAAATAGTTTTAGAAATATAAATACATTTGAATTTCTGGGAAATAAGTATTCTATAAAAAGTGTCTTAAACCTCCCTCAGAGTTGTTACAAAGCTCAACTAACAATATATGTAAAGTACTTTGTAAGCTTTAAATTGTAAAAATGCTAGACATTATTCTCCTCTTCATCATCATTATTGTTATTAAAAAAAACAATGCAGAATTCAGTTGAGATTTGGAAACTTTAGTGACAGATCTTCTTCTAATAATTCATGAAACCTTGACCAACTCATATCATTTCTCTGATCTTTACTTTCCTCATATGTAAAATTCAGGGTTAAACTAGTCTCTGAGGATCCTCCCAATTTTGACATTCAATGACAGCAACATTCAATTCAGCTCCCATATATCAAAATACACCATAGTAGAAACAAGCATGTCAACATCATTGAAGTACACCTGTTTGGGTCAAAAGACCATAGTCTACCATTAAGGTCATGTTTATTGTTATACCCTTATGGAAATGGAAAAATTATCTTTGTTTAAAATTATACAGCTCCTATATGTAAGATTTTTTTTTACCAGCTTTTTCAATTTATCTTCAGATATGTGAGCTCCTTTAGACACAGCCCTACTAAAGGAAAATAAATCATGCCCACCAAATATTAATTTACTTAATCTTGTCCTATATACATGGAGCAAAACCAGAATTAATAAATGCTTTGATGAATCTTATCATCTGTGACTTATTATGACAATGGTATGAGTGACAGAAAGTGGTATTTCCATGATTCTGCCAAAGTCAAACCACTATAGATTTTGGCAGTAACTTATTATTATGAAATCTGCTTTTTTTGTGCTCTACTTCATTCTGAAGAGTTTGAAGATTTTTTCTAAAAGTGAGGAGTAATATTCCAAGAATACTCTCTTCAATTACTTTGCTTTTGTAGACAATTAATAACTTTATAAAACATTTTCTTTTTAGCGCCCCTTTTATTCTTAATATATGAAATACTTTAAACATTTCATTTTAGTACAGTGAATTATACATATATGTTTAAAGCAAAAACAATCTCTATAGCAAGTGCTTAACAAATGCTTGTTGACTTAATGATTATAGATTGGTTTTAATACATTGAAAAACAAAATATAAAATTACATTTTGTTTTGAAATATTCTACAATTCTGTGCAAGTGAACATACCACATTTTTTTGGTATAGTTGCTAGATTTGTGTTAGGATTCTTACAAGGTGCTAAGTCACTGGAATGTATAGAGATAGTAATTATCTAATTTAGCATGGTACTTAACAGTTCTCTAGTTCAATAATGTATTTACTAGAATTCCATGAGATTCTCACCTTTAAGAGAGCATACTTTTTAAGGAGCTCCCACAAGCCCAGGGAGTACCCGCAAGCCCATTCTCTGGGAGGATATAAGGAGCCAGAATTCAGTGGGGAGAGTCAGAGTCTGGATTGAGTCAAGGAGAGGTCTTCCCGGGAGAACTTCAGGGAACTTCGGAGGAGAGGACTTCGGGAGATTCACAACTAGGATTGACTTGTGGGAAACCCACAATCCCATACTCTTGGAGGTGGAGTCTGATTCATTCCCACTTCAACTTCTGTGCTGGCTGGAGACTTTGGGAAGATGGGAAGCTGGAGACATTCAGACAAGACTCTCGGGAACTAAAGAGAGAGGAAGGCCTCTATTAAAGCTAGCTGAGCCCCAAGTAGAGGAGACAAGACTTGAAGGAGAAAATAAAGGATCTGGAGATAAGATTTGGGAAAGAGACAGTAAAGGACTTTAACTCCTGGCTGCATTTTGGGATTATTGAACTGAACTGAAAGGAAGGCTGTCTCTAGAAGCTTCCCAAGAAATCTCCTCCCAGAGAAGGATCGTAATTTAGAGAAACAAAACATTACAGATTTGTTTGCATGTTGTGCTTCACTGAGCCTTTGGCTAATTTTTCTTTGCATAAGGAACTTTAATTAGGTTACTATGTAATTCACTACATCTTTTTTTTAATTTAATTTTAATTTTATTTTATAATTATAACTTTTTTTTTTTTGACAGTACATATGCATGGGTAATTTTTTACAACATTATCCCTTGCACTTACTTCTGTTCAGATTTTTTCCCTTCCTCCCCCAACCCCCTCCCCCAGATGGCAGGCAGTCTTATACATGTTAAATATATTACAATATATTCTAGATACAATATATGTGTGTAGAACCGAATTTCTTGTTGCACGGGAAGAATTGGATTCAGAAGGTAAAAATAACAGTTTGCACTCATTTCCCAGTGTTCCTTTTCTGGATGTAGCTGATTCTGTCCATCCTTCATCAATTGGAATTGGATTAGCTCTTTTCTATGCTGAAGAAATCCACTTCCATCAGAATACATCCTCGTACAGTATCATTGTTGAAGTGTATAATGATCTTCTGGTTCTGCTCTTTTCACTTAGCATCAGTTGATGTAAGTCTCTCCAAGCCTGTATTTCTCCTGTTGGTCATTTCTTACAGAACAATAATATTCCATAACATTCATATACCATAATTTACCCAACCATTCTCCAATTGATGGGCATCCATTCATCTTCCAGCTTCTAGCCACTATGAAAAGGGCTGCCACAAACATTTTGCATACAAAATAAATCCACATAAATCCTCAGCATTTTTATACATTACCAACACAATCCAACAGCAAGAGATACAAAGAGAAATTCCATTCAAAATAATGGTCAATAGTATAAAATATTTGGGAATATATCTACCAAAGGAGAGTCAGGAATTATATGAGCAAAATTACAAAACACTTGCCACAAAAATAAAGTCAGATTTAAATAATTGGAAAGACATTCAGTGCTCTTGGATAGGCCGAGCGAATATAATTAAGATGACAATACTCCCTAAATTAATCTATTTATTTAGTGCTATACCAATCAGACTTCCAAGAAACTATTTTAATAACATAGAAAAAATAACAACAGAATTCATATGGAACAACAAAAGGTCGAGAATTTCAAGGGAAGTAATGAAAAAAAAAATTAAGTGAAGGTGGTCTAGCTGTAACTGATCTAGAACTGTATTATAAAGCAACAGTCACCAAAAACATTTGGTATTGGCTAAGAAATAGACTAGTTGATCAGTGGCATAGGTTAGGTTCACAGGGCAAGATAGTGAATAAAAATAGCAATCTAATCTTTGACAAACCCAAAGATCTCAAATTTTGGGATAAGAATTCATTATTTGACAAAAACTGCTGGGAAAACTGGAAATTAGTATGGCAGAAACTAGGCATGGACCTACATTTAACACCACATACTAAGATTAGATCAAAATGGGTCCAAGATTTAGACATAAAGAACAAAATCATAAATAAATTGGAGGAACATGGGATGATTTATCTCTCAGACTTGTGGAGGAGAAGGAGTTTGTGTTCAAGGGAGAACTAGAGACCATTATTGATCACAAAATAGAAAATTTTGATTACACCAAATTAAAAAGTTTCTGCACAAACAAAACTAATGCAAACAAGATTAGAAGGGAAGTAACAAATTAGGAAAATATTTTTACAGTTAAAGGTTCTGATAAAGGCCTCATCTCCAAAATATACAGAGAATTGACTTTAATTTATAAGAAATCAAGCCATTCTCCAATTGTTAAATGGTCAAAGGATATGAACAGACAATTTTCAGATGATGAAATTAAAACTATTTCCGCTCATATGAAAGAGTGTTCCAAATCACTATTGATCAGAGAAATGCAAATTAAGACAACTCTGAGATATCATTACACACCTGTCAGATTGGCTAAAATGACGGGAACAAATAACGATGAATGTTGGAGGGGCTGTGGGAAAACTGGGACACTGATGCATTGTTGGTGGAGTTGTGAAAGAATTCAACCATTCTGGAGAGCAATCTGGAATTATGCCCAAAAAGTTATCAAAATGTGCATACCCTTTGACCCAGCCATACTACTACTGGGCTTATATCCCAAGGAAATACTAAAGAAGGAAAGGGACCTGTATGTGTCACTACATCTTTTATACCTTGCAAATGACATTCCCTTTTGAACTTGTAAAAACCCAAATACTTCAACAAGTGAAGCATAATTATTTCTTATGCAATTATTGGTGTTTTGTAGGTGAACTTATAAAGTTATAGTTTCTCTGAATAGATTTTTTATTATTTGAGGCAATTAACTAAATTTAGTTAATATTTAATCTACTATGCTAGGTAATACATTATTTCATTAAGATCATGGAATATTGTCACATTTTAGTAATGTATTAATTCATTTATTTAAAGACTATAACCTCTCTTTCACCACCTCTGCAAGGAGCAGGGACAAGAAAATATCTTGGCTGCTGATCAGATAGTGCCCAGATTCTCAAGTTCTCCTCACTGAACTTTAGTGAAAGGAATGTGGGTTAAAGAATTAGGAATTTAATAGATAAGCAAAAGAAACAAAAGCCATTATAAGCACGAGTTAGGAATATGGAACAACAGAGAGTATACTCCTGAGGAATAACTACTTAAGAGTCTACAATCAGTCTGTCAATCCAAGTATTAACTATGTACAGGAAGAAACTAGCTTTGCTGATTGGAGTAGGAGGAGAATGGAATGGGCCTCTTCCTTCACCTTCTTCTAAGTAGCATAATGGAAGTTTCTACTCACTTTAAACTCCCACTTCTCACAAAGGTAGATGTTAATTTTCATCCTAAATGTTTACTTTTTTTCTTAGCATGTTAAATAGAATAAAACTACTATTTTTTTCTCTATTCATCTTTTTAGGCTTATTAAAATAGGCCACTTCTGTAAAGCTAGGGCTAACTATTAAATAAAAAAAGCTTATAAAGCATTCCCATATTCCTATCAGAATCTGTTGGTGAAGCTGGTTTATATCTTAATTCTTTGTGAATATTGAACTTATGATTCAGCAGGGAGTATATAGACATGGGATGTAAGATGGATTGTGCTGTGGGAGACAGGTGGAGAAAAATAGGCCATCCAGTGGTGTGGATGAAAGAGAATCTGTAAATAGACTTGGCATCTGTCTACTACCTTCCTTCCTGCTGATGAGCAATTGGGAAATTGCAAAAAATTTATTAGGTCGAGGAGGAACATAAGACCTACCTTCAGACCAACTTATGAATTATTAGTGTATGATTCATGAACAAAAAAGGCCATTTTGGGGCTAGTTTTCCTTCCAAAAAGAGAGAAACTGAAGATTTAAATTGTATTAACAATATAATTAACAATTAACAACAATATATTAATAATAATGGTTGATTATGATGACATAAAGCTTGTCACTGAATAAAATCATAGTTTTAGCAATCTGGTATAATTGCCTTATTTTACAAATAAGGAAACTGAGCCTTAAAGACACAAAATGAATTCCCCAAAGTTGTTCAAATTATATATAAGTATTAAAACCCTGAGTCTGAACTCAGTTTTTTTTTTTATCCCAAATTCAAAACAAATAAAAATAGCAGTTGGTACAAGATGGGAATGAAAATTCCATAGTTGTTTTCAATAGATTGCAACATATCACTAAAAAATTGTGCATAAGATATGGTTGGCATAAAAAAGATCAAGAACATTATGATTATACAAGGATTTGGACTGGACACATAGCACACATTTTATAAATGAGGAAATTAAGGGTGAGGTTTAGGGACTTGTCCAGAGTCACACAGTTAGTAAGGGTCCAAGACAAGATTTCAAACTCAAGTTTTCCTGTCTTTAGTTCTAATAATATACACTGAGCCATCTGGTTAAAATGCCAAAAGAAAAATTTGGCTTGCAGAATCTGCTTTAGGGCAGAGAGATGAGCTGAGAGAAGAGTACAAATAGTCCCCAAAAGAGCTAGATAAAACAGAGCTCAGTATGCCAGTTCTGTGTGCTAATAGGTGTTTAGTAAATACTTGTTGGTTGATTGATTGGAATATGGAAAACATAGCCCATGGGTCAGCCTCATGTCCTCACAAGAGAAAAATTCTAGGCCCCAGAATTGTATATGTCCTTTTAGGACTTTACAGAGTCCAGAGGCCTATAATTACCAGTCCAGATAATCCCATTATGATAAAAATAGATTTGAATTAATCAAGGCCTTGATCTTGAAACAATTTAGACAGGAACTAGGAAGAATTGGCAAATAAATCTGCCGCTCTTTTTGAAGATTAAAATACATGAACTATTTACAAACTTATATGTTTATCTTTTTCTATATTTTTGAATACCTTCCTTCTCCTAAGTCCATGATATCCTCATAATGTTATGATTTTTTGTAGTGCTTTATAGAAAATCTTTTAAGTACCTAAGCAATTATTGTTTAGTTACCATGTAGTAGAGAAGAGTGGAGACAATGGAAACCCTTGTATTCTTTCTTCTGCAATATATCTGGAGTTTGAGGAATCACAGAAAAGGACAGCAGCTTAAAACTTGAAGGGGAAATCATTGAGATTAGACTTGGGCTTGAAGTTGAAAGGAAAAAAAGATAGTGGACTAAGATTTACTTTATGCTACCAAACAAAATATTTCACATAAAGGAGCAAAAGGTCTAAAATCTCAAGAAAAAGAGGAAACAGAAATGGGAAGAAAAGAAGGAAAACATTTTCTAACTTCAGATTATATAGTAATGTAATAATCTTCAAAATGGTTAAAAAATATCAAAGCACACAATTGAAACAAGATAAGCAATATTCAGGAACAGTTGAACACCCAGGAGTTCAATAAATCCAAAACCTTCAATTACTTGGGAAGGAACATCTATTTAGAAAATTGGAATAGGGACTGGACTTGTGATTTCGTTGATATAAGAAACTTCTGTCTGAAGAAGCTTCTATTAATTCAAGTCAATATTATACAGCCAGCATGTATGGGAGGCAGAGCCTCAACTTGGGTCTTTCTGACTTAAAGATCAGCTCTCTATCTGCCCTGTGATTCTTTTCTGGGGAATAGCTGCTGGAAAATCTTGAAAGCATTTTGACCGCATATGCATATGGATATATGTGTATATACACACTTACATGCTTATGGCAAATGGCATAAAATGTTGATCTTCTATACCTATCTATATGGCACTTGTGTATATGTATGATATATATTATGCCATTTACTGCAAGTTCTAAATACAGCTTTAAAAATAAAGTAGGAAGGAAGAAAGAAAAGAAAATGAAGAACAATTTCCTGCACAACTATAGCCATGGTAACAATTCTTAGCTAAACAAGAGAGAAGTGATCATAGAAAGTAAAATAGACAGTTTTGATAGCATAAAAATGAGCATTTTTTGCATGAATAAAGTCAATATAGATAGGATTAAAAAAAAAGAAACTTGGAAAATTATTTTGCATCAAATATATCAGATGTTTAGTGGAAATCTAACATGTATTCATAATTAACATAAATATATCATCAAGAGGCATTTTCCAATAAATAATTCATAAAGGACATAAGCATAGTGTTCAAAAATATAAAACGTTTACTTACCCATGTAAAAGATTGCTTTTAAATCATCAATAACAAGAGAAATGGAAAGTTGCCAGCAAAATAGTAAAGATAGCAAAAAATGGAAACATTCAATATTAGAGGAATTGCAAGAGTGTATAGGAAGAAAAACAAGCTAAAACACTGTTCATGGAGCTGCAAAAGAATCATTTTGGAAAACTGTAGCTTTGTTCTTGAGAGCTTTGAAATAAATGAATTATCGATATTTGTTTATTAAAATGGCCAAAATAACTGTGTACAAGA
Source organism: Sminthopsis crassicaudata (assembly GCF_048593235.1). NCBI lineage: Eukaryota > Metazoa > Chordata > Mammalia > Dasyuromorphia > Dasyuridae > Sminthopsis > Sminthopsis crassicaudata. The sequence continues at coordinate 378,789,859 of NC_133617.1, read as the reverse complement.
TTGAATTGTTCCTGACTCAAAACTTTGAAGTGAGAGAAAACCAGAGTTCAAGAAACATTTAAAATATTGTATTAAGAAGAATTATTTGAATGTAAACTTTATCCAGGCCCTGAGGATATGGAGCAATGTGCTGCTGATAGATAAGGTATATGCTACTTTAAGAGAAGAAATGTGGTTTTGAGAAACTCTGCCAGTGTTGATGGCCGCAACATGTTGTTGGCAATAGCTACTCACATGAAAGTGAGAAGTTTGGGCTACTCCCACCCTCTAGTTCTTTTTTTTTAACCTATTTATACTATGTTGTTTGTATGTTCAGCTCTTAGTCTAGTGCTTTGCAGATAGCAGGTGCTTAATAAATGCTTTTTCAGAACCTTCCAGAGTCCACAAAAGGAAGTAGAACCACTTGTTAAAGAAATACATGATTATAAATAGCTCATTTTTTACTTTTATTAGAAATAAAAATAATTGCTTTACAAGAGTATTATTCTGATGGGACATCTAAGTAGATATATCCTATAGAAATAATGCAGGTCTGAAATTTCAGGGAAATGTTGTAGTTCAAAAGAGTTATGAATGTCTTGCATAGAGATAATTAAAACTTTGGGATTGAATGAGATGTCCAAAAAGCCAAGTGTAAATAAAGAAAAAACCAAAGCTATTCCCTTGAAGAATATATTTTAGGAAGTTGTGAAGAATATAATGAGCCAGGAAAAGAAATAGGGTAGGAGTAAAATGAGTGAATGAATAATGGATGAAAAGGCATTTCCTAAGTGATAACTCTGGATAAAACCACTGTGCTAAGAGCTAGACAACAAATAGAAAAGTGGTCTCCAAAGCTCATGTTCTTATGAGGGAGACAACACGTAGAAGAGGTAGGAGTTACCTATGTGATGGAAAGGACCGCTGCCACTATGGTGCAGTGGCAAAGCATGTGGTGTAAAACCATATAGTTTTTGGTGTTGAACTGTCTGATAGTGACAAGGACTTTGGTTATTAGAACTTTCTTTTCCAGGTCTTTAGTAGCCATGACTGCTGGAGAGATGGAGGCTGATACATAGGCAAAGGACGTTTGTGTCTCCACAAGAATTTCTTCTTTGGACTATGGATATGGAGGCCAGATTAGACACAGAGCCTGGGATCTGAGGATGCTGCTTATCCCAGGGTTCTTGGGCTTACTTAACTGTCAGGAGTTGGTATGTGTTTGGCAGTATTAGTGGCTGGAAAGATAGGCCCTTTGTTCACAAGGGTTCTCTTTTGAAAGATGACTTCAAAGACCAAAGCTCTTCCTATGTTTCTTGGGCTCAGAGCTCGGGCCTGAGAAGTGCACTCCCTCCTGTCTGTCTTTTAGACCTGAGTTAGCTTTGTTAAAGTTCCTATCAATCATGAGATATCTCTGAAGCCTGGGGAAAAAAAAAAAAAAAAAACAGACTATCCAATAGGTGGAAGTGATCAATGGCACTGAAAAGCACTGAGAGGGTGTTTTGTGATTTTAATATATTTAGTTCGGATTCGCTCCTATAAATGACGCTCTCACACAATAGTAAAAGTAAAATTTAATCACACAATAAAAGGAATAGATTGCTTACAATAACATCCAATACAACAAATAACACAAAATATTAAAGAAAGGATTAATAATATAATAAGGACAGTAGAAAAAAGATAAAGAAAACATCACCAATTCGAGGGAGCACGAACTCTCTTACAATCTCTGCTGGGAACCCCATTATAGCAGCCTTTGAGTCTCGAATAGGAAAAATTTCCCCGGCAGATCGTCATCTCCATCGGTGAGGTCCAAGGAGACTTAGGGCTTGCTAGCTTATATAGAACTTTAAACAAAGAAGGCATTCAGCTAACTGATTTAACAATAGAATTCTGCGCATATAGCAGTTACGTGACTTAGCATGCAAGACAAGTCAATTCATCAAATGTTTACACGAAAGGTTTATGAATTGGAGCAAGGAAACAGACTGTTGTAGATGTGCAGGAAGAGAGTAGCCATGTCTCTTCGAGCATAAGCATTTCCAGGAGGGCTAGTTCCCAGAATTGTTATCCAGATCTGTTAGCTTGAGCCAGGTCACAAAGTTCACAGAGCAGTTACATTCTCATGGGTTTAGTTCTTAGTCCTCATATTTTGGAGTGAACTTACTTTATATAAAGAAATCTCAATTCTTTATTCAGAGGGGAAGGGGAATGTATGAATAAGTGAATGAGCAAATGATCAAGTACTTCATGTGTTCTAGGACAAAGCCAAAAGGAATTAAGAACCACAATTTAATTAAGAGCAGGTAAAGTGAGGGGGAAGAAATATGTTTTTACATATGATTGCAAAGGAACTATATCCTAATGCAAGCCTCTGATTTTATTTTAATATTAAAAGCTACCATTGACATACTCTTTTGAACCTCACAAAAACTTTATGAATAGTTAGCTCAGGTAGAGTATTATCTCCATATACCAGATTAGAAACCTGAATATCAGAGGAATTTGAATGACTTTATAATTAAAGCCTCACTAAATATATAACTAATTGTATAACTAAATAACTAAAGTTACCCATATAGGAAGTATCAGATGGAATCCATCTGATTCGTCTAAGTCTGTTTTCTAAGAGTCTAAATATTCACAAAGAAATGTAATGTTCTAGATAATTAGTAGAAAGAGCTAGAAGAGCTAATGGAGGGGAAAAAAAAAAAAACACCTCAATGTGAGAATGTTATGGTCAAAACTTCCTTAATCAGACACTCCTGGATTAGAAATAGTTTAAGCTTCAACTTACTGATGTAGCATCCTCAAAATTCAAAACCATTAATTTGATTTGCAAGGTGTTTAGAGCAGGAAGATTAATTCTAACTCTTTTTTTTCCTCTCTGTTTATTCAATTCCTACCCATCAATAATTATAAACTATTACAGTAATCTAACACCCTTTTACAAATGAGGGATACAAGTAATTCATGGCAGAGCCAACATTTGAACACAGACCCTCAGTCTTCAAATAATGCTTTCGTTTCACAGCACCAAGTGCCTTTAGGTCTCAGTGCTGTTCTTGAGCTCAGACTTGCCCAAAGTTACGCCATGATTTTCAAGAGAGTTTGCACCCAAGGTTCCTGATTTCAAATCTAACGTTTGGTCGGAGACATGGTTGTTCTCTTTCAAACTAAATTCCAACATACTTTCCTTCCTGTCTCACTTTCTCCTTCAAAACCATCTATGCCCAATGGCAAGATAAAGATCTGTATGACTAAAGAGACCTTGGATTAGTGGGAGACCATGGTCTTTTAAGCTAAGGTCTTTAACAGGTTTCTGTTTGGCTAAAGCAATGCCCAATTGGTGATTAAGACTATGTAAGAAATGAAGAAGAAAATGGACTCTTTTACCTAGTCAAAAATATATGTGTATATGTATACATGCCTCTACATATCTATAAATACATACATTTCTCTCTCAGATAGATAAATAGATTGATTTAGATAAATATCTGAGAAGGGAAGACCCTCTGACCAAAACCAAAACAGTTGCTGTTTACATTCACTCTGAAACAATTGGGGCCAAAACAAAGATCAAGTAAGTTTAGCCTAAGAATTTCTATTACTGGAGGAAGCAAGGTGGTTCAGTGGATAGAGTGCTGAGCCTGGAGTTAGGAAGATCTAGATTTAAATCCAGCTTCAGATACATACTAGCTGGGTGACCTTGATTAGCAACAACAATTCTATTAATAATCAGAATTCACATTTATATGGCATATTATGATTCCAAAGCATCTTACATAGAAAGTTTTATTTGATGCCCAGAATGACCATGTGAGTTGTGCTTTTGAAATGTTATTATCCTCATTTACATACTAGAAAACTAGAGTATATAACAGACAGAATACTGCATTTGGAGTTATAAAGACATAAATTCTAATTCTGACTCTGATGCTTATTAGCTTTGTTATTCTGGCATAAATTTCTTCATCTGTAAAATAGGATTGATAATAGTACCTACCCTGTAGTGTTTTGTGAGGATCAAATAATACAGTATATGTAAAATATTCTGCAAATCTTAATGCACTATCTAAACCCAAGCTATTATTTTTATCTCCTGACATCAGCCTACTTCAATGCACATGTCCATCATTCCATAATGGTTTTTTACTTTTATTTCAATTCCTTAAAGATTACAAAAAGTAGAGGATAGTCATTAATGGGACTTTGAAATTAATAAATCCCCTCAAAATGGATAGATTCCCTTGCCACATCTCTAAATCCTAACACCAGAGATCAGTTCAGTATTGAGCTATCTAATCTGCTATGTGCAGTCCCACAGCTGCAGAGCATAAAACTGATCTAAAAGAGATTATGCTTTTTGTTCATTCTGAGAAAAACTTATTCATGCTAAATGTTATCTTAAACTCCATCAATCTGAGGGAATTTGTCTATTCAGGGAGAGAGAAAAACAATAGTATATTCAAGACTACACTGAAATTAACTGTGAAACACTACAAGCATTTAAAGAATACCAAGAAGGGTGAGGGACTGAATTGAAGACTTAACAAATAAATCAGCTTATGTGGTTCATTAGTTGCAGAGATTTGGCTGTTCTTATTACCAATCTTCATGCATGGTCCTGCAAAACACTGAGAGAAGGTATAAATAGCAGTGATTTAGTACAAACTGTGTTAGTAACAACTTTTAAAAACAAATAAATAAATTTAAAAATATATAATTTTTTTTTGGCAAAGGTAGCTCCATTAGAATGTTAATAAAAAAATCATTAAGAAATCTCTGCCTTTAAAGAGGTTTAAGGTTATGGTTATAGAATATGGGTATTTAAATACATACATGCATACATATATGGTATAATATAATGTATACATATGCACACATTATTATATGTATATATAATATGTGTATTATATATATTATATATACGTGTGTGTGTGTGTGTGTGTATAGAAATCAGATTTCTGAGGAACCAAATAATCCTAGATTTAAAGTTATAAAAGATCTTAAAGGCCATGGAGACCTTATCTTATAGTTCAGGAAACTGAGAACCACATAGAATAAGTAATAGCTTGCTTGTGGTCACAATTTACCTAACTTTTGTCTTCAAATTCAGCATTCTTTCCACCAAGCTATGCTAGCAGCCTATTATCTAATAATGTTATGGTCAAGAAAAATATGAACTAAATTAAGATGGCTAACATGTAAGTTTTCCCCCCACCCCTCTCTACCTCAAGCTCTAGATTAACTTAGAGGGCTATAAAGTAGTAAAGCTCTCTAATGTCCTGCATAACTATGTTACCCTGAAGCTACTATGTACAACTTGAGAGGCTGTTTTATCAATGTGGTTTATAAATCCTATTGAATAATTGAATAGCAGGACAAGATTACCAGCAGCAAAGTCTTAGAAAATAGCCAATCAATCTCAATAGAAATAATGCTCATTATAACATAACTGTGGACAGGTAAATTATAACAAAAGCACCAACAACAAAAGTTCTTAAAAACAACTCTATTTGCAAACATGTTCTCATGAAAGCAACACAAAATTGACTAAGTCATTGTCTAGATTCTTCTTTACAAAACTAAACTGAGATATAGTGGTTCAATTTACAAGAAGCCCAACAGATAGCTGAAACAATACTAAATATTTAAAGAGAGAGAGAGAAAAAACCAAAATAAGGACAAGAAACAGGATGTTTAGAGGTAATTGAAGAGGCTCTTGCTAGAGAAGGATAGGAATAATAAGAAACTGTTTTTGTTGTTTGTTCTCAAACCAAGACTTGTAAGTGAATCGATTTTAGTGAGGGTGGGCTGTACAAAGTCACCAGTCTCACTTTCTCCTCCAGAGCCACAGGAAAGGAATGAAGAGTGGTTGGAGAAAGGCTTTCTTCTATCCTAGCTTGCTAAATTAAAGACAGCTCTCCTTACTGAAAACAGGAGTAAAGAAAATAAAATAAAAAGAAATTCATTCCAAGTGTATCCAACCAGTCTTCCCACCTTACTCTTGAATTTACTATGAAACTGGTGATTTTATTTTTTTATTATAGCTTTTATTTATAAAACATATGCATGGATAATTTTTTCAACATTGACCCTTGCAAAATCTTCTATTCCAAATTTCCCCCTGCTTCCCCCTACCCCCTCCCTTAGATGTCAAGTAGTCCAATACATGTTAAGTATGTTAAAATATATGTTAAATGCAATATATGAATGCATATCCATACAGTTATCTTGCTGCACAAAGAAAATTGGATCTAGAAAGAAAAAAACAAAACAAAAACTGAGAAGGAAAACAAAAATACAAGCAAACAACAGAGAGAGTGAGAATGCTATGTTGTGATCCACACTCAGTTCCCAGGGGCCTCTTTCTGGGTAGAGGGTTCGCTTCATCACTGAACAACTAGAACTGGTTTGAATCATCTCATTGTTGAAGAGGGCCACGTCCATCAGAATTAACCATCATATAGTCTTGTTGTTGCCATGTATAATGATCTGGTTCTGCTCATTTCACTCAGCATCAGTTCATTTAAGTCACTCCAGGCCTCTCTTTATTCATCCTGTTGGTCATTTCTTACAGAATAGTAATATCATAATATTCATATATAATAATTTATTCAGCCATTCTCCAATTGATGGACATACATTCAGTATCCAGTTTCTAGACACTACAGAAAGGGTTACCACAAACATATTCGCACATGTGGGTCCCTTTCCCTCCTTTAAGATCTCTTTGGGATATAAGCCCAGTAGTAACCCTGCTGGATCAAAGGATATGCACAGATTGATAATTCCAGATTGCTCTCCAGAATGGTTGGATTCTTTCACAACTCCACCAACAATGCATCAGTGTCCCAGTTTTCCCACATCCCCTCCAACATTCATCATTATCTTTTCCTGTCATTTTAGCCAATCTGACAGATGTGTAGTGGTATCTCAGAGTTGTCTTAATTTGCATTTCTCTGATCAATAGTGATTTAGAGCACATTTTCAAATGACAACAAATAGCTTCAATTTCTTTTCAGGGGCAAAAAATCAGTAACATGGGCAGCTGATTAAGTAAGCCTGCTTCCTTTCACCTGGAGTGAAAGCAAAAAGAAATTCAATGGTCTTACCAGTCACATTCAGGGATTGCCAGGGTTCCAATATCATGGTGGAACGAGGGGAAACTTTACAAAGCCTCAAACTCCTGCTGGAGGGCAGGGCATTGTTGGGGAGGGAGGGGAAGCTTGTCCCCTGTAGGCAGTCTCCCCTCCATAGCCCTTCAGGGCTTTGGACTGGGGAGTTTCCTCGGACAGTTTCCATGATACCTAAAGCAAAAACCTCTGTGGTTTCCAAAATGTCAGCAACCAAGAGTAGGGATTGTTCTCCAAACTTTCCTTTAATTCTGCCGCCCTCCTCCTCTGATGCAATTTGAAGACTACAACAGCTGAGTTTGTAGCAGCTGAGGGGAGAAATTTGAGGGCTAGTAATTGGCTTCTGCAGCTTCCTCCATATATCTGGGACAGATTGTTTAATATTAACATCTCCCCAGGAAAGATCAAGGAGGACATTAGCCTTGGATCTCTCAGAAAACTGGGTGGGGTCCTCAGAGTAATGGCCAGGTTTTTCCTTAGTCTGGGAGAGATTTGACATTGAAAGAGGCACCTCTGCTCTGAGAGTCTGCTGCTTCTCCCAGGAGGCAGAGGTTAAAATCAGTATCCAGGGGAGGAGAAAAAAGGGTCCCATTCCTTGTATTAGAGGGATTGAGGAGTGGGGGCTGGGAAATCTCAGGATCTGGTTCAGGTGAGGAGGATAGAGTTAAAGAAATATTGTCAGAACTCAAAGACCCCAGCTTTTGGGATAAGAACTCACTGTTTGACAAAACTTCTGGGAAAATTGGAAATTAATATGGCAGAAACTAGGCATTGACCCACACTTAACACCATACACCAAGATAAGGTCAAAATGGCTTTATGACCTAGACATAAAGAATGAGATTATAAATAAATTAGAAGAACATAGGATAGTATACCTCTCAGATCTGTGGAAGAAGAAGTAATTTATGACCAAAGAGGAACTAGAGATCATTATTGATCACAAAGTAGAAAATTTTGATTATATCAAATTGAAAAGTTTTTGTACAAACAAAACTAATGCAGACAAGATTAGAAGGGAAGCAATAAACTGGGAAAACATTTTTACAGTCAAAGATTCTGATAAAGGCCTCATTTCCAAAATATATAGAGAATTAACTCTAATTTATAAGAAATCAAGCCATTCTCCAATTGATAAATGGTCAAAGGATATATATAAACAGACAATTCTCAGACAAAGAAATTGAAATTATTTCTAGCCATATGAAAAGATGCTCCAAGTCATTATTAATCAGAGAAATGCAAATTATGACAACTCTGAGATGCCACTACATACCTGTCAGATTGGCTAGAATGACAGGGAAAAATAATGCAGAATGTTGGAGGGATATGGGAAAACTGGGACACTGATGCATTGTGGGTATAATTGTGAATACATCCAGCCATTTGGAGAATGATTTGGAACTATGCTCAAAAAGTTATTAAACTCTGCATACCCTTTGACCCAGCAGTGTTTCTACTGGGCTTGTATTCCAAAGAGATTTTAAAGAAGGGTAAAGGACCTGTATGTGCAAGAATGTTTGTGGCAGCCCTCTTTGTAGTGGCCAGAAACTGGAAACTAATTGGATACCCATCAATTGGAGAATGGCTGAATAAATTATGGTATATGAATATTATGGAATATTATTGTTCTGTAAGAAATGACCAGCAGGATGATTTCAGAAAGGCCTGGAGAGACTTACATGAACTGATGCTGAGTAAAATGAGCAGGACCAGGAGATCATTACATACGTCAACAACAATACTATATGATGATCAATTCTGATGGATGTGGCCTTCTTCAACAATGAGAGGAACCAAATCAGTTCCAATAGAGCAGTAATGAACTGAACCAGCCACACCCAGCGAAAGAACTCTGGGAGATGACTATGAACCACTACATAGAATTCCCAATCCCTCTTTTTTTGTCCACCTGCAGTTTTTATTTCCTTCACAGGCTAATTGTACACTATTTCAAAGTCCTATTCTTTTTGTACAGCAAAATAACTGTTTGGACATGTATATGTATATTGTATTTAACTTATACTTTAACATATTTAATATGTATTAGTCAACCTGCCATAGGGGGAAAGGGTGGGGGGAAGGAGGTGAAAAGTTGAAACAAAAGGTTTTGCAAATTGACAGTGCTGAAAAATTACCCATTTATAAATAAAAAGCTATAATTTAAAAAAAATACCTAGTTAAAAAAAAAAAAAAAGAAAGAAAGAAAAAAAGAAATATTGTCGGGCATAAAGTCCTGTTCTGGAAGGAATTCAGAAGCCTCCTGATAAGGACTGCATATGGGTCCTAGAGGAACAGGAAGGAGGGAGGTTGATTTCCCTCTAGCAAATTGAAGCATCCTGCAATGCTGTTTTAATTTAAGCTTTTTTTTTTTTTTTTTTTTTTTTGAGATCTTTCAAGTGGAATTTGTTTCTGTTAAGAGATTGTCCCATTTTGCCACAAATCCTAGATTTTCTTGATTCTATAATACCTTGTCCTTCTCTGATCATCTCTAAAGATGGAGAGATGACAAAATGCTCCCTGATTAAGAGAACTTTGTCAGACTGCAGGAATTCCCATTTCAGGAGTCCCTGAGATAATTCTGCTTGAGCCTGGAACTCCAATGACCCAAATCTTTCCTGAAAATTTTTGGGTCTACTAGCTATAGAATAGACAATAAGAAAAGCCTTTACCTCATCCAGATTCTTGGGAAATTCCCATAATGGGCCACCAGTGATGAGTTGTGAGAATCCTCTCTGGTCAGTGTCACAGGTTCTTTGCGAAAGAATTCGCAAACCCAAAGTCTGTGGCAAAAAGGATTTATTTACACTGAGAAGCCAGCTTGCTAGGAAGTCAGCCTCCTTAGTGGGCAAGGAATATAGCAAACATGGGTTACACTGAGAAGATATTGGTTATATTGGGTACACCTTGGCCTGGGATCTGGGGAGCAGATTGAGCCACTCAATATTGACTATGCCTCAAGCCAAGATCTCCAATTGAATGAGATCACTTAACTAGGAGTTGTCTTTATGGACAGAAGGGTGTGCTTCTTCTAGAGGTCAGGGAGGGTTTGAGACCCCGAATCACCCTTACCCTACAGGGGACACAATTTCAGGACTACCCCAAAGGTTAAAATGGACATAACATATCATTTTGCCCCAGAGATTTCAGTTTATATCAATATCATGACAGTGATGTCTTGAACTACTCCTGAATTGAATTAAATGAGACTTAAACTCTTCCAGAATCATTAAAGTCCAGCAGGAGGATAAAAGTCAAGACTGCTGAGTGTGGCTTGGGAGGCAGAAGTTGGCATCTATTGGAATTTTAGTTGGAACTTGAAAAAAGCCAACTAATGCAAAAGGCCCTTTACACTACAGTTAGTTCTAGATCTACTTCCTGCATTAATGTCCACCTAGTTCTACTTCCACAATAGTGGAAACACTGAAACACAGATAATCCCAATGAGATTGGGTCTACAATTCCTCCTAGCATTCTTCTCTCTATTATTAATACCATCACATCTCGGACCATAATGATGGCTCTCCCAATTACTGGCCCAAACTCTTTAGTTAATAGCTCAGTCATCAACACCACTATTCTTTCTATCCTAGAATTTTTTCCCCAAACAGTGTGGTAACTAAGAGATTCAGTGAATAGAGTGGTAAGTTTGGGACAGGAAGATCTGATTTCAAATCTGGCCTCAGGCATTTGCTGATCTTGTGACTTAAGCAATTCACTTCACCATGTTTGCCTCAGTTTCTCCATTTTATAAAATAAGCTAGTGAAAGAAATTGCAAATCACTCCAATATTTTTACTGAGAATATCCCAAAGAGGGTCACAAAGAGTCAGGCACAAGTGAAACAATTGAATAGCAACAACAAAACACCACCATCTCTTCTGTGTTTGGCATGTATGGTATGATTGACTATGGTGTGATCATTCTATTCCACATTATTTAGTCAAATGTTTGACAATGTAGAGAACATTATTTTGAGCCCTACAGGAAAAATATTAAATAAATGAAAGCCATTTCTTTCTCAAGAAATTTCCAATCTAACTGAAGAGAAAAAAAACTACACATATGAAATTCCATTTAAGCCATTTATACAAATGTGATGGAGAGGCAACATGAGATGCTGAAAGGACTAAAATTTTACTTAAAATCTGAGATTCAACTATGGTGCAATAAGAAATAAGCAGACAGATTTCTGATAAATCTGGAAAATCATGTACAAACTGAGGCCACACAATAATCCCAGAGAAGTACAGAGGATTCATAATGGAAAATGCATCCACATCCAGATAAAGAAATGATAGACTCTGAATAGAGATCAAAGCATACTTTTTTCACTTTTTTTGTGTGTGTTGTTTTAATCTTTTGATCTATTTCTTCTTTCACAAGTGAGGCTAATATAGAACATATTTTGCATAATGGCACATATATAATTTATATCAAATTGCCTACAATTTTAGGACAAAGGAAGGGAAGAATGAGATGGAAAAAAATTTGAAACTTAAAATCTTGTAAAAATGAATGCTAAAAATTAAGACAACTCTGATGTAGCAATTCGCACCTTTCTGACTGGCAGGAAAAGTTAATAATAAATGCTTGAGGGGATGTGGGAAAACTGGTACACTAATGCATAGTTAGTGGAGTTGTGAAATGATCTGTCGTACCACAGTTCCTTTTTAATGTCCTGACCCAGTTTCCCTAATTGTCCTATTCTGTTACTCTGCCTCAGGTTATACCATTCCCTCTTAATGTTAGGATAAAGGTCTTATATCTTAGACCTTAGGCTATAGTCTTTCCCTCTTAATGTTTGATGGGATAGAGGTCTTTATCCATTTTAGATATCATTAGAATATCAGGAGCCTCTCTAGTACCTCCCTCCATTATGCCTGCCTCCATTATGTCATCCTAATCCTGGGTTCTTCTCCCCATTAGGTCATCCCCATCCAGTATCTCCCCCCATTATGTCATTCTTGTTCTTGTTACCCTGAATTCTTTGAGAGGATAGTCTCATTCAGCCCTGGGACCAAACTAGGGATCCATTTGCTCCCAGTAAATCTCTCCTATTTAATAAATTATTGAATTGTTCTCAAATCTCTATCTTGCTCAGTTTCTCTGGCATTACAGATCCAACCATTCTGGAGAGCAATTTGGAACTATGATCAAAAAATTATCAAACTATATATATACCCTTTGATCCAGCAGTGTCTCTACTGAGGGAAAAGGATCTACATATGCACAAATGCTTGTAGCAGCCCTTTTTGTAGTGTCCAGAACCTGGAAATTGAATGAATGCCCATCAATTGGAGAATGGTTGAATAAACAATGTTATATGAATATAACGGAATATTATTGTTCTATAAGAAATGATGATCAGAATAATTTCAAAAGAGCCTGGAGAGACTCACATGAACTGAAGCTAAGTGAAGTGAGCAGAACCAAAAAAACATTGTACATGACAATAACAACAACAAGATTATGTAATGATCAACTGGGATGAATTTGGCTCTTTGAAACAGTGCGGTGATTCAGGAAAGTTTCAATAGACTTGTGATGGAAAGACCCATCTGCATTCAGAGATAGAACTATAGAAATTGAATGTGAATCAAAGCATAATATTTTCACCTTTTTGTTGTTTGCTTGTTGTTTTTTTTTCCTTTCTCTGTTTTTTTTCCCCTTTTTATCTGATTTTTCTCGTGTGGCATGACACATATGGAAATATATTTAGAAAAGTTGCACATGTTTAACCTATATTGGATTGCTTGCTTTACATGGGAGGAGGGAGAGGGAAAGGAGGAAGCAAAATTTGAAATACAAGGTTTGCAAAAGCGAATGTTAAAAGCAATTTTGCTTGTATTTGTAAAAATATAAAATTAAATTTTAAAAATGCTAAAAATTATGCTGACATATATTTGGAAAAAATAAAATACAATTAAATTTCATATATGTATTTAAATCTGGAATTTAGATCCTAACTCTAATACTCTACTATGTGATTGTAAACAACATACTTGAGCTTTTCAAGTCTTCCCTTTATCAATTGTAAAATGAAATGGTCTCTTGAGAGGTAATTTAATAGAAAGAGTGATGGACTTGGGCTCAAGAGAAGCAATGTTTCAAATTACTCTTTCAGCACATGAGTTAATTTAACTGCTCAGTCTTGTCTGTGAAATGGGGTCAATAATGCTTGTAATAGCTATCTTAAAAGATTGTTGAGAAAATCAAATGAAATGATGTATATAAAGAATTCTGTCAACTTCAAAACATTTTTTTAATTCAACTCATTACTATTATTTCTAAGTTTTATCCTGATTCAGTCAACTTTGAATTATTCATAGTAATAGGAAAGGACTAAGGCAGAGATGATAATACAAAATATCTCAGTAGTATTTGAGGAGTGATTTTTCATTTCTATAAAAATAGAGCTAGCATTGTCTGATTTTCTAGATGGAAGTACTTAAATATTTACATTTCAAAGGTTTTATTTGAATTTAGTATAAACAGAGGGAATGGAGAAATCAGATACTATAATTAAGCAATTGAGGTGGGAGCTAAATGTGCCTACAAGTCAAAGCAAATACTTAAGCAGCTTAAATAGATCCCTACCAGAAAACAAGTTGTCCAGGAAAGCTGTGGTAGGGCACACTCTTTGGCTCTAGAATTCAAGTTAATAATGCTTTCATTCTGAAATTGCACTGTTTGATGTCACAACATGCCATTCAGTTTATAGGTAACTTGAATAGCTCTATTTCCACTTAGGTCTTTATTTTGCCATGATTTAAATTTCTCTCCCCAACTTTAACTTCATTATTTTTGTTGTTGATTAGCTTTTTCAGTTGTGCCTGTTTGTGACCCCATTGAAGTTTTCTTGGAAAAGATGCTGGAATGGTCAGCCATTTTCTTCTCCAATTCATGTCATAGATGAAGAACTTGCCCGGGATGATATAGCCATTGTTTGAGTTCAAATTTGAATTCAGGTCCCATACACTACTATGCTACCATCCACAGTTGTTTACTTTTTACTTTTTTTCTAGCCATCTAATCACAGACCATTTTATGTGCATTTTCTTATGCATCTATACTGCTATGACTCCATGTCATGGATTTAGTGCCAAATGGTAATGGCTGAATTGGCTTTTTCTTGTTACAATTAGCATTTATTCTTTCATGAACAAGAGATTTTGATGTCGTTCTAATCTCTAGTATGGCAAAGTGCCTGATACAGATGCTATATTCTATTTCAGCTGTGATTAGCAATACATGCAAAAACTGGCTGAAATTTTCTGGATTATATGGCAAAAGGAGTTTATCAACCTCAGGAGTTCAAGGATGCCTCCTTCCAATATCCATCTCTATAAAGGAAAAGGAAATAGATTATCCTATGACAATCACAGGGAGTTTTCTCTCATTTATTACTGGCAATTCTTTTGCCAAAGTCTTCCTTAATAGACTAAGCCTTCACCAGGAATATGGTCATTTGCCCAAGAGCCAGTGTGGCTTCAGAAAGAGCCAAGGATCAGTCAATAATGATATTTGCTGTCCAACACTTGTAGAAGAAATGTCAGGAGCAGAACAGCGAATTGTATACAATGTGCATCAATCTGATCAAGCTCTTTGACTTGACTGTTAACATGACTTTTAACTTGACTGTTAGTCATGAGTGCTTATGAAAGATCATGCTGTTACAAAAAGGGCTGCCACAAACATTTTTGCACATGTGAGTCCCTTTTCCTTTTTTATGATCTCTTCAGAGTCAGTAGAGATAATGCTGGATTAAAGGGTTTAAAGAATGGAAACTGAGTGGATGCCCATCAATTGGAAAGTGACTGAATAAATTGTGGCATATGAATATTATGGAGTATTATTGTTCTATAAGAAATAATCAGCAGGGTGATTTCAGAGAGGCCTGGAGAGACTTACATGAACTGATGCTGAGTGAAATGAGTAGAACCCAGAGATCATTATACATGGCAACAACAATGAATTTATTCAGGCTAATTCCAATATACTTGTGATGGATGCATTCAAAGAGAGAACTATGGGGAATGAATGTGCATCACCACGTAGTATTTTCACAGGAGTTTTTTGTTATTATTTGCTTGCTTGGTTTTTTTTCCTCTCATTTTTTCCCCTTTTGATCTGATTATTCTTGTGCAGCATGAAATGTGGAAACACATTTAGAACAATTGCACGTGTTTAACCCATATTAGATTATTTTCTGTCTGGGGGAGGTAGAAGGAGGGATGGAAGGAGAAAAATATGGAATACAAAGTTTCACAAGGATTATATATATATATGTATATATAAAGAAAAACAATATATGGTACGTTAAAATTGGAAGTCAGTACCTTTGTGTGCCACTGACCAAAAAGAACTGACATTAAGGCCCTAGCTTTGTTGTTCCTGTTATAGATATCCTGCAATATAACAGTATGATCATTTAACTAGGGAACTGTAAAATGTGGATAATAACACCAAGAAAACACAGGTTCTCCAGTAGGCAGCACCACACCATCCATACATGGAACTATTAGTTGCACATTTGAGAAATTTTGAATTCTACAAATAAGTTTACTTACCTTAGCAGTATATTTTCTAGGATTGTCCATATAGATGATGAAGTTGATGCACGTATTGCCAGATCTAGCTTAGCATTTGGGAGGCTCTGAAGAAAAGAATGGGAGAGAAGAGATATTGGACTGACTACAAAAGAGTCATTGTTGGATGCCTGTAAACCTGTACAGTATATCAGATTCATGGGAGATACTGTCCCAAGATCACCAAGCACGGTGCCCGCATTTAAAAAGCCTCTATGTTCTGTCTGCTAAGCAGAATTGCAGTAGTGCAAAGGAAATGTGAAATCTGCAAACATAGAGACATCTCCACTCCAAATGTTTGTATGGAGTATTTGTGCGTGACATGTGCAAGAGCTTCCACTCTCATGTTGTCTCATCAGTCATAGTCAGACACGCTATTTCTTGTCCCCAAAGTCATTTTGTTTTTCTTGAGAACAAAAGACAGCATCCATTCTTCTATGGACATGGCGGTACAATTGAGAAGTATAAGGTACCTACAATAATATGTTGTTATGTATTTCTATAGATAAACTACTTCCCTCACTTTTTTTTTTAACCAAACCTATAATTTCATTGGTGTTTGGAACTCTTAAGGAAAAAAAAACAAAAGCAAAAAAAAAAAACTGCTTTTACCAAGGAAGATGAGCATTTTCTCTGAAACTTTATGAATAGAAAAACAATCTGTAGTGTGCCCCATGAGCCCCATGAGTCCCCAAGATCCTTTCAGGAGGTCAATGAGGTCAAAATTATTTTTACTATGATACTAAATGAAAATCGTCTTTATCATGATCTGTCTCTACTGATATCAAGGTGCTAATGAAACTAATAATTGTAGTTATCTACCTTTTAGAAGAACCTAGACAGCTAGGTGATTAGAAATATGAGTTCAAAAACAATTTCAAATACCAGTTCTGTGATCCTGGGCAAAACACTTAATTTCTATCTGCTTCAATTTCCTCAACTGTAAAATGTGAATAATAACTCCTAGCTCCCAGGATTGTCATCAAATGAGATCATATTTTTAAAACATCTGGCACATAGTAGGAAACGTTTGTTTCCTTCATTCTTTGGCTTCTGCTTAGGTCACAGATCCTGCTTAGCAAAATCATATAATATCATTTTATTCAATCCTCCGATTTTGTAGATAGAGAGATTGAGGTTTAGATAGTTTGAGAGCTTATATGAGGTAGCGCAAGTACAGTTCATAATGTAGGGTGATGAGTGCTGAATTTGGAAACAAGTTAGAGTCTTGGCTGTTACTTAATAGATGTGCAACCTTGAACAAGTTTACAAGCTCTTTCTGAGACAAATTACTTAACAATATTTCCACTTTACTTCACAAGGCTGTGTTGAAAATCAAATGAGGTAATGTATATAAAGTGTTGTATACAATTATTGGTGGTAGATCTGTGAGTGAAATCCAAGTCTCTTAACTACTAATAATCACAGCAAAAACAAGTATAGCTCCTGTTTGTATAATGCTTTATCAAATTTCTGTGGCAAATAAGCCTAAATGTAATTTTAAAACTAAAGGAGCACAAAAGCCTATTCTGGAGTTGTACACAGTACTGAAATAAAGATTAAATCTGGCTTTCTGGATAGGAAATGCTGTATAAAAAGTACTGGCATGCATCTTTGTCTTAAGACAACAATATTAAACTCTTCTATCATATATCACTCTTATAAGCATTTCTCTTTGAGTCACGGAGAAGGATGACACAGATTGCAAACTCCTTGAGGTCAGGGACTCTGCCTTTTTTTTATTGTATCCTCAAGTTTTGGCATTGTGCTTGGCACATAGTAGGTGCTTAATAGATGTTTCTTTAGCTGAATTTATGGAATTAAATAGTGGATAATAAATTAACCTTAGAATTAGAAAGACTGAGTTCAGGTCCCGTCTCTGGCACAGACTGTATGAACTTAAGGCAAGTCATTCAACTCTTATGATTTAAGACAATTCTCTTAAGTTTTGTTGCAGAAAAGGTGCTAACCTACTTTGATAGATGAAGTTCTCTCTGGAAACTCCCTATACTGAAGAAAACATAGGTCCAGGCTCTATCACTCTCCCTTATAGTCCTGAGTTTAAAAAGATTAAATAATATACACATTAATTTAAATTTAATAAAATATACAACACGTCCTTTGTTTTTGTCATTTTCAGTCATGTCAGACTCGTTGTGACCATTTGGAATTTTCATGGCAGGATGCTGAAGTGCTTTGCTCTTTTCTTCTACAGCTCATTTTACACATAAGGAAACTGAGACAAACTAAATTAAGTGATTATCCCAGAGTCTCACAGTTAATAAGCAACTGAGCTGGTTTTGAACTTGGGTTTTCCTGGCTCCAGGCCAATATCCTTTCCATTATCTCTTTAATTCCTTTATCATAATAACTCTAGTAGTAACAATTGACATTTACATAGTATTTTAAAGTATGTAAAATACATTTTATACATTATCTTATTTGAGTAGATTAGACATGAGCAATTAAAATAGCTTTTTTAATATTAGTACAGATTTAAATTGTGCATTTTAGACTATAAGACACATATTTTGGAAAGCTGATTCAATCTCAAATCAGGATAATTTCTTCATCTGTAAAATGAGCAAACTAGACTAAGTGGCTCCTACAGTTCCTTCTACATTCTAAATGTATGATGATCTTGTGATCTATTCTGTCACCATGCCTGGAATGCATTACCCCTAATTTCCATCAAGATTCAGCTCAAATATAAAGCCTTTCTTGATCCTATTCCCCCTTCCCCTCCCCTCTTTCTTGAAATTTTCTTCAATTTACTTACTTATATACATTTTATATCCATTTCACTCTGTTCCCCCATACTCTGTCATTTTTGTCTTTTTAAAAATTTTTGTCTTTGCATCTCTGGTGGCTAGCAAAGAGCTTTGCATCTCCTAGGAATTTAATGAATATTTATTGAATTAATCTGTTCATTAAAACATGTTTCATTATAAGTCATATGTGTGTATGTGTGTATCTGTTTTAATTGCTTACAGAGTGTTCATAGCACTGTGAATGTTGAAATATTTCATCTTGTCTTTTTTCTCTGGTATCTCTTGAGTCTCTGGCAATCTTGGGAAAACCTGTTAGATTTCTTAGGTCCTGCTGAAGGTAGAACACAGAATTCCTGTTAAAGGTGCCATATACAGTAGAATAGGTCACTAGCCCATGTGTTTCCTGCCTCCTGACTCCAATCAATCCTCACTTTAAATGTGGAAACTCTCTCAAGTGATTCCTTCCAGGTTCAGACTTAGTTTGTGTACCACAAAGCCATGTCTATCCAAAACTGCTAACACACTGCTGCCCTTTCTACCACCACTGGAATAATTTTTATAGATCTAAGGCATCGTATCTCCAGAAGATCTGTCAAAAGGCAGAGTTACTGCAAGGAGAAAATGAAATGTCCATGGTGAGCAATAGAATTGGGATCCACAGCATAAGGGCACTGGGTATGTGAAGTCAAGGATTCCAAGATGAAGGACTGGGAATGGCATAAAGAAAGAGAAATAAGGAACACTTAACAAAAATAAAAACAAAATAATGATAATAATAATAAACCCTTCCTTTTTCTCTTATTATATATGGTCCTGATTCTTAGAGCTCTAAGGTATCCAGATACTTTTAGAGATGGAGCTACAATTTTCCAGGATTTTTCCTCAACAAATTTCAGCAAATTCAGAACATAGCACTTTCATATCCATAGTGTTCTGTTAAATATTATGTAAGCAAGCTGTGACTATGTGCAGAATATTGCACATACTGTGAGACTCAGTTCTCATGTTTGTTAGTTTTGCTGAACTGTTTCCCATCCACCCCCATCCTTTTTACATTCTGTTAAAGAGGTTGGCTTTCAGGGTAGGTAAGTTAGGGAAGAATATATTACATTAATGGGATGCAAAGACAAAAACTATCCAAAAATATATTTTTTTAAAAAGTTAATGCTCAAAAAGAAAATTATAAGGAAGGATAACCAAGGTTTCTCTGGCTTCAAGGAGACTTACCCAGAATGTTGAATTTCAGCAATAAGGGTTTCTATTTGGGAAAGTCTAACTAGTTACTCTGATGATTCAAGAAAGATACCCTTGGTCTTGGGTGAACCAAGAGTGGCTTAATATCTACTATTGATTGACTTAGTTCATGTAACAAACTGAGTTTTAAAAAACAAAATTAGAAAAATTCATTGTAGATATAAAATATTAGATATGGAATCAGGAAAGACCACCTGGATCTCAGTATTTAGTCCAGTGCCTGCACATAGTAAGTGCTTAATAAATATTGATTGATTGAATTAAAATCTACCCTCTTACTAGCTGTGTGACCAACCAATGGCAGGTTCCTTTTAAGCCTCAGTTTCCTCATCTGTAAAACAGATATAATACCTATAATACATATTTCACAGGACTTATGTGAAAACTGAATGCGATAATGTATAAATACCAACTATTATTATTAGAATATATAATGTGGAATATATGTCTTATGTGTCAAAAGACTGTCAGCTTTAAACTTTAGCAGTTATCTAGCTATGATGATAAATGCTTACTAACATAAATTCAATTGTATATAACCCACATAAGGAGGAATGGGTAGAAAGGGGGGGGGGAAGAATGAAGCAGGAAAAATATAGAAGAAACTATCATTTTTTTTCTCTTTCTCTCAAGAAGCGTTTACTAGGAGTATTGTAGCTTGCAAACTGCTTTTCATCTTGCCCATTTATTTTGTGCAATTAATTTTTCTCTTATTTTTATTTCTTTTATATTTAAGTTTCAAACTGTCTTCCTCTGTCTCCCCACCCATCCTGTATTAGAGAATGCCTCCATTTGACACATTTATAAATATATATAAAACCATACTATGCATATTTCTTTTTTATCAATTCTTTCTCTAGAGGTGGATAGCATCGTTCTTCATAGGTCCTTTATAATTGATTTAAATACTCACAGGACTCAGAATAACTTGATTGTTCACAATATCCTTTGAACAATATTGCTATTAATAATACACATACACATACACACACAAATGATTTCTTGGTTCTGTTCACTTCGCTTTTTATTATTTCATGCAAGTCTTTCCATGTTTTTCTAAAATCAACCAGCTCATCATTTCTTATAGCACAATAGTATCCCATCACAATCATATACCATAACTTGTTTAGCCATTCCCCACTTGATGGGTATCCCCTCAGTTTCCAGTTCTTTGCCACTACAAAGAGAGCTGTATAAATATTTTAAAACAAGCAGGTTCTTTTCCCTTTTCCCTTATCACCTTGGAAAACATCTATCAGTGGTATTATTGAGTTAAAAGGTATACACAGTTTTATAATTCTTTATTCATAATTCCAGATTGCTCTCCAAAATGATTAGATAAATTCGCAATTCTACCAACAATGTACTGATATCCCAATTTTTCTACATCCCCTCCAAGATTTGTCATTTTCCTCTTCTATCATTTTACCCTTCAAGTTATTTTCATTTTCATTTCTCTAATCTATAATGATTTAGAGCATTTTCTATGACTACTTATAGTTTTGATTTCTTCATCCATAAGTTTCCTGTTCATATCTTTTGACCCTTTATCAATTGAGAAAAGACTCATATTCTTGTAAATCTGATAAAGCTTCCTATATATTTGAAGTATGAGACCTTTATCTGAGAAACTATCTATAAAATTAATTTCTCAATGTTCTGCTTTCCTTCTAATCTTGACTATTAATTTATTTATAAAAAATAATTTAATATAATCAAAATTAAACATTTTCCCTGTTACAACGATCTGTATCAGTTCTTTATTCACAAATTCTCCTATCTACAAGTCCAAAAGGTAATGTTCTTCTAGTTTTCTTTTGATATTTCTCTTAATATCTAAGTCATGCATCCATTCTAACCATATCTTGGTAAATGACATAAGATACTAATCACTATTCAATTTCTGCCAGACTGCTTTCTAGTTTTCCCAATGATCTTTTTTTCATTTTTATTTTTTTAAACCAAAAAGTGTATTCTTATCCCCAAAGCACAAATATTTATATTTGTCAAATACAAGTTTACTATGGTGTATTGTATATCTATTCTGTTATACTGATATACCTTTCTATTTCTTAGCCAATACCAGACAGTTTTGATAATTAATGACTTCTAAGTTAATTTAAAATTTGGTGCCACTAAATATAATTTTTTAAATAGTTTTCATTAATTCCTTTTATATTCTTGACCCTCTCTGTTCTTCCAAATTAATTTTATTTTTATAGCTAAATAAAATATTTTTTGGTAACTTAATTGGGATGGCATTGAAAAAATTGATTATTTAGAACTGTCCTTTTATTCTAATGATTCTAATTTACCATGAACAATTTATTTATTAATTATTTAAATAATTTAAATACATAAATTTAAATCCGATTATTTAAATCTGTTTATTTATTTGTTTGTTTGTTTCTTTGAAAAGCATTTTACAATTATGTTCGTGTAGCTCCTCAGTTTGTATCGACCATTACATTCCTAGGTATTTTATAAAGTCTACAATTATTTTAAATGGAGTATCTTTTACTATGTCTTCTTGTAGAGTTTTATTGGTGATATATGGAAATGCTAATAATTTATGTCAGGTTATTTTATATCCTGCCACCTTACTAAAATTATTCATTGTTTAGTTGAATCTCTAGGATTTTCCATGTATATCATCATGTCATATGTAAAATGAAATGGATTTATTATTTTACTCTGAATCTTTCAGCTTCTTTTCCTTATCTTATTGCTATTGCTAGTATTTCTAATGTGATATTCAATAATATTAGTGATAATGGGAATTCTCATTTCACTTCTGTTCTTATTGGGAAGGCTTTTATCTTATCCCTGTTAGAAATAATGTCTGCTGATGCTTTTAGGTAGATGTTTCTTATCATTTTTAAGGAAAAATCCAATTATTCCTATGCTTTCACATGTTTCCAGAGACTGGGTTGTATTTTGTTTGGAAGTTTTTGATATAATCATATGATTTTTGTTACTTTTGTTATTGATATAATAAATTGTGTTAATAGTTTTCCTTATGTTAAACTATCCCTCCAATTCTGTTATAAATCCCACTTGGTCACCTTGTATAATCTTCATTATCTATGGTTTCTTTCGAAAGAATTTAAATTCTAAATTAACAGGTTGGGGTTTTTTTGTTGTTTTTTTTTTTTTTTTGCCTCCTCATATTGTGCCTTCTCACTTTCTCTGAATCCATGGATTCCTAGGGTGACAATACTGTCATATATCTCCAATCCCATTGATGAACATCATCACACCAAAAATTAGTAATCCTGGGGGTAGCTAGGTGACAAAGTGGATAGGTCTGGAGTTTGGAAGATTCATCTTCCTTAATTCAAATCTGCCTCAGACACTAGCTGTATGATTTCTGGGTAAGTCACTTAACCCTGGTTGCTTCAGTTTCCTCATCTGTAAAATGGGCTGCAGATGGAAATGGCAAAGCCCTCCAGTATCTTTACTAAGAAAACTCCAAAGAGCTGGACACAGATGAAACAAGAGAACAACAAAGATCAGTGATTCTTTTTTTATATAAAGCTTTTTATTTTCAAAACACATGAATAGTTTTCAACATTTACCCTTGCAAAATCTTGTGTTCCAAATTTTAATCTTGTGTTCCAAATTTTTTCTCCCTCCCTTCTCCCCACCTCCTTTCTTAGACAGCAAATAATCCAATATACTAAACATGGGCAACTCTTCTTTACATATTTCCACAATTATCATGATGCACAAGAAAATTAAGATCAAAAAGGAAAATAATAAGAAAACAAAATACAAGCAAAGAACAACAAAAAAAAGATGAAAATGCTGTATTGTGAACCATACTCCATCCCCATAGACCTCTCTCTGGATGCTGATGGCTCTCTCCATCACAAGGCCATTGGAATTAGCCTGAATCACTTCATTGTTAAAAAGAACACATCCTTCGAGTTGATCATCACATAATCTTGCTGTTGCCTTCTACAGTGTTCTCTTGGTTCTATTCACTTCACTTCATATCAGTTCGTGTAAGTCTCTCCAGGTCTCTCTCAAATCATGCTGCTGATCATTTCTTATAAAACAATAATATTCCATAACATTCATATACCACAATTTATTCAGCCATTCTCCAATTGAAGAGCATCCACTAAGTTTCCAGTTCCTTGCCACTACAAAGAGGGCTGCCACAAACATTTTTGCTCAAGCAGGTCCTTTTCCCTTTTTATGATCTCTTGTACAATCAGGTTCAGTAGAGACAGTGCTGAGTCAAAGGGTATACACCATTTTATAGCCCTTTGGATATAGTTCTAGATTGTTCTCCAAAAGGTATTAGTTAGACATTAGACCTACAATGTATTAGTGTCCCAGTAAAATCAATAATTCTTAATGTTTTATTTCTCTCAGGAATATTTGGTTATTATACAGGAACATGGGGTGAGTACATATATATATCTTATATTTGTGTTTTGTACAAAATGAAAGATTTGCATCCAGGCAACATTTCATATGAAAAGAATCTGGAATTTTTAAGTAGAACACAAACTGAAACATCAATGATAGAGCATCAGAGCCAAAAAGAAAAAAAAAAGTAGTTAAAAAAATTCAGGTTACAATACTCCACTGGAGTTTATTAAGCAGATTAGTGATTTTGTCAAATCTGTACTTAAGGAAAATTGTCTTGACAGCAGTGTGGAGCATAAACTAAAGTGGAGAAATGAGAATTGCCAATTAGGAAACTATGACAATATTCCAATTGAGAGGTGATGAGGGCCTGGAGTAGGCTGGTGGCTAAGAGTACAAAAAGGGGACTGGATATGACAGATGTTATTTAGGTAGAAATTATAAGGCTTGGCAACTGATAGACTGTAAGTAAGGGAAAGAAAGGAGTTAGAGATGACTAAGAATTTGTGAACCTGGGAAACTGAAAAGATATTGATACTCTAAACACAAATAGGGAAATTTGGGAGAAGGGTGGGTTTGAGGAGTAGAATGTATTCTGTTTGGGGTATACTGAATTTGAGATACAGAATATTTAATTTGAATTATCCACTGGGAAGTTGGGGATGTGAGGCTGGAATTCAGGTGGGAGACTAAGATTGAATATTTAGATTTGAAAGTTGACTACATAGAAAATATATCCAAACTCAGCTTATTTAAGTCACCAGATGTTTTAGGGAGCTAACCAGATTGACCCAACTTTTCCCTCTTCTTCTAAATGTTTTTTTTCCCCTAATGGATATCATGCCTTTATGATCACAAGTTACTATCACAAGTGTGAAAGAGACTGCACTGCTGATCTGGAAGGTTTCCTCCAACTCTGATCCAGTACATGGTGAACTGAGGAAACCAGCTAGTTAAACAATTATAAAAACATTGAAAAATATTTAAGTAAATTATCGAAGCAGCACATTTTATTTGGCATATAGTTTCCTATGATCATAAAAGCACAGGAAAAAATAACAATCTCATAAGAGAAGGGAAAAATTAATTACTAAACCTTTATTAAGTGCTTACTATGTGCAAGCCACTGTGCAAAGCACTGAGGATACAAAAAGGTAAAGGACCTTTCCTGCTTTCAAAATGCTTACTGTCTAATGGAGGGACATGACATACAAACAATTAGATATAAATAAACTATATGGAGAATAAACTGAAGATAATCAAGAGAAGGAAGACCCTAGAATTGCAGGGGATTTGGACAAGCTTCCTGTAGAAGCTGTAAGAAGACTGGAAAGCTAGAGAGAGAGCAGTTTATGAAGAGCTTGAGTGCCAAACTAAAGATTTTATATTTGATTCTGTAGGGCACAGGGAGCCATCAGAGGTTATTGAAAAGGGAGGCAGATCTGTGTTTTAGGCTGTGATTTTGAAAGCTGAGTAGAGGATGGACTGAGAAGAACAGGGAGCACTGAGGATGCACCAAGGGAGTGCCTGTCTCCCAGGAGAGGAGGGAGCACACGGGAGAGATGCTGCAAAGCTGACAGACTTTGATGAAGACTAGATATAAAGGAACAGCGAGTGGGGAGTCAAGGGTGATACCGAGGTTGCAAGACTAGGAGGATGGTGGTATTCTTTACAGCAAAAAGGAAAAAAAGAGTTTGAAGGGGAAGATGAGTTCAATTTGGAATTTATTTTTTTTAAATGCCCTCCAGTTTGAAATGCTCAATAGATGAGATTAGAGTTCATCAGAGAAGATAAAATTGAGACTCAGAGGCCTATAAAATAACTAAGAAATACTTTAAAAACATCTCATAATTCTGCTATCTGAGGACAAGTCTAGAAACCTATTTGTGCACAATGTTTTTTTTAATATATACTGGAAGAGAATTGGAAGTCATATAGCAAAACCAAAGTAACAAACAGATGGATAACATTCAAGAATTAAAAAAAAAAAAGGAAAGTTTCCAGTAGGTATACATAAAGGATTTACAGAGAGGCATCTTGATGCTTATAGAAACAGGAATGGAAGCTATTTCCCCCCTCTCCCCAAAAGATAGTCAAAGGATATAAATAAGCCATTTCCAAAACAACTGCAAGCTTAACCACATAAAAGAATGCTCCAAATCAATAATTATAGGAGAAAAAAACCCTCAGGGTTCACTTCACACTCAACAAATTGGAAAAAAAGGAAAAAAGAGGGACTAGTCAATGCTTTAGGCATGGTAGGAAGATAGGCACATATTGTTGTTTAAATTAGGAATTAGTGCAATTTTGGAAAGCATTTTACATAAAGCAACTAAAATGCCCATACCATTTGATTCAGATAGTTCACTACTAGGCATATGCCCCAAGAAGATTACTAACAAAAAGAAATTCCCCATATATGCCAAAATATTTATAGCAGCACTTTGTAATAGCACAGATCTGAGGGGAAAAAGTAGATGTTCATTGATTAGAGAATGGCTGAACAAATTGTGATATGTGAATGTAATAAAATATTACTGTGCAGAAGATGCTGATGAATGCAGAGAAGTATGGAAA
This sequence comes from Sminthopsis crassicaudata, assembly GCF_048593235.1. Taxonomy (NCBI): domain Eukaryota; kingdom Metazoa; phylum Chordata; class Mammalia; order Dasyuromorphia; family Dasyuridae; genus Sminthopsis; species Sminthopsis crassicaudata. Next base: position 378,763,166 of record NC_133617.1, on the reverse strand, counting down.
GAGTTGCATGATTGATGCAAAGTCAAACAGAGCCAAGAAAATAATATCCACAATAATTACAATAAGTGGAAAGAACAACCATCACAAAAGAATTGAAAATCAATGGTACAAAACTACAAATAAGGCAATAAGCATGGTTCTGTGAAAAAATATGAAAAGACACCTCTCCTTAAATATGGAACAGTGCTTATATTTAATTTTTTGATGTATTGATTTTTTGCTGATTGTTTTTTCTCTTCCTAATCATTTTCTTAAAAAAATTATATGGATGAGTCTTTTGGAACATAAATACATAAAAATCATCAATTAAAATATTTTTGAAAGAACAATAGATTTGGATTTGGGAGCTCTGGATTTTAATCGTTGCTTTGTTACTATTAATGCAAGCTACTCATTGCTTCAGTTTCCTCATTTTCAAAATAAAGGGAGAGGCTGTATGATTCTCCCCTACTGGCTCTTGATGCTATGGTCTGGAAGAATACAAGGCAATGAGATGTTGCTTGCTGCTTTGGCAGAGTATATACCTATAAGGATGACACCAAGAGTCCACTACCTCACTTTATTCAGAAAAATCCATCTTTTGGATATCACTATTCCCAGAGATTAGCTATGGGGATTATGGTGCATGAATTTTATAGGGGAATTCATCTGCATCGACTATGTATAGCTGATAAAGCTCATCAGGGAGAAAAACTTTGTGCACAGTTTTCTGTACTCAGATGTAGCATTAACAAGCAGAACTTCTTCCATATATTTATGCAAACCTATATGGAACCTTAGGGTCTCCAGGCTAGGACATGGGAAGTAAAGAAAAGAGACAGTGGAGGGTATTTTGGCAGAGGGAAAGAAAGATGAGATAAAGAACGTAAGGAAAGAGAAAGGAGTGACTTCCATTCCAGATGCACCAATTGGAAAGCAACCAGAATTGGTTGGGGAGATTGATGAAAGTTTAGCCTTGGAAAAGAGTATATTTAGTAAAGGCAAAACAGCTGTGTTCAGATATTTGAAGGGATTTCATATAAAGACCAGAGGATGATTTACTCTCAAAGTAATTAAAAAAAATATATATATATATATATATATATATATTTATTTATTTTTTTTTTAATCAACAAGTAGGGCTATTCAAAAAAAAAGAATGTCTTGGAAAGTAATGAATCCTCCATAGAATAGCCTTTCAAATAAAATCTGAGGTCCCTTTGCCAGGGATACTGTAGAAAGGATTCCTCTTCAGTTACAATTCCGAGTAGATGGCCTTGCTGGCTCTTCACAATGATACTATTCTATGGTGTTGTGAGAAAATGTCTTCCAAAGTTTGCAAATTCTTTCTAGTGGTGCTTTACTACCACCTTCTGGTCACAGGCAGAATAACTTCACATCTCAGGCGGGGCATCCAAAATACAAACTTGTACTGTGTTTGAGAACAGAGCACCATTTACCCTTCAGGAGCCAGAAGCTGAAACAAAATTAAACGCTTGAATGTAGAGTAGTTCTGGGGAGACATCTCCCTCTTTATCTTAATGTCATAAACTAAAACTTGACATTTCTTTTTAATGGTTTTGGCCATATGTGTTTAATCCGATTATTAAAGACTCTTAAATCCTTACTGTTTTGCTTAATGTCCTTGTTACCTTATCCTTATCATTAGCAAAAGATTTCATGTCTTAATATAATAATTCTGAAGACTCCCTATGGATAATGATTGGCTTATCCTCAATAAAAATACAGAAGTACCCAGAAAATTGTCCATAGGAATCCCAAATTGTATAAAGCAGAGAGAAAGCTGGGATCACGCTGTTCTTTGCAAAGTGTTATAAAAAGTATCATCATCATTACTTAGGTAGTGAAAGAAGTCTTGCTTTTGTTAGTAATAGTTAATAATAAAGTCCCACTTTTGAGATGGCTTTGAAAGCTGAGTGTGAGGGGAAGGGAAGGACTGAATTGTCAGGTTACAGGTGTCTGAGTTCACAGTCTTTGTGACCTTATGATAAATCTATGGGGCAGACATTCAGCATCCTTGGGAAATGTTATTTTAGCATAGGCAGCCTGCCCAGTGTAAGTTCTCATGGGGAGAATGAATAGGAAGCTGCTTGTTATCTTAGACTGGATGGAAGTCTCTACAGTATGACCTCTCAAAAGTTGCAAAGGAGAGGGTGAGGGGGAGTTGTGGAATGAAAGCCTAAATGGTCACAAGTTATACTTCAAAGAGAAATATGAACTTTTTACAATAAGGTCAGGATGCACTACACTTGATGCCAGTGTTTTTTTCTCCTGAGAAAGAGATTCTCTCAAAATGGGAGTTGCAAGGTCTTAGTATACAGGAAGCAATAAATGGATATAGACCCCTATATTAGGGGTTAAACTTAGTTTTACAAATTCATATATAACAGAAAATACATTAAATCATGAAATGGGCTATAGCAATCACATAAGAAGAGGGTTTTCCCATAACTCTGGTAAACTAAGTTGATCAGTGAATAGATATAGATATAGATATAGATATAGATATGCATATATATGTATACACACAAAATAGGCCCTAATTTCAAGGAGTTCACTTTCTAGTAGAGAAGACAACAATGAACTAATTCAGTTTATTCAAGATATATTCAAAATAGATCAAAGGTCATCTCAGAAGCTGAATTTCTAGGAACAATCTACAAAAGTTGGTTTTTGAAGAGCACTGAAGGGAACAAGTGACCTGAGAGCCACAGCGAGATGAGTCAGAGATCCCAGATATGAAGAACAGCCAAGGCAAAGACACTGAGAGGTGTTATGTGTGAGGAACAGTGAATAAATCAGTACATACTGTGTGAAGTGCACAGAGATATAGATATGCATATATATGTATACACACACATATATAGATATTGATATTGATATATAGATATGTATGTATGTATGTATGTATACATACCTACAATGTACCAAACATAGGTAGGTGATACAATGGATACAATGCTGGGTCTGATTCAGAAAGACTCAGTCCCTGAGATTAAAGCTAGCCTCAGACACTTGCTAGCTGGGTGACTCTGGGCAAGTCACTAAACCCTATTTGCCTCATCTATAATGACCTGGGTAAGGAAATATCAATCCACTCAAGTGTCTTTGCCAAGAAAACTCCAAATGTGGTCATGAAGAGTTGGACATGACTGAAATGACTGAATAATAGCGATGTGCCAGGTATTGAAGATGCAAAGATACAAAATAGGCCCTGAAAAGATAGGAAGAGACCAGCTTGTGAAGGACTTTAAAAACTCAACAGATGATTTATATTTGATTCTGGAGGTCATAAGGAGCCACTGAGGTTTATCAGATAGTGGATTGTTATGGGTGCTTTAGGAAAATCACTTTGGCAACTGAGAAGAGAATGAATTGCAATAAAGACATGAAGGAGAGATCAGCAAATCACTATATATCTATATCTATATAATCACTATATATGCATATAAATCAATAAAAACAAATCATCAAAAACAAAATGACTCAAAATAAAGTGAGCAAGGAAGATAGCACCTTGTCTTCCTATATTGAAATATTAAAACAGAAATCTGTCTTGAAGCAAAGTGCAGAGAGAACACCCAAGAAATGAGTATAAAAACAGGCCCAGGAGATTTACTTCTTCAGGAGTTGAACTAGCCTACATCAGGAGGCCAAAAGTAGCCACATCTCACCTTACTAAGACCAGCCAGCTATGGAGTCTGTGTCTTTGTCTTATCACTGATTCAAAATAGAATGAAGGCCATATAAATGTGTGTGTGTGTGTGTGTGTGTGTGTGTGTGTGTATGTGTGTGTGTGTGTGTGTTTATGTTTTTCCCATACTGAGGAGAATATGATGTCTGACTTGGAGAGCTTGACACAGAACTCATAGACCAGATGCTGTGAAATAGATTTGTGCAACATCTGAATTTCTGGCAGAATAGACAGCAGCCCCAATCTCAAGCAGAGATTTTATATAGTGAGGTGAAATAGGAGGAAGTCGCAAAGCTTGAACAGCATCAATACAGAAGAGTTAGAATGAATTGTTTGAGCGAAAGCCTGGAGTAGATTTGAAGCCGAGGCAGTGTTGACAATAGCAAGACGGACCTTGGTTAATCCAATGACAATGTTTTCTGGTTCTTTGTGGAAAAGACTTTTTTAAAAGTTACAACCTGGTTCCCAACCTACTGTTTTGCATTGAAAACCCTTTGTAGCCTGCCGCTTCTTATCTTTCCAGTTTTTTACAACTTCCTTCTTTCCACACACTCTATGATTCAGCAGCCTGGACCTTCTTGCTGTTCCTCACAATGACATGCCCTCTCCTAACTCCTCGCTTTTTTTTTTTTTTTTGACCATCCTCCATTCTTTCCACAATGGAATGGAGACTTTATTGTATGACATGGGAGACACTGGCACAGGGCGGCCCAACATGGAGTGCCTTTTTTTAAAGAAGGTGCTGTGTTCTATGAGCAAAGCAGAAATGAGTTAGCCCCAAAGAAATGCACAAAATTAGGGAGCCACCCCAAATGTTCATAGGGACCATTTGTGCCCGACCAGTGGCAGAGCATTCCAAGCTCACATTGGTCTGATCAGCCACTGTAACTCAACTCCAACATAATAATGCCATTTTGGCCCTCTTTCTGGCCAGGGAGAACAACAAACCTCCATTCCTGTAATGTATTCCCTCCCTGTCTCCTGGCTTTCTTCAGGAATCAGCCCACATCCCATCTTGTGCTTTTTTTTGTCCTCCCTGACGCTGCTGCCTTCCCTCTGAGGTTGCCTCCCATTTATCCTGACTGTATCATTCTTGAATGCTTGAGTGACTACATAAATATAGGTTATTATTACTGAGGATATGTAGGTGGTGCAGGCCTAGAACATCAGGCCAAGAGTTAGGATAACTCATATTTCTGAATTGAAGTTTTCCCTCAAGCATTTATTAGCTGTGTGATCCTGGGCAAGTAATTTAACCCCATTTGTCTCAGTTCTCCATCTGTGAAATAAGCTGGAAAAGGAAACAGAAAACTACTCCAATATCTTTGCCAAGAAAACCCCAAATGGGGTCACAGAGTTGGACACAACTGAAAAACAACTTAACAGAAATTACTGAATGCCCAGGACAGTTGCCATGCTAATTCAAACACATAAACTCCAATTTCTCTCCAAAACTGTCAAGAAGTGCTCTAATCCCACCTTTATTGATCATTTTTGCTAATATATTACTATATCTCTGCATGTAGTCAGAGATAAGCTCCTCCAAACATTAATAGAAATAGTTCCTTTCACTTTCTATATCTGCTTAAAAAAGGAATTCTGAGTGAGAATATCCTTTAGCCTAGATCAGTTTCTTCTTTTTTTAAAAATACACTTTTATTTTCCGGTCTAACATCTCCTCTTTCTTCTCCCCTTTCTCCCAAAAGATGGTGATGAAATCAAGAACTAGAGAGCCAATATTGCAGGATGATGAGATTTTCCCAGTGATAAGATTCAGGTTGTATTGTGTTTCAAGCTGAACTCTCTCCTCAAGTAGAGATTTCTCAAAACTAGATTCTTAGCAAAGCTTTATTGACAGTTAGCAGACAGTCTGTACCAGAAAGTTGATTCGGTATTTGAGCTGATTGCTAGAGACAGCTTCATTTCAAGAGTAAAACTAACATCAGAAAAAATATCAGTAACACTAACCAGTTGACATTTGCATTTCCCTTTCGAGGAGAACAGTGAAATTTTTGCTACTTTTCAGGTGGAAAATAAGATTGTAAACAAGCTCACACTGATAAGACATCAATATAAAACAATATTAGTTCTCTTTTTTGCCTTTGGCAAGAGGAAGAGAATTGTGGAGAAGACATTTTTTTTCTTCTTTTTCTGTCTCCATTGTTTCTCTTACAGTCAATGGTAGAAAGAGAAAGGAAGGCAAATTTATCAAAATAAATAGCATCATTTATTGTGGTAGCAACAAACTAGAAACAAAGTCGATGCTTGTGGCTTGGGGAAGGGCTCAATAAATTGCTCTGTACAAATGTAATAGAATGTGATTACACAGCAAGAGATGACAAAAGTGTAGAGACTGTGCCTCTGAACAAGAAGGATCTAGGTTGACTCCTGCCTCTGATGACTGGGGCAAATACTTCCAAGTGCTCAAAGCAAGGAGGGAATGCCAAGGATCTAAAGGACAGGCAGGATCTAAGAAGAAATAGGATGAGTAGGGTGATGACAAAGGCATAATGGACAAATGTACTTAAGTGGAAAAGCATGAAGTTTTATGAGATAAATTTAAGCAAGAGCAATCCAATGTGAGGATATAGAGGGGGAAAATAATGTGAGCTAAGGCTGAAAAGGCAAAGTGATGGATTGTGGAGATTGTGCACGTATTGCTTAAATGCCAAGAAGCAATTTGAACTTTATTTGGTAATCAGTTGGGAAAAATTAAGGGATCTTGAGCAGAATAGCATAACCAAATTTGTATATGTGGAAAATAATCTGGCAGATGTTTGAAGGATGGTAATTACATGCTCCTTTATTGCCTACAATATAACCTTCCCTCTGTTCTAGGCATTATTCCTTGCACACATCGAATTCTACCTTTGTTCATGTTTTACCCCTCTATGGAATTCCCTCTTGACTCCTTTCGGCCAGTGCAGACTCAGCATCTTCAAACCCATTTCTAGTTCACCTGCATACTCGAAGGTGGACACATCTCTTTTCCTTCAGCTCTTACTGTCTGGACCATTCATCCATTCTGTATCATACTGACCAAGGATACTGATCCCAGTTATTTGTTGGAGAACAAGTTGTTATGTGTGCAAATCTATCATTCAAATTGTTTTGTACTGGAGCATGAGTAGGTGGACTAGCTGTACCCCAAATTCTTTGCAGCCAAATTAAAAAGATTCTTTCTGGTACTTATATCAGAAGGAAAAGGTGAAAATACATTGAACAGGAAATTGCATTGATTTGGAGTGAGACTCTAATGCATCACAAGAAAATCCTCCTATAATCCTCCTATATAGTATACTGTATTTGAGAGACAACCTGAACTGGAGGAATTATGGAGAGACTTCAGGAATTTGAGGATTACTGAATAAATATGAATAATTTTGTTGAATTCTAACATCTCACTGTCACATTCATATTTTCAAAGCCTTTCTTCCTAAGGATTTGTGTACACTTGATTCTTTTTTAATCTCTCCAGACTAGCCACAATAATTCATGGATCATCACAGAAACCCCAAAGGATACTTGCTTAAAGAAGAATGCAAAAATGAATCAAGCAGAATTTTTTTTTTTTTACTTTTAAAAATTTATCTTAAAATTTTAAAAAAGGAAATATAAAAAACATTGTCATGAACACAGCAGAACATGAGAAGATTCAAAATTTAAGAAATTTTCATTTCAAGAAAGCCTATGTAGTAAATAAATACTACACATTTGTTCAGTTATCCATCTTTTCTATGCTTCCTTATAGATTTTCTTTTGTACCCTGCTGAGCATTTTATTCTTTTTTGCCCCATTTCCCCAAGAAAGCCACAATTAAACAAGAAAATCTTTATATATACACATATACATAGATATATATAATCACATGTATACACACACACACACACACACACACACACACACACACACACACACACACACACACTGTAATATTCTGGTTAGCTCCAGCAAGGAGGTCTTGGGGCCAGCCTTCCTTTCAGCTGAGTAATCACCATGAGAATAGCCAGAGATAAAGTCTAAATTCTAATCTCCTCCACAGTCTGTCTCCTTCACTTGAGGCTGTCCTCCATTTCTCCACTGAAACTATCCTATCTGAAGGCCCTCTAGAAAGCTAACCAGGAGGGGCGGCTAGGTGGCGCAGTGGATAGAGCACTAGCCTTGAAGTCAGGAGGACCCGAGTTCAAATGTGATCTCAGACACTTAATACTTCCTAGCTGTGTGACTCTGGGCAAGTTCAAGTCACTGAACCCCAACTGCCTCAGCAAAAAAAAAAAAAAAAAAAAAAAAAAAAAAGCTAACCAGGGCCCAAGGAGGAAAAATATATATCAATAATAGATATACATATAGGTATATCTATATATCTATATATACATATGTCTGTGTATATATCTATATATATACATATATATGTTTGTGAATGAAGATATCTGTAGTTTTGTGTAGAACTAATTCAAAAGCTTTGTACTTTTTATCTTTATGAGGGGAGATAATGTTATATGTATTACTGTGAGCACTCAAGAGCTCATGAAATGACTCTAGATCTATAAAGCATAGGAAATATGGGACTTCTTAAGAAACTTTTCTCCAGCAAACATCACTGTCTTGAATACTAATAGTTCTTGTAACAATGAGACAGAAGGGATATGAATTATGCACAATTTTAGATGATCAACAAATATTTATTGATTTGAATTTGACACCTCTAACTCATTGAAAATAAATAATTCAGTCAGTCTCAGTTGGAGAAGAAAGAAGAAAGTGTTAATCATATTACTATAGCTTTTAACTGAGCTTTTAGCTGTTTTCACTGGTGCAGGGAACTTTTAATGAAGAAATTTTCCACCAATGCAGATCAGCATTTATCTTTTAATCAATAGTTTTAGAGAATTGTCTGGAAAACTGAGAAACTCCCTTGTTTCACAGTCAGGTCTTGAACTTAGGTCTTTCTAAGGACAGCCTTCTACTGTATCATGCAGCCTCTCTTAACCAAATATACTAATATAGTCCATGGGGGTAGTATACCAATGATCTCCACCTCTCTCTAGGCTTTCATCCGGACTGAGGCTGGTTCATTCACCCTAACTTGCACTTACAATGGCAGATAAGGGTGATTCTCCACAAGAGCAACCCCAACCAGAATAGAGTGAGCTATAACTCACTCTCAGATTCTTAAAGGAATATGAGGAGACATAAATCTATAGCAACAGTAGCTTCTGGGCCTGTCAGTGTGCTTGCAATTACAGCAATTATGACACCATTAACTCGGAATCATGAGACTTTTACTAACAGTAATGATAATCACAACATAATCTACCCATAAACCTGGGTTGCACTCTTCCATTAATGCACATTGTTTTCTTTGGGGGGGAAATGGGCAGAAATTTGTCAGGAAGACACATGAGTTTGGAAATCCATGTGGCCAAAGAAACTCACAATTCTGAACTGGCCAACTATTCAAATAGAACATTCTTCTTTGTCCAGTTAACTCCAAGCCTCAGAGCTTCCTCCAGTCTATTACTGTTTATTATTATTATTATCATTATTATCATTACAGTCTATTACTCCAATTTTTTCTGTTTCTAATAAGCTGGTGCACCTAGATTTTGCTTCTCTTATCTCCCTGTTTTGCAACTTCATTCAGCTCCTCAGCTCTGTTGTTTTCTCTCTTTTTGGCTTCTGCCTTTGATACTGTCAGTCACACTATTTTCCTTGATGTTTCTCTTCTCTCTGTTTCTATGACTGTTCTATTTTGGTTCTCCTATGAGTCTTACTGTTCCTTCTCAGCCTCCTTTGCCAGATCTTTATCCACCCAGTGAGTCATGCTCACTAACAGTGAAGATCCCCCAAAGCTCAATGCTGGGTCCTCTTTGTTTCTCCTTCTATTATCCTACTTGATAATCTCATCAATTCCCATGGTTTCTATGATTAGCTCTAATGAAGATTCTTCAATCTCCTTGTCTAGCCCTAAACTTACTTCCAACCTCCTGTCTCTTGCCTCCAACTACCTACTGAACTCCTTGAAGTAGATGTCCTAGAACCATCTTAAACTCAACTATCCCTAAACTCTCCACAAAACCTCTTCTTCCTAACTTCCTTATTATAGATAAGGATACCATTATTCTCTCAGGTATCCAGACTCACACTCTATGTAGCATCCTCCACTCCTCATTGGCTCATCTCCCTGCACCTCCCCCCATATCCAATCAGTGGCCAAGTCTCATTTCTACCGTCATAACATTCCATGTCCCCTTCTCTCCCCTGATACTGTCAATCTTAATGCAAATCCTCTATTTCAATAGTTTACTGTTTGGTCTCCCAGCCCCAAGACTTCCTAATCCAATGCATCCTTCACTCAGCTCTCACATTGATCTTCATAAAGTACAGTTCTGATCATGTCACCCTATCTATTCAATCAACTTAGGTGGCTCCCTATTTTCTTTGAAATAAAATATAAACAATATAAAATGTAATAATCTTGTTTTCATTTAAAACCCTTTATAACTGTCCTCTTCCTACTTTTCTGTTATTACATCTTATTCCCTTCCACAATGTCTGCGATCCAATGACACTGACCTCCATACTATTATTTGTACATAATAATCTATCTCCCAAATCTGGACATTTTGACTGGCTGAGTCCCAAGGCTGGAACTTTCTCCCTCAATATCTCTGATCCCTGGCTTCATTCAAGTCTTAAAATCCCATATTCTGCAAAAAGCTTTTTCTAGGTCTCCTTAACCTTAGTGCTTTGCTTTGGAGATTGTCTCCAATTTATACTTTATAAAAATTTGTTTGCATATAGTTGTTTTCATATTGTCCCCCCAATTAGAGCATGGGCTTTTTGAGAACAAAAACTATCTTTTGCTCTTCTTATTTATTCCCAGAACTTAGCACAGTATCTGTCATATATAGACCTTTCTTGATGTGATGACATATTTTATATTTCAAGTTTTCCAGCTTTTCATGTGCCTTTTCAAGTACCCCTCTTGCTTTAAATCAGGGCCTTTTCAAGATTACTGACCTGCCTGTCTTGTTTGAAATTTGCATTTCTGTTAGATTTGATACCAGTAGTCAATATATAGTTTTCTTATAGTGCTTAGATAATTGTTTGAGTCAGAGTTTCTATCAATAAACTTCCAAGTTATAAAATAGTCATAAAGCTTATCTACTAAACTAAAAAATAAAATTTATTGATCATTTAACATTTTTGCTTCAGTGTAAGCCTCCTTTCATTCAGTTTCTCTCCGAACTGTCTATATCATTTTCTTAAGCATATAAATTCAGCTTTTGTCTTAGTCTACACAATGTTATAACAGATGATTTTACAAGATATGGGAAGACATAGACCTACATACTGAAAAAAGATTCTTCATCCTGGCAACTAGGAAGTTGCCCCTGTCTCTGTTGTACCAGACAGAATTTTTAATGAATATAAATGAAGTCTCCATAGAGGAGAGTCATTTGAGCAACATTTATTGAAAGAAAAGGTTATCTTAGCCACTGAAGACATTTGAAGACCATAGATGAATCATTTGGGACCAGTTTATTTGCAATTGTTTGATTTATTTTTGGTCATATCCAATAAAATAATGTTTCCTTAATGGAGGAAGAAAGGATTTTTTCTACTTGCCAAATTTTCAGAAGACAAATTAAGACAAAAGAAATAATCACTAATTACTTTGCCTGCTTTTACATCTTACAATCATGATTTTGTGTCATGATTTTACATCATAAAATCTTTCCATTGACTTGGCAATAAAACCATTTCTTTATAGATGCTAATGAGCTGCTGGCATGTAAGAACATCGATGATAGCACAATTCAGATGAGCTTAGAGCCTCTTCTCTTCATCACTGAGAGGAGAGATATTATGATGTTCCATTTTGCCTTGTTTTTGGTTTTGGCTTGCGACCACAATGCTCTAAAAACTCCTAATAGAAGCATGAATCTCTTAAATATTTCAGTGGCAGCAGGATGGGATATGTCATTCACAAAACTGAAAAGAAAGATTAATCTGATAGCATAAGAGGTCTTTCACATTCACATTCCTCTTAACATTAAGAAGCTCCAGAATCCATGTTCCCTCTTGATTTTTTGTTTTCCAATGTCATGTGTTCAAGCAAAATGAAAGAAAGAATAAGACCAATTATGGATGAAAAAGGAAACAATATTTAATGAACTTTGATGAGATAGAAGTTTAGAAAGAAGTTCTTGATAGCAAGGATTTTTAGACACTAGAATTATAGCACAGATGATTCACATCTGGGATTTCATCAGTTTGGAGAAATTCCTTGGTATTGTAACTTGTGCATGCTTGAGAGTTGTCATAAAGCACTGAGAAATCATTGAATATATCATATAAGCACTTAAACAGATATAAGAAATACATATTACATAAAAATATATGATGAGATAAAAGTGGTTATGTATTATATGAATATGATAGTTTTTATACATTTTAATATTATTCAAATAAACTTATATAAATCAGAATGTATTATAATATGTTTATATTCATGTACATGGTATCCCAAAGTTTTAGTGCCATTTTAAAGCTATTAAAGTTTATTATATATACATATATATAATGTATCTATGTATTATATATGCACAGACATATACACATACATTTGAAGAGGGGCATCCAATTGGGAGGCCTGAGGCTTGAGTCCTTTCTCTGTGTGTCTTGGAGCAGTCTCTCAGAGTTTCAGTTTTATCACAAGTTAGTTTTATCACAAGGTTAGAAGAAGTAATCTCTTGAAAATCCCTTCCTACTTAATTTCTGTTGTTCTTTGATATGAAAGATAGGTTTTCAGCACTATTGAGACTGATTGCTGACCCTGGTCTTTGAAAACATTGCAGAATTCTGTAGGCTTTGATTTCATTTGATTCTATCATTTTAAGAGCACACTATTTCTGGTTCATAGCCAGCTTAGAGTTAATTATGACCTTCCCACCCTACCCTATCCCACCAATCAGGAAAAACTAAGTTACCTATTAACTATAATAACGAACAAGAATGGTTTGTATCTACAACACCTAAAATAACGTTCTTTGATTCTTTTATTGATAAAATTCTTTTTATTATCAACAAGCAAAGGAAAGTCCAACCTCTTAACTGCATAGATAATAAAGCTGACACCCAAAAAGGCTGACTTGTTCCAAGTCACACACAGCAAGGTAATGACAGAGCAACTGAAAGAACTTAGACCTCCCAATTGGATGACCCTCTTCAAATATATGTATATATGTATGTGCATTAAATACATATATATGTATAGGTCATATATGTGTATATAAAATAAATTGTAATAGATTTAAAACTTCACCAAGACTTTTGGACCCCATATATATGAACATATACTTATATATTATGATATATACTTATTCTACGTCTTTACTCACATATTCTATTATACATTATAATACTTCAATACTATAATATTTGCATAATCACTTTATTATGTCATCATATAATTATAATTTATATATATTTTCATATATGTTTACATGCTTGTGATAAAATACAGCAGAGGGAGACAGTGTGTCAAGCAAGACAAGAGATGAGGTTGGCCAGGCAGGACCAGATCCTTATGAAATAATTATGAAAATACAAACTCTTTGTAGATATAGATTTCTTTTCTATATGTTTCTACCTATTTTAAAGGATCCATTCCTGAATTTCCCTAGGAATCAAAATCAAATTCACTGGCCTTTAGTTTGCAGATTCTGTTCTTTTCCTTTTTTTTTCCAAAATTAGCACATTGCCTTTTCCAGTCTTTTATTATCTCTTGTGCTTTCTGTGATCTTTTAAAAATCAGTTGGTGACATCTACTATTTTTTTTTAATATCTGAAGATGTAATTCATCTGAATCAGATGATTTGAATTGGTTAAGGACACCTAAAGGCCTTCTTTTGTACAGCTAATTATCATAGATTACAAATTACACAATTTGCTTTTCTTAATCTCAATAGCAATAGCCACCTTCTTTTCACCATTACTTACCAATTCAATCCATTAATTTGCTTTGTTTTTTAACAGTTCCATTTATCTATAATTTCCCATGCTTTGTTTTTCAGCTATCTTACTACTTTTCCTTCTTTACTTTGCTTCTTCAGAATCTACTCCCTAATCCTTCTTGACCCTTATTGATCCTGTTAATAATAATTTCTGTAGTTGTTCTTGATCTTTGTTCTTTTTCCAGGAGAAGTAGAATTCTGCTTCAAAAGCAGAATAGGGGTAAATATCTGATCCTAGAGGTGATTTTCCTTTTTAAAAAATTAATAAGTGTATTTTATTCATTGATCTCTCTCTACCAAAGGTACACTTGCCAAAAAGACTGATTTATGGAGGATCATAACTCAAACAGGACAAGTGCTCACAAGGTGGTCAGAAAAAGTGATATAAGGATACCAGGTCCACTCTTAAGAACTTTAGAATTGATTGTATGACATGGGAGGGCACAGCATGGCATCATCATAGAATGATAACCTTAAGATGTTAGAACTCTGATTAATCAACACAATGGTAAACAAGGAGTCAGAATGAATGAATTTAAAATATGTCACATCTCTTGATAGATGATGAATTTAAAATGCAGAAACATACAATTTCAACATGGAAAATGTGGGAATTTATTTTATTTTTTGCCATTTTTTTATTGTCTCAGTGGGGGAGGTTAGTTGGAGGTTGGTTTGATCCTGAAGGGGACCAAAATGACATCACTATGTTAGAGTCAAGTTGTTGTTCTATGGTTGATCAGACTAATAGGAGCTTGGAATGTTCTATGCTTTTTCTTTGTTCTATGACCAAAGCAGAATTGAATTAGCTCAGAAGAAATGCAAGACATACAAAGTTAGAGAATCCACTCCAATTGTTTACAGGTCTATTTGTGAACAACTTGTGGTAAAACATTCTGACTCCTTGTTTATCATTGTATTGATGGATCAGAGTTTTAACATCTTAATGTTATCATTTGATAGATTGTTCTCACTTTAATCTGAATCAGTTCATAAATTTCTTCTAAGTTTCCTCTGGAATTGTTCAATCCATCATTTCCCATTACAAATTCTACTTCATTTTTATACCATGATTTCTTGATCCATTCCTCAAAAAGAAGCAGTCGCCTTATTTTCCAGCTTTTGGCTACCATGAAAAAAACTGCTATAAATATTTTCTTTGATGTCTGTGACATAGGCCTAGTACTATAGTTTTGTTTTGTTTAATTAATTTATTTATTGCTGATGTAATTGGGGTTAAGTGACTTGCCCAGGGTCACACAACTAGGAAGTATTAAGTGTCTGAGACTAGATTTGAACTCAGGTCTTCCTGACTTCAGGGCTGGTGCTCTATCCATTGCACCACCAGCTGCTCCTAATAGTATAGTTTTGTTAAAGGGTATATACAGTTTGGTAACTTTCTGGGCATACTTCCAAATTGCTTTCCAGAACAGCATTCTATGGAAATTTAGTAAAACATTTTATTTCAGGGGAAGGGAGAGAGTGGAATATTTGAAATGCAACTGGCAGGATTTATTATTTCAAAACAAAACAAAACATTTTTATGCAAAGACAGTGAAAAGTATTAAATATTTTTTTAATTCTGAAATAAGTCCTTTTAGACAAAACTTAAGGGTTTCTTATCCAAGGACAAATAGTCCTTTGCAACATTTTTAAAATTTTATTTTTCTTTCCATCATCATATTTGGAGATTTTTCTACTATTAGATTACTACATGGTTGGAGGAATTCATCTATTAAGATGTTACCAAATGATTATAATTCCTATTTTCGCACATATATACAAGACACAAACATTTCTACTTATCAGCTTTTTTATTTTATTTTATTTTTATACATTCAGAAAGTTAATTTCAACTTATTTAGACTTTATCAGTAACTAAACTTGTCTATTATAATTTTTTTAAAGTGAAAGTTCTAAGGTAGTAACATTTTCCTTTAAGTAATAATATCTTCTATTTCAAGTAAATGGGGGGGGAACACTCTTCACTGTACAAGCATAAGCAAAATAATAGATTTCACTCCTGAGCATAATGACATAGTTATATACATATAGTTATATATAAATATATATATATACATATACACATAGTTATATATAAATTTATTATTGGCCTGATGTGGTGAAAAAGCATTTTGCTAGTTTTTAAGAGGTTTTATTACTTAAAGTACCAATGGTTCACTACATACACATATATATGAGGGGAACATTAGAACAATGTAGAACTCTGATTTCACAAGTATAGCTTTCTTCAAGTGTGGGAACTCCTATCAGTCTTGGCACTTTTATTATTTCTGGTCTTAGAGAATCACCTAGGGCACACTAAGAGGTTGTGAGTTACTCAGTGTCATCCATCTATTCTATGTCAAACAGAATTTGAATGCAGGTCTTTCTGACTGTAAAACCCACCTTTTATCCACTATTACCTAATTTGTAGAAAATTACAAGATATTTAGAAAAAACAAATCCATAGTACTCAATTTTACTGATGCCAAGCATATAGAGAACACTTGATAAATGCTTGTTGATTGTTTTATAAGGATGGTTATATAAAAATGGTTCTTAAATTTTGGAGTGATAAAGGCAGTATGAAAAATACATATTTGTTATATATAAATAACAGAAGTCTATATCAAAATATTTCTATTTATAAGTCTCTTCCTACATACATGTTAATACTATTCACACAGTTTTCACAGAGATCTTTCTTTGTTCATGAATATTAGAGATGCATAAAATAAATTGAAATTCAAATAAATCCACTTTCATTGAGCTAACTGCATAGTTATTTGAAAAGATGAAAGTACTTGAAATACTGTAACTGAAACCAATGTCTCTTAGGAAAGGGGAGTGGAGAAGAAAATTAGATGCCGAATCATGAGTCAGGCTAAGGCAAATTGATGGCTTGATCTTCAGGGAATTTTGGGATCTTCTTAAACTCACTCTGCTTCTTGAAGAAAAGCTGGGCCAGGATGTGGTCAGCTGTCGCATGAATGTAGTCATCCAGGTCCAGGGTTTCTAGCTGCCAATGTAAATTCAAGCTCACTATGTTAGGACTACCCCAAATCAAATATCTTTTTTTTTTTCCTGAGGCAATTGGGGTTAAGTGACTTGCCCAGGGTCACACAGCCAGGAGGTGTTAAGTGAGGAGAGATTTGAACCCCAGGTCCTCCTAACTTCAGGGCTGGTGCTCTATCCACCAGCTGCCCCATTAACTCAAATTTCTGAGAACTTTAAAATATGTTCGAGCACTCATTGAGCAAACTAGACGAGACAGACATAGTTGGCTTGACACAGCTGATCTCTTTCTGCAAAGAATTATGTAAAGCACTTTCTTTAATGGACCAGGATAGTATAGAGGCTTAGAATTGAAAGGGATCCCGGGGACTGTGGAATCAGTCTAGTTGTAGGAATCCCTTCTATAGCATCTCCGATGGATGATTGTTTAACCTCCATTTACTTCCTTCAGTGACAGTGAGCTCACTATCTAGCAGGGCATGTTATTCTTTTATTGAACTGCACTGGCTGTTAGAAAGTTCCTTCTTATATTAAGCCAAATCTGCCTCCCTAGAACTTCTACTCGTTAGTTCTAATTCTGCTCTAAGGAGTCATAAAGAACAAGACGACTTCTTTATTTTATTTGACATATTTGGAAACATTTGAAAAGAGTGATCATGATTGCCCTAAATCTTGGCATTTCCAAGCTTAATATCTTAGAAGGGTTTGAATTATTACTTGTACGTCATGCTTTTCAGCATCCATCACTTCTCCTAGCATATAAGAGGCACGAAATAAATATCTGCAGCATTGACGTGAATTCCTTAAAATCTTGGTTGTCTTCTCCAATTTGTCTAAATCCCTCTAAAAATGCAGCACCCAGATCTGAACACTCTATTCCAGATGTGACCTGACCATCACATTCCTATGATACTGTGATCTAGATACTGTATTTCTATTAATGCAATCTAATAATGCAACATTTTTTTTAAAGAACCACCATAGGAAACTGTTACCTCTTCTTAAGATTTAGGTGTCCTAAAATCTCTACATTTGTTGTATATATGAGTATGTATATATGTGTGTTTGTGTGGGGTATCCAGATTTGTGATTTTATCAGTGTAGACATACTTCTAGTAAGGAAACCCCTCTATCAATATAAATTAATAGATATTCTGTAATTTAGTCTTAAGAGAATTCTCTGGGGCCCTGAGAGATTAAGTGATGTGTATCAGCAGCTAGAATATGTCAGAGGTTTATTCTGCTGGGGAAACCAACTCCCCAGAAACTATACCACACTGTCTCGTTATCAAATGAGCTGCTGTCAAACCAGGTCTCTCCTCATCCTTATATATTTTAATTTTTAAAAATCTAAATGTAGGCCTTTGTTAATGGCATTCTGTTGGGTTGGACTCAAAATTTTATCTTGTTTGTCATCTATGGTAAACATCTTTGTAAATCAAGTAATATATCTATAAAGTGAATAATCCTCTCCATCACCCACATACACACACACACACACACACACACACACACACACACACACACACACATGTATAACTATAGATACAGATCTTTGTAAATTAGACTTATTTTAAATGAAAAACCTATGTAAATGGAAGATTAGATTTGGAAACTGATCTGTGTTCTATGCTCTTTCTTCCATTTACCAATGCATTGATCTTGAGGATTCTTCAAACTGTCAGTTACACTGGGAATGTAATTCTTACCTCATTTCTAGTGGTGAAGGCGAGAATGAAAAGCAAATCCTCATCACATGTACTCTTGATGTAATGCTGGGTTCCAATTGGGAAAAATACTACATCTCCAATACCAATGTTAAAATCAGTAGTACCATGGCTAGTAATAATTCCCACCTAAGCAAAATAAAATATAGAGGCCTATTAGAAAAATGTAAATATGACCACCAAGTATACTATTTATAAGGCAGCTAGGTGGTGCAGTAGGTAGAATGCTGGACCTGGAGTCAGGAGGACTAATCTCAGATACTTATTAGCTGGGCAAGTCACTTAATCCTGTTTGACCACTTCATTGATAAAAATGAGCTGGAAAAAATCAACAAACTACTCCAATATCTTGGCTAAGAGAACCCCAAATTGGATCACAGAGAGTTGGACATGACTGAACAACAACAACATGCTATTATAACTGAGAGGCTGTAAATAGGAGCTGGCCCCATAACTGGATCCAAAGCCCTCTTAAATACACATTAACTATGTGTCCTAGGCAGGTTAATGCCCTCGACAGCTCTTAGTGACTTTAAGCTGAAAAGCAGACGCCAAACTGTGAATTACTTAAAAGCTGGGACTATTTTTTTTATTTTTCTTTGTATATCTAGCACTTAGCCCCATTCCTAGGACATAGTTATCTTTTTAAGTGTTAACTAACTGATAATATGTATTGGTCAAAGGAAATTACTTTTTCGCTGAGAAGTTGCTCTGCCAATAAACTCACAGGTTTTCTTCACTCCTCTCTAAAATTGTTTTATAGTCTTTTACAAAGAAGCAATCAAAAAGAGCTAAATAAAAGCATAAAGCTATAACAGACCTTTCTCTAGAGGAAGCTACTCTGCCTTTCACATATAGTTATAATTCAAAAGGCAAAGTACAGGGACTTTAGGAATTGTCTAATCCAGTTCTTCCATTTAATTCAATTCAAAAAACATTTATTAAACACCTACTATGTGTCAGGCATTGTGCCAATAAGAGACAAAGGACAAACTCAATCTACTGGAGGAGGCAGCATGCAAGTAAATATATAAAAGCAAACTAGGTGCAGGTAAATAAAAGATAATCAATAGAGGAAAAGCATTGAAATGCAGAGCTTTCTGTAGATGGTGGGGTTTTAATTAGGACTTAAAAAAAGCCAGAGATGAGAGAAAGCATTTCAGATATGACAGATGCCCAAAGGGGAGATCTGGAGCTGAAAAATGGAATGCCTTTTTCATGGAATAGCCAGGAAGCTAGCTCAAAGAGTATATGTTGGAGAGAAAAGTGTGGGAGTTTGAAAAAGGAGAAGGGAGCTAGGCTGTGGAAGGCTTTGAATGCCAAACAGCACGGAGGAAGGCAGACCTCCATCGGGCCATTGTAACAATGCAAGCATGATGGGGGCCTACATGGTAGCAGATGGAAACATTCTCTACATAAGGAAGTCCCTCAATTCTATGTGATTTGCCTGAGCTAATACATGTGGCAAATGGCTAGAATTTTAACTTAGGTACTCCAACATCAAGGGCAAAGTTTTCTCTACTAGAACAAATTATCTACAGTTTCTTTTGCCTTTTTTTTTTTTTTTTTTTGCATTAAAGAAGAAGAAGAAATTTATTTGCAAAAAAGTTTTAAGAAATCACCTCTCCACATCCACTGATGACATATCCCATTTCATTAGCATTAAAATGAAAATGAGGCTGTCTTAAGCCATTGGTGTAAATTCTGAGAGTTCCCAGAGTAAGGGAATTTTCATTCTGAAAGCAAAAAGAAATAAATATATGTTTAGTTAGTGTTCTCTATTATAATATGAGTTTTTTCAGAGTCAGAGGGAAGGGAATTTGGGGGAATGTGGGCTCTTTCTAATTAATGAAGCTGTCCAAGCCAGATAATGATGAGCCCTTAATTCCCCAATTAATCTGTTATTTGACAAACCTCCTCCTGACTGTTGATCTATAGACATAACTTGAAAATTTTTATTTTTTAAACAAGAAATGTGGATCCTACTCTCCAAATTACCTGATTCAAGGATTCACTGAAAATCTTCTCATTGTCACTTAGTCCATTTCCATTTTTTTGAAATCGAGCCCATTGAATTATTCCTCCTGGAAATCGAAATTCTTTTGAACCTGAATAAAAGGAAATTTGAAAATTACAAAATAAACCAAAACACTTCTATCCAATAATACAAAAGATGGGAGCAATTACAGGACACAAAAGGTGTCAGTTTTCCTTTAGAGGTAGATCAGGGGAACAGTGGTTGAAATGATTTCAGGCTTGTCACAAGATTCTACTGGTCTCTCAAATGATGATCTGCCATAACATTTGTTATCTAGCTTAAAACTCCTATCATTAAGATCCTTGGGAGGAGTAATAAAGACAGGGTCATTTGTGATAATGAAATATGGTGGAAAGAATAGAACAATTCATTTCATTTCTGTGACTTCTTTATTTTTAAAAGGAGACTGGGCTCAGACCTCAAAGAAACTTTCCAGCTCTAAACCTGTGCTCCTATGATTTCCTCCAGAGGTTCTTGCTAAAGTGAATGCCATTCCAGTGGTTGTAGAGGAAAGAGAGTTTAGCCTTCTCTCATTAATACCTTGCCACCAATTAAAACATTTGTATGTGACTGAACAAACCCTTACAAGCCCCAGTTAGGTAAGTTTAAAAAATATAGAGTAGATTTTTTTTCCTACAACACAAGTGGGAGTTAGGGTTTAATGTGTTGACATCTGAGGAGGAGAGAAAGGAGGGAGACAGGGCTGAGAGTTGGGATTTGCAGTAGCAGGACGGTAATTCATGAAAGTGGTAGAGAGTAGAGCATAGTGATAATAATAAAAATAATAATCGCTAGCATTTGAATAGCATTTTAAGGCTCACAAAGCACTTTATAAATATTTTCTCATTTTATAACATCCCAATGGAGTATTGCTGAAAACTGATCCCTCGGAATTCCATATTTGACAAATCCACATCCTAGGGAACAGCACTCCTCTTTTTATATATTTCCTTTGTCCCAAAACTCCTTGGTATAACCTTATCAGAATCTATTAACTCTGTCTTTGTGTACATACAAAAGCACAGGAAAATGCAAGGCAGGGAAAAAAGAAATCAAGTTATTGAGAAAACTCAAATTAATCACAGAGGTTGTCTACTTGTAATACAGGAAGCCATAAAGCTTAAATTACAATTATGTACAACTGTAAACCACTGATGTCCCACTTAGGTTGCAAAAAAAAAAAAAAAAAAGATGTTTATTTCATATCTTTTTAATTTCAAAGAGAAAATCCTACCAGATCTTTATACTGTAAATCTCTTCAATAATATGAGTTTCCAAAAAACCCTCATTTGGTTCCACATTTATTGAATATATGGACTATATTACTGCATCCTAGATTAATTGGGTTGCGACCTCAAGAACAAAACATCATGTTGATTCATCCTTACCTTTAAGATCATAAAAATATCTCCAAACTAAGTTATCTGGAGACTGGATGTAGCTGGCATTCATAACCAGCTCAGCCAAATTGGGAGGGAGATTGACAGCCTGATCCTCTTCTTGTTTTTTGAATGTTCTAATAAAATTAACTCCACCTTGAGGCTAAAAATAGACAAACAGCATCCATTAGTTTTTTTTTTTTTTTTTTTCCTACCTTTTTAAGCCATCAAAGACACAAACAGCCCCATCTAAAGTAAATATACAATTAAAAGTTTGGGAAGTATCCCTCAAGTACTAAAAGATCTATACTAATTTTATGTCAGTCTTTCCATTTGAAAGAAATATTGGCCTTTTTTTGTTCTACTAGCTCTTCTACTTCTTTATTTTATCAGGCTACAGGCTACTTGACCTCATTGACTTCACATCTTACCCCTTCCCTGGAACAATATCTGTTCTCTCATTTCTCCACAGGTGATCTTAAGACTTTGGGGATATCAAAAGTCAATACTCACCAGGAAAAGAGTGGCAACCCATGCATCAGAATAAGAGCATACATTTATATTAAATACACTGTGTGATAGCACATAGTAAGTGTTTAACAAATATCTAAGCGATTTTCACATTTCTCCCCAACACATATAAAATTCCAAGGAAATCCAGAAAACAAAAGCAATTCCATTGCTAGCATCAGGCAAAACAGAGTGTGGGGCTCAGGAAATACTGTCCCAAAGTGGAATGGTCTGCCTTGAGAGGAAGTTGGCTCCTCCAGTTGACATTTCTAAATTGACACTGGAGGATCACTTTAAAGGGAAGACGTAAAAAGCATTTCTGTGGAAGTTGTATGGGAAACACTTTAAAGTCTCTTCTACTCTGAGGTGCTGCCATTCTAGGTTTGGTGGCTAGAATAGTGAACTTGAGAAATGTTCATTCAATTAGATGTCTCTGGACTCATTCAGGGCCAAATTCCTTCCCCTGACATCTAAGTGAACCCAAAGCTTTGTGGTGCATCTGAAGAGGGGACCCCAAAACTCTAAAAATCCTTGAAGGAGAAAATCTCCTTCAACTCTGCCTCAGTGAGGGACCCCTCCTGAGGAAAAGCAAACAAGACAGCTTCTTTCTGTTATCTAGCAAAAGGGATTCCAATCCTAGTGAATGGAAGGAACTCATTGAATTCAAATTCAGCTCAAGCTGAAACCCAGCTTGAGCTGAGCCAACTTGGGCTGTTCCAACCCCTACAAAGTCTAACCTGCTTGGGCTGTCCCAACCCCCACCAACACACTTAATATAATAGCTTCCATCAACTAAAGTCCTTTGCAGATGGACCTCGGCAGCTCACTCAGCTGCCTGGACTTTCTGTCCACTGAGAACTGCATTCTCAGTGCAAAATTCCATTTTCCATAGAGCTGTCACTATAGAAGTCATTCTCTGGATAAACTGATTTATATCCAACAATAAACTTTCATTTTGCAACTAATATTCAGAAATGAGTGAATTCTTTCACTGCTAGAACCTGCTGTGGATTTAAAGGGGATTTTTAACAACTCTCTTATAGCCACTAATCTCTAGGAATCTAGATCACTCAAACAGAATCACATCCACTTGAAGACACGGTACAAACCTTGAGAGATCTGGATACAATGTCTTCTGGTGTAGAGAAAAATATGTCATCAACATCCAGGGTCTGAAGCTCATCATGAGTGGTGAAGAAGAGCAAGAAAAGGCAGTCCTCAGTTCCCACATTCTTTATCCAATGCAGGATGTTTCTAGGGAAGAAGATCACCTGGCCAGCAGTGACATTGTATGTGGTGACCACACTGCCTCCTGCATCAACTACGCCAATCCAGGCAGTGCCCTATGGTACAAAGGAAAAAATACCATTTGTGTGTTCAAGGTGGATGACTTTGTTTTCCACATGGTAAATTGTCAAGATACCATATATAATAATAATAACCCAGATTTGCATGGCACTTTCTACTTTTGGAATTATTTCCACACGGCCATTCTTTCATTTGGCTTTCACACCACCTCAATGATGGCAGAGTAAAAAGCTTTAAATGCTTTTTAATTTTACAAAATTATGTGTATTGTAGCATATATGTGCAGAAAGGCATTTTAATATAATGGAAAGAGCATTGGTCCAAGGTTAATTCCTGGCTCTATTTATTAACTATCTGACATTATGGAAATCATTTAATATCTCTAAGACTCAGTTTCCTCATTAGTAAAATAAGAATAATGACACACTTAACCTACCTCAGAGAGTTGTTAAAACTCATTTTGTAAACTTTAACATTATGGGTTGTTATATATCACTACTAGGTGACACAGTGGATGTAGCACTGGGCCTGGAGTCAAAAAAACCCATCTTCCTAAGGTCAAATCTGGCCCCAGATACTCACTAGCTGTGTGACCCTGGACCAGTCACCTAATTGTGTTTGCCTCAGTTTCCTCATCTGTTAAATAAACTGGAGAAGGAAATGGCAGTACTTCTGCCAAGAAAATCACAAAATGGGTCATGATGAAGCAGATACCTAAAAATGATTCAACAACAACAACAAAACTATTTAAATAAGCATTGAACTGGGTTTCAGGAAACATAGATCCTGGTTCCAGCTCTTTGAAAAAAGCCTTGGCTCTGGAGCCAGGACCTCACTTCAAATCCTTTCTCTTCCACTTAATGAGTATGTGATTTTGGACTTTCCAGAAGTCCAAACTGGGTCTCATTTTCATCATGTATAATATGGAGTTGGACTAGATGGTCTCAGAGGTCTCAATCTCCTAATCTATGATTCTAGTTTTATGTCTCCATTTACTTATTTGTAGAATTTGTAGGCTCAGAGCAGATGCTCTCTGAGGTAGCTTTTAGTCTAAAGATTATGATTTAAGATAAATAATTAAAAAGTGACACTAAAGTCATTAATTGGTTCATATCTCATGGAGATTGGCTGCATACTCCTTAACCAAGCCTTCCAGACCTAGTCAAGTAAGTCTGTTTTCTTCCATATGAACCTCTCTATCTTCCATCTGGACTAGAAGAAAATTCTCAGAGCCTGACTACCAAAAGATGACCAATTTGGAATCCCATACCCTTAATCACAAGGGGCTCTGAGTGTCATGTTGGAAAACTGCTACTTTCAGTCACTACTTTTCCTAGAGAGAAATGGCAGATATGTAATATAAATGCTTGATCTCAGGAGAGCAACCCAGACCCACCTGTGCAAGGTAGCCATGTTCATTGGCGTTGAAGTGCCAGTGTGGAGCACGGAGGCCATTACTTTTAATTCTCAGGGTTCCAAAAGTCATGTGTGACTGTTGTGTGTTCAGGCTGGTGCCAAAGGCTTCTTCTTCAACACTGAGGTAATCCCTGAGATTATTCCGGTATCGTGCCCATTGAATAGCACCACCTGGGAACTCAAAAACCTAGAAAACAGTGGACAAAGGAAATACTGTCAATAGGGAAAGTATCATGCTTGGAGCTTAGAGCTACTGTGAACCTGTTTGTTTGGAAGGTAGAGTGAAAATGTGAGGTCAAGCCAAATTTAAAAACAATTCCTCGATGCTTCCTCTGCTTGAAGCCCTGTGCTACACGTTAAGAAAGGTCTGACACTTTCATGGATGGGGGTCTCACTAATATAAGTATTCTTTCCCATGATTCAGCTTACTACCCAGCCCTCCTTGTCATTCTTATTCAAGTTCTCCTCCCTGTCTCCTAGGAGAGCCACCTCGGGTGCCCAGGACCTTCCCTCAATACTTCTGACATTTCAAAAACACCAGTGAGAAAACAATGCAGCTTTGGTCCCCCCAAAACTTATCATCTAGTTCAAGGATAAGTTGTTGTTCACAGCCAGGTCTGATTCTTCGTGACCATAGCACACCTGGCCCTTCTCTCCTCTTCTCTGTCTTAAAGTCTGCCCAAGTTCATGCTTGTTACTTCCATGATTCTCTCTACCCATCTCATCCTCTGCTGTCACCTTCTCCTTCAGTTTCCCCCAAGTCAGGGATTTTTTCCCAAAGAGTCCTATCTTTTCCTGGCCAAAGTATTTAAGCTCTAGCTTTAGCATTTGACCTTCCAGTGAATAGTCTGGGTTAAGTAATGATTGATTTGGTCTTTTTGCTATCCAATGGACTGGAAAAAGCAGTCATGAGTACCAGAGGTTGAAAGCATCAATTGTATGGTGATCATCTTTCCTGAGAGTCCCACTCTCCCAGTCATACACTGATTGATACTGGAAAAGCCATGTATGTTGTTGAGTCAGATCTGGCTCTTTGTGACTACTATGGGATTTTCTTAGGAAAGATACTGGAGTGGTTTGTTATTTCTTCCTCCGGTAGATTGTCAAACATAGGTTAAGGCTGAATTTGAACTCAGGATTTTTTTGTCTCCAGAGCTAGTCCTGTATCCACTGACCCACCTAACTGCCTCAGTAACAGAAACAAACCATAGCTTTGACTATAGACTTTTATGGGTAAGATGACATCTCTGCTTTTCAGTATGCTGTCCAAATTTACCACAACTTTTCTTCCAAGAAATAACTGTCTTTTGTTGCCATATAGTGATCTTTGGGTCCAAGAATATATAATTTGACACTGTTTCCATTTCTTCAGTCTATTTGCCAGGAAGTGATGGGACCACTTGGCAAGATCTTAAACTTCAAACCAGTTTTTATACTTTCATCTACTCAAAAAAAGCATGAGTTCAGATAAAATATAATGAGAGCACTGGAGAGAACCAAAGTGTGATAAGAATTTCAAGCAGGAAAAGATCACTTTCAGTTAGACTAGATCAGTTCTGATTCATAGAAGGGGCAACATATGGTCTTAACCTTAAATATAGAGAAGGATTTCAACAAGCAAAAATAAAGGGGGAATTCATTCCAGAGAGCGGATATGGCTTGTAAGAATGTACAGAGGCCAGGAGGGCCCTGCAGGATATGAGTAGAAAACAACTTGAAAACCATTTTGATTGGAACATAAATGTAAATAAAAAGGAATAGTGTATAATAAGGCTGGCAAGGTAGGCTGCACACAGCTTTATCCTTAGGTAATAGGGAGCCACCAAAGTAACTGGAGTAAATGGCTATATGACTGGAGAGAACAGATATGAGAGCTGGCAGTGGAAACATTATGTTAACTTCAAAGATTTTTTTTTCAGGAATATAGGTAGGGAAAACCAGCAGGGCCAGAGCCAGAATGTTTCCCAATTTCAGCTGTATTCTCAGAAAGAGGAAAACAGGTTTAGCAATCAGTGTTGGAGCTCAATAGGACAAACCCCAGAAAGGAAGTCCGGCATAGTCAGGGGGCCCATTTAGGCCTGAGCCTAGCTTTCCCTGGAGAATCTAGAAGCCAGACTGGTCCATTTGACCCATCCCTTAGATTGCTAAAAAGAAGAGGCCCATTTTGGGGGTGGAGTGAGGGACTCAGCTTTGATCTGACTTCAAACCACAGGTTCCCAACATTCCCATCCCTTCCTGATGTTAGTCCTGGCGGCCCTAGAGCAGAACATGGCTGGTCCCAGAATTGGTGTAAATATTCCCCTCTGGCCAGTCAGCTTTCAATCTGGAGGAACTAACATAACCACAATAACAGCAACAATACTCTATCATTTAAGGTTTACATGACACCTTATAAATATTTCATTTTATCCTTATAACAATCCTGTGAGGACGGTGCTATTATTATACCCATTTTATAGAGATTAAGGAACAGAGAAGATTGGTTCAGGTCTTTCTAACTCCAGAGTATGTTACTCTATCTACTGTATGACCATATATTGACCCACTTTACCCTTCTGTTCAGATAGGGCCCTTGCATTCAGAAAAAAACCCATTTATTGATATGTTTGATAAGAATCCAAGCTGTTTAACTGTTTTATAGAGTGTTGTTTCATAACATGTAATTCTTACCTTGGATTTATGCAGACGGTTAAAAAATTGGAATTTTAAATCAACAGGATTTTCACCCTTTGGATCAGATGGAGTCACTGGTATTTCAGGCTGGAAGTGAATATTTGCATGTGGCGGGAACTTGGAAACATAAACCAAGGAGAGTATCAGCACACCTATCGATGTGGTAATAACACAGGCCAGAAGACAAATCAAGAAGATCCTCATTAAAGACCACTGGCTCTTTTCCTATGAGAAGTTATAAAATAATTAATTTTTTACTTGTAAAGAACCTGGAAAACCCTTTTTCTTTTTGAAATGAAGCCTTCTGTTGTCCTTTACCTAGAAGAGATTTCATCTTGTTTTTTATTGAGTACACACTTTTGCCAAATTGATATAGATGGATGGATAGATAGATGAAAAAATACATGAATAAGTGGGTGAATAAATAAACAATGAATAACTAAATAAACAAATAGATAACCAGATAAATTAATTAATAAATAAATAACTGTGAAATTAAAAAGACATTTGCATGCTGTTGTTGTGCCACAGTTCTCTTTTAATGTCCTGACCCAGTATCCCTAATTGTCCTATTCAGTTACTCTGCCTCAGGTTATAACCATTCCCTCTTAAAGTTCCATGAGATAAAGGTCTTTATCCATTTTAGAAATCATTAGAATATCAGGAGCATCTCCAGTACCTCCCTCCATCATGTTATCCTAGGTGCCTCCCCCCATTAGGCCATCCCCATCCAGGTACCTCCCCCATTATGTCATTGTTCTTGTTACCCCATAAAAGAATGCAGTATCTGATATTCATGCTTGGATTCTTTGAGATGATAAGTCTCTTTCAGCCCTGGGACCAAACCACAGATCCATTTGGTCCCAGCAAATCTCTCCCATTTAATAATAAATTATTGAATACTCTCTAAACTCTATCCTGCTCAGTTTCTCCAGCATTACACTCTGGGACTATTGAGTCATTTTACTGCTCCATTAACCCAATATATGACTACAGAAATTTCTCTAATTTCCTTTTGTCTCAGTTCCCACAGTATGAAATGTAGGTGTTAGGTTATATAATAGCTAAATTCTCTTCCAGAAAACTTTAAAATTACATGTGTGTGTGAGTATGTGTATTTTTGTGTGTATACATGAAAGGAAAAAGTAAGTATATGTCAGCTCCAAGAAGGAAGGTATAAATTTTGCCTTTTTATTCCCTAGTAGGTTGAGATGCTCATGGTCACAGAGTTAGTGTCAGAAGTAATGTTTGAACCCTCTTCCTAACTTTATCAACTCTATATTTTTATCTTGGGCAGCTAGATAGTGCAGTAAATAATAGATTGCTGATCTTGGAGTCCCGAGGTACTGAGTTCAAATTTGGTCTCAGATACTTCCTAGCTGTATGACCCTGAGCAAATCACTTAATCATTTTTACCTCAGTTTCCTCACCTACAAAATGAACTGAAAAAATAAATGGCAAATCTCTCCAGTATCTTTGCCAAGAAAACCCCAAATGGTGTCAAGAAGAATTGGACCCAATTGAAATGACTCAACAATGCTACATTGCCTTAGAAAAGCAAATACCCATACAAAGGTAACTTACTGCCATATAGTTAAAATTAAGTGTAAATAAATTGTTAGCTTTT
Organism: Sminthopsis crassicaudata; assembly: GCF_048593235.1. Lineage (NCBI taxonomy): Eukaryota > Metazoa > Chordata > Mammalia > Dasyuromorphia > Dasyuridae > Sminthopsis > Sminthopsis crassicaudata. The sequence continues at coordinate 378,733,754 of NC_133617.1, read as the reverse complement.
TTTTTTTTTTTTTTTTTTTAATGTAGGGTTGTTTTAGGTGTGGAAGGGGAAAGAAAGCCAAAAGCTTAAAAGATATGTGGGAAGAATGTAAAGGAACTACTGATTCCACAATTTTTCACAAGACAAAATTTACTAGTTTATCCCCATGATAAGAACCAAGATAGGGATTGATTATTTTAGGGACTTGTCCAAGAAGGAAATTGGGCAATCATGAAAGAAAACAAATGACCCTTGGCTTCTGGATGACTTGTACTTTCTGCAATAGTCTAGAATCCACATTTGTTTGCTAAGAGATAAAAGATCATTTAGCATGAATAAGTGTGATAATGGCATAACATTTTTGAAAAAAGAAGGAAATTAACAGACTGGGCTGCTTGAGGTACAATTTTTCCTGAAAGCAGACTGATGAACTTTAGAAGATCTTTCTGAATATCTCCCCAACCCCAAGATCCTCTACCTTAATTAATTAATGCATTTATTCATATGCATCTTATCTAACATCTATGTAATGGAATTCTTTTCATTCATGAAAATGACATCCATCTATAATACAGCATTTTAGGGAATTGTCTAAGGCACAAAGAAGTTAATATGTATCAGGTCAAATTTGATTTTATACCTTCCTAACTCCAAGTTCATTTACTCTATGGCTTCTAAGGGTTTCTATGTGAAATTGTAAACACCTTATACAATATGTGCTCAGCATACTAGACTGGATAGCTTAGTAAATGAGTTACTTAAGAATAGATTGGGTCAATATTAGGTTTTAGATTTTTTTTTAATTTTTTCTTACTCTATAACATGTTAATCAAGTTCAATTAAAACTGACTCCAGAAAGTCATAATGATTGCATTAAAGAATGTCTTCTAGAAAAGGACAAATTCTAAATTAAAAACTGTTAAGAACACTTTAATCTATTTGTCTCAGTTTCTCATTAATAAAATGAGAAAGTGGTAAAGAAAATAGCAAACCATTTCAAGAAAAGCCCATATGGTGTGATGAAGAATTGGACACAACTGAAAAATGAAACATTAATATCCTTTTGGACCTGATCATGTGATATATCATCCAATTTCAATCCCTTTCAGTGGGGTTCACTCAGTATTCTATGCAAGAATTAGAAAATGTAAGCTTTTATCAAGAGATTTTGCCCTTCTAGACTCTCATTAGTTAAAGGAGATTAAAATAAATTTAATCTCTGAAGTAAGGAAAAGCTCCAACATTCATTAAGTCTCTACTGCAAGGAAAAAAACAATAAAAAACGATAACAAGTAGCTTACCAGCCCAGAAGAGATGTTCACTTTTCCTCTAGAGACAGTAGAAGGGAAGACATTTTCACGCATATCAAATGCTAAGTTTTCCATTGTTTAAAAGATGTAGATTGAATGAATCACTAGAAAATAAAACTTCCTAGCGTTGTAAGTGGATGGAAAGGATCTCTGAAAGGAGAATGCTGGTGTTCAAATGAAGCAGCCTTATATAGTGAAAGACAAGGAAATGTCTCTCTATTCAACTTAGCACCAACATCATCAGTATGAAATCATAACCTATTTGAGGTGTGACTGTACTAAGATATCTATATGAATTTCAGGGAAATGTGGTCTATTACTTCCCTCTTCTTTCTGAAATGACATTTTATTGATATTTTTGTTTTGTTTTGTTTTTCATTGTCTGAGTTTCTTACGGTATCCTTCTCCACCCCACCTCCCCACCTCTAGCCCTTCCATATAACAAAGAATATTTTTAAAGAAAAAAAAGAACAAAACATCAAGAAAACCAATCAATATGACCAAAAAAAAAAAAAAAAGGCTGAAAATAGATGTAATATGCTACACTCTTGGATTAAGGGATCCCAAAAGTATATTAGAGTTATGGGCCTGTGTTGCAAGGTATTTCAAAAGAATTTATAGGCTTAGACTATCTCCAAATCAAGAGGCAAAGATTCTATTATGCTGCTAACAGCAGGCTAAATTCCATATAACAAAAGAAAAGATGAGAGCTATGTTCCCTAGCAGAACTCACAATGAACCAAAAGGAAAATACCATTATATCTCAGCAAGTTCCTAAAGAACCCTCAACACCATATGGTTCTGAATACCATTTTAAAAAATTATTTATTTTTAATACACATTACTTTATGAATCTTGTTGGGAGACAAAAAATTAGAGCAAAAGGGATAAACCATGGAAGAGAAAAAAAAAAGAAAGAAAAAAGAAGTGAATATAGCATGTGTTGATTTACATTCAGTCTCCTTAGTTCTTTTTCTGGATGTAGATGGCATTTTCTGTCCCAAGTCTATTAAGATTGCTTTAATCACTGAACCACTAAGAAGAACCAAGTCTTTCATAATTGATCATTGTATAATCTTGCTATTACTGTGTATAATGTTTTCCTGGTTCTTCTTGTTTCACTCAGCATCGATTCATGTAAATATTTCCAGGCCTTTATAGAATCAGCTTGTTCATAATTTTTTAGAGAACAAAAATATGCCATTATCTGGGCTGCTTCAATATTAGGAAAACTATTACCATAATCAACCATATCAATAACAAAACTAGCAGAAATCATGATAATCTCAATAGATCCAGAAAAAGCTTTTGATAAAATGTAATGCCACAGTCTCCTTGAATTGTCCTGAATTATTCTGCCCCAGACCTCAGGCTAGGATACCACCCTTCCCTCTTGATCATGAGAATGATTGATAAGGATGAAAGATCTTATATTTTAGAATGTTCAATTAGAATATCAGATACTTTACCCCATTAGAATATCAGATGACTTTCTCATTTCTGGTGCCTCCCCATTGTATCATTGTTTCTGTCACCCATAAAGAACCTCTATACCCCACATTCGATACTGGATACTTGGAGATGAGAGTCCGATCCATTCAATTGATTTACTTTCCAATAAATTAAATTATTATAACTCTCTAACCTCTATCTTGTCTCAGTTTCTCACATCCATTCCTATTAAAAACATTAAAGAGCTTACGTTAAAATAATCATCAGTATCTATCTAAAATCATTAACAAGAACAATTTATAAGGAGAGAAGCTGGTCCCATTCCTAATAAGATTGGGGTGAAACAAGGATGCCCATTATCACCACTATTATTCAACATTGTACTAAAAATGTTGGTTTTAGCAATAAGAAAAAGAAATTAAAGGAATTAGAATAGACAATAAGGAAATAAAACTATCACTCTTTGCAGATGATATGATGATATGCTTAGAGAATCCTAGAAAATCATCCAAAAACCTGTTGGAAACAATTCACAGCTTTAGCAAAGTTGCAGGGTATAAAATAAACCCACAAAAATCACTAACATGTCTATTTTTTACTGACAAGGCCCATCAGCAAAACACAGAAAGAGAAATTCCATTTAAAATAACTGTAGACAAAATAAAATATTTATCAGACAAACTTAAGACTGTATGAACACAATTATAAAATATTTGTAACACAAATAAAGTCAGATCTAAACAATTGGAAAAAAATAAATTGCTCATGGGTAGGCCGAGCTAATATAATAAAAATGACAAGTCTTTCTAAATTGGTCTACTTGTTCAGTGCTATACCAGTCAAATTGCCAAAAAAAAAATAATTTCATAGAACTAGAAAAAAATTACAAAATTCATCTGATTTCTTAAAAGAAAATATAAAAGAGGGAGGTGGTATTAAAGTACAGGTAGGTTCTTTCATAAAGGAGGAATAATGAGGAGAGGGTTGATATCATAATTAGACTTTTTAATTGTAAACAATAATTGTAGAGGTTTGTCAATGCAAGGAATTAAACAAGAAATTCAATCAGGACCTATTGCAATAAAGGTTTACTTAGTCTAATAAAAATCAAAAGGTTCACCAGAAAAGATAAACTTATCACTTCTCCTCCCAGTTTGCTTCCTGAAGCAGTTTCACTTCCTGATTATTTACTGTAATTCTGGCTCTCTGTCAACATCCACTTAACTACCTAGAAGCAAGAACCTCAACAATATCTATACACTTCCCACCTCTTCAAGGGAGTAGAAAGAGATATCTTGACTTTTTTTTTTACTTTGGAATCACATTTTATGGTTATAGTTCTTTCTATTAATATTTCCTGCAGTCATCAGGATACTGTTTTCTTGGCTCTAATTTGTTTACCCTGCATCAGTTCATGTAAATCCCTACTTTTCCATATGTAAAATATACATCATTTCTTTTAGTATAAGAATATTCCTTTGTATTTATGTATCACAATTGTTCAGCAATTTTCCAATCAATAAACATCTACTTTATTTCTTTTTTTTTCTATCCCAAAAGGTGCTATTATGAATTATGATGTATATGGGGAATTTATTCTTATAAATATCCTAATTGGGGTATATACCTAGTAATAATAATTTGGGGCCAAAAGATATGGACATGCACATGATGATATTTGCATAATTCCAAGTTGTTTTCCTAAATGGTTGTACTACATTACAACCATTACATCACTCATAACTCTGCCAACAACTGTATTAGTGTACATATCTTCCCACAAGTCCTCCCACATCGACTATTTCCACCTTTTGTCATCTTTACCAATTTGCTGCATGTGAAATGAAAACAAAGAGTTGTTTTGACTTGCATTTCTCTTATTATCCTGGAGCATCCTTTCATATAGATATTAATCACTTGGGATTTCTCTTTTGAGTACTGCTTATTCATTTTACTGCTTTTTTCAACTGGGAAATTTGTTTTGTTTTGTTTTTTGTTTTTTTGTTTTTCAATTTATTTCTTTGCATTTAATTAATTTGGAACTATTTCTGCTGATAAAATAGACAATATGGAAAATATGTATGCTGCGTTGTTCAAGGATTATTGCTGTCCAGTTGTTTTGCAGTCCCACTCTCTATGATACCATGTGGGGTTTTCTTGGCAAAAACTTACTGGAATGGTTTTTCCATTTCCTTCTCCATCTCATTTTACAGATGAGGAAATTGAGGCAAAAATGGTTAGATGACTTGCCCATGGTCATACATTACTAAGTGTCTTATTTGATTTGATTTGAACTCAGAAAGATGAGTTTTCTTGACTCCAGGTCTGGCATTCTTTACACTGTGATGCTACTTGTGTGCTTGTATACTGCATAAATACCACATAATTCATATATTATATAGGGCTCAGTTTGTTAATAGGTAAAATGAGTGAAGAAGTTAAGTAAATCATCCAAGCTCAACTAATCACTGCTTCCAGACATCAGGTTAAGTGTTTCACCTCAATTTCCCCATCTTTGAAAAGAGGGTATTGGACTAAATGACCTCTAAGGCCATTTCTAGTTCTAAGTCTATAATTCTGGAATCTTCTTATTCTAATGTTTGTTGAATCTTGGATGATTTCCCTTTTCAAACCAGCCTGAATTTCTTCCTAGTGCATTGATTTTACTATTAGCTGCTCTGAAATAGAATGAGTGACAAGGGTATCACTAAGGAGAATAGTAAATGAAGATAAAGAGAGCAAGATCTAATTAAACAGCAGATCACAATCAGGAAATGAGAATAGTGCCTTGCCCTTTGCCCATCATATATTTCTTTGTCATAGTATATTATTGTTTGATTGTTTCAATTGTGTCTGACTCTTCTTCATGACCTCATTTTGGGGTTTTCTTGGTAAAGAAGTAGTTTTCCATTTCCTTCTCCAGCTCATTTTACTAATAAGAAAACTGAGTGTAACTTGCCCAGGGTCACACAGTTAATAAGTATCTAAAATCAGAATTGAACTCAGAAAGGTAAGTCTTCTTTAGTTCAGGGCTGGGACTCTATCCACTCTATCATTTACTGTGCCAGAATTGCAAAATGGGCTCAGTTTTGAGGAGTTTTCACATTTTCTTCTTTAAGTATAAGAATATAATCATGTTCTCATGAAATAAGAATACAACTCTCAATGAAATAATGCAACTAATACATTCTTATGGAAGCTATCAACCAGAGAATTTTACAAAATTTTATAAAAAAATTTTTACAAATTTTAAAAATCTGAGACCTTAAGGATAATCAAGACTAGTATCTTCATTTTATAAATAAGGCAACTTAGGCCCAGGGAATTTAAAAGGTTTACCTATTACTATCCAGAAAGTTATTTGTAGAGCTGTGATGAGACCTTATCTCCTAACACAGACACACACACACACACACACTCTCTCTCTCTCTCTCTCTCTCTCTCTCTCTCTCTCTCTCTCTCTCTCTCTCTCTCTCTCTCTCTCTCTCTCCTCTCTCTCTCTCCCTCATTCCTTCCCTCCCTCCTCCTCCTCCTCTTCCTCCTCCTCCTCCTTCTTCTTCTTCTTCTTGTTCTTCTTGTTCTTCTACTTCTTCTTCTTCTTCTCTCTCTCTCTCTCTCTCTCTCTCTCTCTCTCTCTCTCTCTCTCTCTCTCTCTCTCTCTCTCTCTCTCTTCTGTATATATATATGAATCTTGTGAGAAAGTATTTTTGTAGATTGGATCATTTAGGTTGGGTAAATTATGTTATATGAAGGTTATGGAATATTATTGCTCTGTAAGAAATGACCAGCAGGAGGAATACAGAGAGGCCTGGAGAGACTTAAATCAACTGTTGCTGAATGAAATGAACAGAACCAGAAGATCGCTGTACACTTCAACAATGATACTGTATGAAGATGTATTCTGATGGAAGTGGATATCTTCAACATAAAGAAGAGCTAATTCAGTTCCAGCTGATCAATGATGGACAGAAACAACTACACCCAGAGAAGGAACACTGGGAAGTGAATGTAAACTGTTAGCACTACTGTCTATCTATCCAGGTTACTTATACCTTCGGAATCCAATACTTAACATGAAACAAGAAAATTGGATTTACACACATATATTGTATCTAGGTTATATTGTAACACATGTAAAATGTATGGGATTGCCTGTCATCTAGGGGAGGGAGTAGAAGGAGGGAGCGGAAAATTTGGAAAAATGAATACAAGGGATAATGTTATAAAAAAATTACTCATGAATATGTACTGTCAAAAATGTATAATTATAAAATTAATAAAAAATAAATATAAAAATAAAATAATCATTTAACTTTTATCACATTGTTGTGCCAAAGTTCCCTTTTAATGTCCTGACCCAGTTTCCCTAATTGTTCTTATGTCAGTTACTCTGCCTCAGCCTCTTAATGATTAGAATGTTTGATAGGATGAAGATCTTTTATATCTCAGACATCATTAGAATATCAGGAGCCTCTCCCCATCTCCATCTCTGTACCTCCCTCCATTATACCATCCCTATCCTAGGGGCCTCCCCCCATTAAGCATCCTTCTTGTTATCCTATTAAAGAATCTTGTATCTGACATTGTTTGCTGGATTCTTGGAGATGATAGTCTCTTTCAGCTCTGGGACCAAACTATGGATCCACTTGGTCCCAGTAAATCTCTTTCAAATAAATTATTAAAAACTCTCTAATTTCTATCTTGCCTCAGTTTCTCCAGCATTACAACATCTATCTAGATCAATCATAAATTTAGATTGGAAGCCACTTCATAGAAAAGGCCTGCTGCATACAGAATATATCACCATGAAATTATCCTGGGTTTAGGCCCAGGTAAAGAAAATAAATTGCATCAGCTAATCATTAACCATTTATTAAGTGATGAGGTCAGGGTAGCAATTCCTAGTTCAAAAGAAACATGTGACAAATTCACAAGGCCTTTCTTTAAGCAAATACACACACACAAACACACACACACACACACACACACACACACACACACACACACACACACACATATATATATTTAGAAGACAAAATGAAGAGGTAAAATTGACACCAGAAGTGGTAAATATGAGATTTGGGAGAACAATAAGTTTACCAAAGAAACTTCAAAGAAGCCATTAAAGGAATGTGTCATGCCATGTCATGCCATGAGTCTGCCATTGACTGGTAGGCTAAGTCCATAAAGGAGTTAAAAGGGAAGATACTATGAGGAGGGAGAGAATATCTTATAGTGGGCTTAGTTCTAAAAAGGACTTAGCAAACTTCTTCATCATAAATAAGCACATCTTTTATTGGGGAAATATAACCCAGGGGGTTTCTCAGGGGAGGAATGGAAATAAATATGTAAACAAGAACATATGAGATGTTGAGACTGCCTTGAAGAATACTAACAAAGTCTGGAAAAACCTGGGTTCCCTTCATGGGTATCTTAAAGAGGTAATCAAGACAATCTGAGCATAGTTGCCTCAACTATGGTAATAAGACGGTTTGGGAAACTAAGTTCCCAGGATAAGTGTTTTAGCATTTGCTGAGAAAGGAAGGGAAAAAAATTGATTTCAAGATTCACATCAGTTTGTCATTTCCTTCCCCACTTCATTTTACAGATAAGGAAACTGAGGCAAACAGGACTAGGTAACTTGCCCAGGGTCACACACCTAGTAAGTGTCTGATGCCAGATTTAAACCCAGGAGATGAGTTTTCTTCACTCCAGGCCTGGGACTCTATCCAGCGTAGCCTAGTTGCTCCCCAAATTTTATTTTATTTATGTTTACAACATACAACAATGTTTAGAACAAGTTTCTCTTTAATGAAATAAAATAAACAATTGTTTTTTCATTATTTGTCTCAGGAATTTTATCACTGACCAACAGATTGTTTATCTGACAGTCAGCAATGTCTGTCTAGAGTACTCCTAAAGCTAGAGGCCCTCAGGGTTATCTCCATATCTTCTCTAAAAGCTAGAATTATAGAATTATAGAGCTATAACATTCCAAAAGTCAAGAGACCTCAGGGTTATTGTGACATTTGCTCAAGTAATAGCAAATATAGCCATCATAGATAGAGAATCTCCCAGGTCAAAGAAGGTAGGAGTGTACCTCAGTGTTTCTTTTGTTTGTTTTTGGCTTTTTGTTTTTAATAGCAATAAAGGTGTGTCAGTGAATATGTCTTCAATACAATGCCTTCAACTATTCATGAGATTATTATATGTTTTGGATGTCTATGTGGTGGGGCTATTGTCCATTCTAATTCCTAGGAATTTGTAGTTATATCTGTGCTATAGCCTAGGGGAATCCCCCTTAAAATTATTCTATCCCCACTGAGGACTAGTAGACTTTTGTCTTGAAAATCTATCTGTTCCCCATGGCTTATTCCCTCCTTAATAATAGATATAGACTACTACAAAGATATACACACACCCACTCAGATGTCCATAGCAATGATATAATAACAGCTAGCATTTATACAGTGTCTACCATTTGCCAGGCATTGTTCTAAGCAAAGTAAATGCCATATTAATAATAAATAGCTAGCATTTATATAGTATCTACTATGTGCCAGGCACTGTGCTAAATGCTTACAGATTTTATTTCATTTGATCCTCATAATAACCCTGGAAATTAGGTGATCTTATTATCTTCATTTTACAATTAAGGAAAGTGAATTTATATTTCTTTTCCAAGTCTATACAGCTAACAAATATCTGAAGCCAGACTTGGACTAAGATTTTAGCTACTACATCACCTAGCTACCTCAATTAGCGCTGGTTGAAAAAATTGGGGATATCTGATTTAGGAAAGACTGAGAGGGGACATCCTAGCATCTGCCAAACATTTCTAGAACTTTTACATGAAAAAAGAATTAAACTCATTCTGTTTGGCCTCAAAGAGAAGAACTGGGACTTATAGAAGTATAACTTATTTTGATTCCATGTAAGGAAAATGTTCCTAACAATTGGAGAGTCAAAAGGAGAATGGACTGCCCCTGACAAGTGTGGCTTTCATCCCATTAGAAGTCTTGATGTCTTAGCCATTTGTTGGACATATTGTAAGAGGTGATTTTTGCTTAAGTGTGGGCTAGATGAGATAACCAGCTTTCTAATGCTGAGATTCTGTGCAAATGTTATTATACCTGTTTTACTGATGAGAAAACAAGCTTAGAAAGGTGAAATGATGTACCCATGATTTTACTAATAAGAAGTTATCAGAACTGGGATTTGAAACCAGGTCTCCTGAGTACAAATTCACTGTTCTTTCTACATGTTCAAGGAAATGTCCATAAAGACAAACTTCTCGTTGAAGGATTTATTGAATTGTGCAAAATGAAGTGAGCAAAACAAAATAGAAACAACAACAACAAAACCTGAAGACTTTGATTATAATGAACAAGCTCGGCCCAAAAAAGAGATGAGAAAATGTTATCTCCCACCATCCTTTGAAGAGGTGGTTGTTTGCCCCTCATTCTTGGAGACAACCATTTGTAGAGATACAACTGGGTATGAAATACTGAATATACTATGACATCCTGTAAATATGTTTGTTAGTAGCTGGACTACTCTTCCCTCCTCTTATTCTTTATTTATAGTTACAGAAACTGGTCCTTTAAGTAGGTGAGGAGGAAGACAAAACATTCCCCTCCACTATACCACAATGCCTTTCTACTTCCACTTGGTACCTCTCTGTTTGCCAATAGTCCTGGAACAGAACTCTAAGAAAGGACATAACTAGGACATGCTGTGAACTGGGCCACTAGCTATATGAATGACCCGATAACTGCTCCACTTCCCAGCAGGGGTTTTTTCCTCCCTAGATCCACAAATTACCAGTCCCAGATCAGAACTACAAGCCCAAAGATGTAAACAAATTTGTGAAGTGATTTATAAATAAGTTTAACCTTCATTCAACAGTTCTCTTCCAAATCCTAGAAACAATTTTTCAAAAACTTAAATAGATCTGGGTTTATGTTTCTCTTATACAAAGGCAATTTATGACTCTTACAAGAAACAGTTCCTCTATTGACAAGAAAAGGAAATTTAAGCAGAACAGAAATGAAACAAGTATGAATGCTGCTCTGTCAGGGAACATTGAACCATATAGTTACTCCCAAGGAAATAAATGTAACTCAAATTTGTTACCTACTTAACTTTGATCTATGACACTCATTTCTGCTGCCAAAATGCCACAGGAACAAGCCCCTGAAATACTGATGCTCAATGATTATCACCTTCAACTACCTGAGACTCTTGTGAAAAGAACATGCCCCCAAAGTAATTAAAATGTCACAGTTAAGAACGATGGCTTTCTTTTAAATTGGGAATGTTGAATTGGGCCAGACACAGATATTGAATTAGGCCCATTAGCACAATATCTACAGGAAGCCTTTAGCACCACTAGGCCAGCAGAAGTATTCATGTTCTAGTGACTGGAGGGTCAGCGTTGGAGGCAGGATGCCCTGAGTTCAAATCTTGACTCTCACATATGTCAAAGCTATGATTGAAAAGTTCCTTAACTGCTTAAGGCCACTATCAGAGTGAACTACAGGTCTGGTCCCAAAATAACTTATTCAATATTGTATTAGAAATGTTAGCTTAGAAGATGGCGGAGAAGGCACACATGAGAATCTGAGCTCCTCTCATACCCTCATTACCAATTTTTAAAATCAGCCTCAAATATCCTGCTAGACTGGTAAGGCTCACGAAGCTCGGAAGTACAGCAACTCACCAGCCGAAGAAAATCAGGAATATGACCGGAAAAGGTTTGTCCTGAGTGGTGGGAGCAGACTGGCGCAGGGCAGGGATAGAATTGGGAGTGGGCGGCCTCTGAGGTTGGAAGGTTTACATAGAGCTCTCTGCCATAGCCTGGCTGCTTTGCTCTGGTCGCGGAATAGTGGAACAGCAGAGAAATTAGAGCCTAGGGTAGAGGGTACACTGAGGGACGCCAGCGCCTAAAAGATCTGGCTGTGCCCACCCAGGACCAGAAGTGACTCAGCGCAGACCATAACACAGCTCTTAGCGGCATTCTGCAGCAAGGGGCTCTTGTTGGGGGCAGTCACAAACCTGCACGGCAGGGGCACAGCCCGGGGCAGCCTCTCATCTGCACAGTGCAGGGCTTGGCCTGGGGTAGTGGAATTTCCCCTGCTTGAGTGTGCTGCCCAGGCAGGGACACTTCCAGTACGGTGAGAGATAGGGCAACTGCTAATACTCAAAGCAGGCTTTGGGAGGGGGGGGGGGGGCAGTGATACTTTTGCTGCTTAACCTCTAGCCCCAAGGCAGTCACTAATCCTCACAGCGGGGCTCCTCCCAGGGCACTTACACAGCCAGATGCGGCCTGCTGAGGACGTTTATGTGGTCCGCAGGGTTATGGCAAAATCAGACTGGAAGTGACGTTGGATCTAAACTCACGTTAGCAACACACACTTCCAGCACTGGGCTGAGGCAGCAGAGACAGTGTGAGGCGATCCAGAGGTGAGGTGAGTTCCCAGGCCGGGGTGGATGGTGTGGGGAAGGGAGAAAGATGCAGAAGACAGAGAACTGTCAGCCTGCGGCCTTGTAAAGTAACGGAAGCCACCACAATAGACAGGCACGAGGGATGTACAATGCATGCTGCGCATGTCACGGTCGCTGCTGTGTCTGGTGCACGGGTATAGTAACAGTTAGTACTACAAGTCTCAGCTTGACTCTATCATTGTCATTATGCTGTAATGACCATGTAACGGCTTCCTCTCTAGCGCATGTTGTGGTACTGATTGCTATTGTCGCCCAGAGTGAGGCTCCTGGTACCAGGCCGTGGCCCTGTATCACTACATGTCTGGCCGTTGTGGTCATCAGTTTTCTCATTGTGTGTATGTTCTGTAGTTTCACAAAGAGATGGAATATTGCTAACCTTATAATCACTGGGGGTCTGACCTTAGTGCTCCCCACGTATCCTGAGTATGAGGGGGTGCAGAGCTGGTGTACTCTTCATCCCCCTCCAGATTCTTAAGGTCCCCATACACTTGTGCAGCTTCAAGTCACATGATGACTTCCCCCGGAAGTCCCAGTGTATGATTTGTCACTGAAGCTCATTCTGCACATACAATATATCGCACAGTTATATGCATATATGCACAGTCTTACCTGCGATTATGATAAATTACGAGTGCAGCATGTACAGTCATACAGCTCTGGATCATGAGAATTGATCCCAACATTCAGAGGAAGCCAGGGCATTTGGGAGGGCCGCCTGAGCCGTGATCTGTGTGCAGTGAAGTCTGAAGTGGGAGAGAGAGTGCGGGAAATGGAGGCATCACAGCGCAGAGGCAGCTTGGAGGAAGCTGGGAGTTGCAGTTCGTATGTCTCTGTGTGGGCAAAGTTAATGCTGGTATATTGTTTTTGTAGCACTGTATATACATATATATGTATATATATAGGTATTTTACTAATAGCAATTTGGAATCCCTTAGAAATAATGATGTCAAGAAAAAGAAAAAATGACTTGGAGTGTAGGATATTCAAAGAACAGTGGACTTATGATCACTTTTTCATGCAGTACAAGGAAAAGAGCTGTATGTCTGATATGCCAGAATATAGTGTTTGTGTTCAAAGAATATAATTTGCATCGACACTATGGAGAAGTGAGAAAAGATAAAATATTAAAACTGAAAAATACATTGACAACACAGCAAAATATTTTTGTGAAGCAGAAGCAGCTAAATATTTCATCACTGCAAGCAAGTTTTCAAGTTGCCAAGCTAATAGCACGCACTGGCAGACCATTCGTGGAGGGAGTATTTGTTAAAGAATGCCTTCTTTCTGTTGCCAAAGAGATGTGTCCAGAGAAGGCCGATTTATTTAGTACAGTGAGTCTTTCAGGACCTACAATTACACGAAGGATTGAAGGAATGGGAGACAATCTGCATCAGCATTTGCAAAACTCCACAAAACAAAAAAAATTTCATATTGTTCCTTGGCACTTGGCGAAAGCAATGATGTTTGTGATTCTGCACAACTTCTAATTTTTATTTGTGGGACGAATTATTACTTTGAAGTCATAGAAGAGCTTGCTGCACTGCAAGCATCAAAGGAACAACTACAGGAGAGGATATCTATGAAAAGAATTGCCAAACTATGAATGGTTTGGAGCTGGACTGGGCTAAACTAGCCAGCGAGACAACTGATGGTTCCCCTAGCATGGTGGGGTCTAAGAAAAGAGTAATTGCTTGCATTGACCAAGAGATGGACAAACATAACCATTCTCATCCAATAGCCATACACTGCCTCATCCACCAACAAGCGCTGTGTAGTAAATCACTGAAATGGGACTTTGTTATGAAAATTGTGGTATCTTGTGTTAACTTCATTAGAGCTAATGCAATAAATCATAGACAATTTCAGGAATTTCTGTCTGAGCTAAATGTTGAGTATGAAGATGTTCTATATCACACAGAAGTCCGTTGGCTGAGTCGTGAGAGAGTTTTGAAATCTTTCTATGACTTATTTCCACAGATTACTTTTCTGCTTTCAAAAAACAAAAGAAGTAGCAGAGCTCAATGATGCAGAATGGAAATGGCACCTTGCCTTTCTGACGGATGTAACAGAGCTACTCAACAATTTCAATATGCAACGTCAGGGAAAGGGGAAGCTCATCTGTGATATGCAATCACATGTCAAAGCCTTTGAAATAAAATTAGGCCTCCTCATCAAACAAGGAAGGAGGAAAACTTCTGCCATCTCCCATAACTCAAAATCTGTTAGCAGAAAAACTACTGATTGCATTCCCAAGCAAAACATGTGTGGATTCATTGGAAAAATTGCAAAAGGAGTTCCAATTTAGATTTAAAGAGCTTCACCTCGATGAACAGGACATACAGCTTTTCTGTAACCCATTTTCTATTGACATTGAAAATGTGATACAATTTACCAAATGGAACTGGCTGAACTGTAGAATTGTGACTCTCTGAAAGACGCATTCAAGTCAATCAGCCTTCATAATTTCTATGCATCTCTTCCCTCTGAGACATATTCTCATCTCAGGAACCATGCACTCAAAATGGCAACCATCTTTGGCAGCTTATATTTGTGAACAGACTTTTTCTAGAATGAAACATTTGAAATCTCCAACCAGATATCAAGACTAACGGATACACACTTGCATCATTTGTTATGACTAGCAGTGACAAATATGGAACCAGACATTGACCATCTCATCAGCCAAAAGCAGGCTCATAGTTCTCATTGAAATACTGGTAAGTTTGTTGATTTAATTTTACTTCATTTTAAATATTGTATTTGTTCCTGTTTTGTTTCTTCACTTCAAAATGAGATATATGTAGTGTGCATAGGAATTTGTTCATAATTTTTGTTTTTACTATAGTCTGGCTCTCCAACAGTTTGAGGGACAGTGAACTAGCCCCCTATTTAAAAAGTTTGAGGACCACTGATACAAAGGATGTTTCAAAGTCTGGGAGCAATTTTAAGATAACAAAATTGAAACTGCACTAAGACTTTGGGGATGCCTTATATTTCACAACTTTGGCTGGAAGAGAATTCTTAAATACAGAGATGATAAAAAAAAGATAATCTGGACAATTTTGATTACATAAAATCAAAAGAGTTGTGACCCCCAAAAAAGGCAGAGAACAATTGAGTAAAGTTTATAGCAAATTTACCTGATAAATGTCAAATATCCAACATATGTAAGGAATTAATCTAGTAAGTCTTCAAGTCTTACTATTTTGCATTGACATTTTATAGATATTAAGTTTAATCTTTTACTTTACCTTATTGTTCAGAATTTTTACTCTGATGTTTCCAGACTTCATATTCCCTTGTTTTCAATCATTTTGATAACATTTATTTTTTAAAGTTTCTAACTTAAATCCTTGAAGGATAGTCTAGCAAACCAGCCACCAGTCTTAAGTAGAAACCACTTACTGACATTAAATATTACAAAAAGATAATTCTGTGAGACTAAATCCACACAGAATTTTTATTATAAATGTAATAACCAGTTACAAAAACAATCATAAATAAAGGATAAAATCTTACATAAACTTTTAGTACTTAAGATAGGATTAAATAAATTCTATAACTTAATATTTACTCATCATCTAGTATGGGTCAGAAACTGAGGATACAAATAGAAGCAATAAGGTAATCTATACTTTCAATGTTTATCAAACAAAAAAAATAACAAAATGCTTTTTTGCTTAGCATCCCTTTATAGACAGTTGAGAGTGAAGTAGATAGATCTGGACTTGCAGTCAGGAAGACCCGAGTTTAAATCCAGACTTGTTTATTCAAACAAGTAATTTAACCTGTTTAACTTCAATTTCCTCAATTGTAAAATGGGGATAATAGCACTTACTTTCCTAGGTTGTTGAGACAATCAAATGAGCTATTAGTACCTCTTAGGTACTAGATAGATAGATAGATAGATAGATAGATAGATAGATAGATAGATAGATAGATAGATAGATAAATATACTTTTGCCCTTTCCCCTTTCCCTTCCAGAAACTTTTGCCCTTTCTCCTTTCCCTTCCAGATAGTAAATATTTGAACAGTTCTGATTTTTTTGATCTCATTGTATCACTTTGTACACATATTTCTATATTTTCTGGTATGCTTCACATTGTATTACTTGGTATAGATGTTTCTGTATTTCCTATTGTGATTTACATTTATAGTTTTACACTATTGTAATAAACCATTATATTAACATCTTAATTTTATTAAGCCATCTCCACTTGTAAGACATTCTTTTTCTAAATTTTTACTATAGAAAATACCCCTACTTTGAGAGGGGTATTTGCATTAGGGACTATTTAAAGTGTAAAACCTATCTCAAAAAGTGCCTCCTCCTTTCCAATGCTTACTCCAAGGGAGGGACATGGGCCTCTCAGGAGAATGTCCTATAAACTTTTGCTTTGCTCCTAGAGATCTCTCCACCTTTTTATTAAATGGTGACCATTCACCATTCTGAGCCACACAGTACTAAAATAAAGAAATAGGTTATAGGGAAAAAAAATTCATTGAAATCTTGAAGGAAAGGACAGAAATTATTCATCTAATGTGACTTAAAACATTTACTAGGCTGAAAACATATAGGTGGGGCTTTTTCATACATCTCCAATTCTATTATTTGAGTATATAATGAAATTAAGGTGCAAAACAATGTCACTTAAAAATTTTTATTTTAAGGGAACAGGATGATTTACAGTAATTATCTTTGAAATAACAAAAAAATTTAGCCCATTTATGAACATTTACAAAGAAATCTCAATTTTTGTTTGTTAGATAGTTTTTAAAATCTTCATTCTTCTGTGATTGTATTAAGTTCGATTTACCACGGGTATCCTCAACTAGTTCTCTCAGGCGGGACAAATGGTGCAAAGCCCTTTTTGAAAAACAACAATAATAATACATAGTAAATATTAAGTGCATAAAGGAAAAAGATAATATAATTCTTATATAAAATAAAATAATAACTTTAAGAGTTATAATATATATTACATAATATACATTGTATTATATATTATATTATATTATAATGTTAATATAATAAAATAAAATAATAAAAAATAATAAGTTAGACTATTCAATTTTGAATATATTTTTCAAAAGAATTTATCTTAGTTTCTTTAAGTATTGTGAATAATTCTAGGAACATAAGTATTTTATTTTTATAGCATAAATATCCTACTATTTAAAAGTATGCTTTTGTATAAGTTTATGCAAATATAACTCTTTGGTGTGAAACAATGTACAAATACAGTAACCTCTTGACCTTACCTGCTGCCTCTCTAGGAAGAGAAATAATGTGAATCCCTTCTCCACTTAGCAAGAATATTCTGAATTTAATTGAGATTTAAGAAAATGAAAAATACTGTGCACTCCCCAAAAGAAAGTTATTATAGAAAAATGATAAATGTTTAAGTAGATATTCTCATTGAACCTCTTACTTTTCTAGGCCTCTATTTTTTCATCTGAATGCAAGGTAGCATACATTCAATTATATGAAAATACATCCTATTTTCTATGGCATTTATATGATGCTTACTCTATCAATTATTATTATCACCATGTCCCTAATGTGTATAGCTCATAGGTCTCTAGGACATTCTCTCAATGACAATTTCTTCTGTTATTTCATTACTTGGCTTACAAACTTCTCTTTCCCAAAACCTACCATCATCATCATTGATTTCAGTATTCAATATTGAATCCCGTTTTAAAACTAGTTTCATAATTCGTTACTTCACCTCCCATGGCCTCCATCTTTACTATATTTCATCTGCACAAAATGGAAATGCCTCAAGATCACCCAGAACTATTCCACTCCTCCTCCTATTTATTTTCATAATATTTTACCTTCATACATATATATATATATATTTATGAATATCTTCCTTTCTCCCACCTCCCACACACTGATAACTCAATTAATTTAGGGATTAGGTTGGTTTTCATTACATATGAAGCACTGTGATAAGATCTGGGGATAAACATTTTTTTTTAAGTGAACCAGGCTTTTCCTTCAAGTGACTTCCATTTTTATTTGAGGAAACAACACATATAAGGAAATGGTGACCAAGGAAGGGAGTTTTGATTTGAACAGTCTCAGAAATGGTAATAAAGTCACAGCACAACCAATTATCCTTTCCAGAAATAATGACAGTACTATTTTGATAAGATGTTTGTGTAGATGGATATAAGGCATGCTCTGGACCTGGCTAGATAAAAAGAGTGAGTTGAGTTCACTCACCAATAAAGGCATTACAGACTCAGGGAGAATAATTGACATTGAGGGATAAATCCAGAAAAATAGATAATAAAAAGTAAACAAAAACTTGAAAAATCAAGATTATTTGGAATTATTTTGTAGAGACAAATAGTTTGAAACACCTCCATATCTACTTAAGATTTTCATTATAGCACAGAATAAGTGATAATAATAATAATAATGACCTGAATCATCAAGAAAAGGATCAAATATGTTATCTATACTATCAGTATGGCAAACATCTATATAATAAAGTTTTTTGAAATTTGTTTTATAAATGAAAAGTAATTAGAATTTTTAAAAAATATTTCAATATTTATAGAGGCAGTTTAGTTTAGTGGATAGAACATTGGTCTCAAAGTCAGAACTACTTGAGTTCACAGTATCTCAACAAAAATTGTCTTTGTGACCCGTGGCTTAACTTCTTAGTTCCTTAGAACTATAAAATGCAGAGAAGATACCAACCTGCACCATAGAGGGAATTTTGTCACTCTGGCATTCCCTATACAAATCTAATCCCATGTATAATTTCTCCTACTTAAATCATTACATATGGATACTTATTTGGAAAATTAGATTTTATGTTTAGGATAACGGATTGATCTATTCCTGAAAAGGGAAAGTGAATGGAGGTACAGATTATAATATGTGTTTAAGATCTCTCTGGGGAGAAAAAAAAAACCACAAAACAATAAAAGGCTCAAGAAGCCCTTAGAAATGTTTCATATCTTCAACAAGGTTATTTTAACAACTGTTTTTCTTTCTTATCCCTTGACTTTTAAAGGTACATTGGAAGAAAATATTTATGATTTAGTGATAAATAAAATGGTAGTAAGAAAAAATATAGAATATCATGTATGATGATGCACACCTGTAATCTTCGCTATTGAGGGAAGCTGAGGCTGGTAGTTTTCTTGAGTTCCTTACTCTGGGTTATAATTAGACTAACACTGATTAGGTGACTAAAAAAGTCAAGCATTAATATGATAAGTCCCAGTGAAAAGGGAATCCCTAGGCTGCTTAGGAAGAGGCAGATTGTTCCCTATCAAATACAGATCAGCTGCACAACAAGCCCATAAGTGGCTATTGCACTTCTAGTTTGAGCAAAATAGATAGACCCAGTCTTCTTTGATTGCTCCTCTCCCCAAACCCCATGATAGATAGATATGGATGACTATAGGGTTAAGGTAGTATATCTACTCATCTTAAATCACTTTTATTTCTCAAACTTTCTCTTCTTGGAATCCACAATATTAGAATGGAAAAAAAATGATTCTAATTCACATTTTGGGTGATATTTAGGTTCTACTTTGGTACTACCCTCATTTATTCAAAACTTATTTAATAAATTATTTCTAGCAATCAAAAAATAAGCATTTATTAAGTGCCTGTCATTGAATGTATTAGGCATGCTACTGTGCTAAGTGTTAGGAATATAAAGACAAAAATTGAACAATTCCAACCCTAAAGGAGCTCAAATTCTATCAAGCAGGAGAAACAGTATGTCTCCATTTCTCATCAAGCTGCACTTTAGACTTCTCCATCATGTCCTTGAAACCTCTTCATTCTGGAAAATCATATCAACCTTAGAATTCACTTTGGAAATATGTTCTGGTAGCCGCCTTCTGATTGGATAACTTCTCTTAGAATTTCTATCTAAGGAGGATACCCAGGTTAGACATTTCTTTATTTCTAACCAGGATGTACTCCAAACTTTCCCATCATGTCCCTCTGCTTGGCACTATCCTACCCACCTCCCCTTTTATGTGTTGACTTCTCCCATTAAAATGTAAGCTCTTTGAGCACAGGAACTATTTTTCCTTTTGCTTGTATTTGTATTCACAGCGCTTAGCACATTACTTGGCAAAAAGTACTTAATATATGCTTGTTGATGAACATGTAATTATCACAATATATATACAATAAATATGTATATATATATGTTGTATTTAACATATACTTTAACTATTTAACATGTATGGGACTACCTGCATTCTAGGGGAGGGATTGGGAGGGAAGGAGGGGAAAAGTTGGATCAGAAGGTTTTGCAAGGGTCAATGTTGAAAAATTACACTTGCATATGTTTTGTAAATAAAAAGCTCTCTCTCTCTCTCTCTCTCTCTCTCTCTCTCTCTATATATATATATATATATATATATATATATATACACACAAAACAAATATATCCACATTTATATGCATATAAGTATATATTGCATAAGGTATTCCAAAGATCACTGTTTTAAGCTATTAAACTTTAAATATTTTTGTATGTTGTTTATGTAAAAATAGAGGGCAATTTTGGGAGAAAAGGCACTGGAAGCCTGAAAGCGGCATCTGAGCTGAGTTTTATTATGTATAATGAATTCCCTTTGTTATCTCAGAAATCTTCATTATCATTGAGACCATCAGAGATTATTTAAAAGGGAAAAAGGAGGACTTATAACATTTGTTTAGTACAATAAGTACCAAAATAGAATCTAGAAATATTTCTTCTTTTCTTTTGCCATGCCGTTGTTAACAGAAAACTGCTTTAAGTAAGGTCATGAATTTGATGGAGATGATTTGTAAGTGACTGAAAGATTAGACACACACATAGACACACACATTTCCCTTTTCAGTTTCAGGTTTGTTGTTTCAGAATCCACGAGACTACGAATGACCAGAAAACTGCTAGAACCCCATTGCACCTCTTCACAGGATGAGATGGAATGAAATGTCTGTCTGTACTATTATCCCAGGGAAGGCAGGAGAGAGAAAGTAGGGATCTACTATCCAATTCCTTCTTTCCACTCAGTGTCTACTTTATCTCCCTTAGATTATTTTAATGGCCTCTTAATTGATCTGTCTTCAATCCAATCCATCCTCCAGAAATGCCAAATGACTTTTTTTATTCAATAAACTCCAAGTCTCTCTGATCACTAGGAAAAAGTATAAATTTTTCTGTTTATTTTTTTTAAACATTCACAACCTGGCTCCAGACTATCTTTTCAGCCTGGTTCTATATCACTTTCCTTTTCACACACTACATTTCCAACAGATTTGGCTGTTCTTCACATACCTTTTCACTGAACATCCTTCATACCTGGTTTGCAGACTTTTCTTTCCCCTCTCCCTCACACTATCTTTCCTTCCCTTCATAAATATCACTTTCTGCATAAAGCTTTTACTGATTCTCCCAATTGCTTATGTCTTCTCTTCAGAATTTCCATTTATTTATTTGTTCTTTATCTCTTTATATATTCTCTGCATATACTTATTTATGCATTTGTTGTTTCCCTCATTAGAATATAAGAATCCTTATATAGAATATAAGACTATAAGGTCCTTCAAAATGGAGATTGTTTCCACTGATTGTATTAGTATTGTTAGCCCTGTAGTCTAGCCTGGAACATATTAGGTACCTAATAAAATACTTGGTGATTGATTGACAAATCTCTAAGTCTATAAATTAGATGACTTGCTGCATTAAAGAAGGGAATTTCCATACAGATGAAATCATAGATCTGTGTCCAAAAAAATCACTACACCAAAAAGTCATGCTGGTTTTTCAAATCATGAAATACTACTGACAGGGCAAGAACAAACTACTTTTATCATGGGAAAAATCAATGTTAATGTTCAATAATTTGTGAGCCTGCTATAGTAGAAAAGTACTGTATATACATTTGTGTCTAGGTATAATTTGTAAAAGGAATCATGTACCTGCCTTGAAAATCTCTATAGGTACATTTATGAGGGTTGCATTTGTATTTGCTTTACCTCTGCTTAAATGAGTCTCAAATAGTATTTGAAAATTTCAATCTGCTAGCTAAGCACAATGAGAAAACAAATCGTCAGTGTTCACTTAGTCTTGCTTGACAAAATCCCTTTGCTATTCAAAGAAACTAAAAGCTAAATGAACACTCTGTATATTTAGCTTGAGACAGTTAATAAACAAAAGCTAAGACTAATCAAGGTCTTTACAATATAATTACATAATTGTATGTAAAGGCAAAACAACAGTCACCACTTAAGAAAAGAATCTAGAATCTTGTGGCAATCCTTTGGTTCAGTACATATTTTAGGGATAAGTAGATTATGAAAACCTAAGGCTTGTTCAAAGTTCTCAAAGAAAATCCTGTTAAATCATCAATTAAAGAAAGACAAGTGGCCAAACAGATTCAAATATACAAGAAAGGCTTCTTGAAAATATTCAACAATGTTACACCTAGGAACTTTACATGTTTTTTTTCCTAATATTAAACCAGCCCTGCATTCCTGGTATGAATCCTACTTGATCATAGTGTATTATCCTGGGGATGATTTTCTGAAGTCTTTTTGCTAATATCTTATTTAAGATTTTAGCATCAATATTCATTAAGGAAATTGGTCTATAATTTTCTTTCTCAGTTTTCGATCGACCTGGTTTAGGTATCAATACCATGTCTGTGTCATAAAAGGAGTTTGGTAGGACTCCTTCATTCCCTATTTTTTCAAATAGTTTATATAGCATTGGGGCTAATTGTTCTTTAAATGTTTGGTAGAATTCACATGTAAATCCATCTGGTCCAGGGGATTTTTTCCTGGGGAGTTGATTAATAGCTTGTTCTATTTCTTTTTCTGAAATGGGACTATTTAAGCAATTTATTTCCTCTGTTAATCTAGGGAGCCTATATTTTTGGAGGAAGTCATCCATTTCACTTAAGTTATCAAATTTATTGGCATAAAGTTGGGCAAAGTAACTCCTTATTATTTCTCTAATTTCCTCTTCATTGGTAGAAAGATCCCCCTTTTCATTTGTAAGACTAACAATTTGATTTTCCTCTTTCTTTTTTCTGATCAGATTTACCAAAGGTTTATCTATTTTATTGGCTTTTTCATAAAACCAACTCTTGGTTTTATTTATTAATTCAATAGTTTTTTTACTTTCAATATTATTGATTTCTCCTTTTAATTTTTGTATTTCAAGTTTAATTTTTGGTTGGGGGTTACTTTACATGTTTTTTAAGGCAAAGGAATAAGTTAACATATTCATTTAATATTTGAACTAACATTTATGCTTACAAGTAAGAATACTTACTTTTGAAGAGATCTAGTAATAGGAATTACATCTTCCTTTATAGAACTTTCATCCTCTGGACACTATCAATAAAAATAGCAAATCAGGTTAAATATTAAAATTTACAATATATAGCATATATATGTATACATAGCTCAATATGCATATCTACATATATAAGCATAATAAAATTATAATGTATATTTTAAACAATCTGGTATATAACATTTTTAAGTAAACAGAACTTTAAAAAATATTTACTGGTTTTCTGAAGCAATAATACCAATAAATGAGGTTCAACAGTAAAACAAAAAGCTTGTTTTTTTAGATGATTCATCTTTCCATGGTCCTAAGACAATTTTGTGAATATCTGTATTTGATATGATTACACTAATATATCTATTAGTGTACTTTTTAATTAATTTTAATACAACTGTATATATTTTAATACAACTGTATAGTTATCAAAGGAAAATTATTCTATTAGGGTTAATAACTAAAAATAAAGAAAATGTATTCCAAAGCAAATAGACTACATAATTTGGATGCCATATAAATTCAAATATTGGCCATAATTTTCCAAGACACAACTCATTTATAAGCCTATAATCTTGGACAAAAGACCCAGTCATATGATCAAAAGTAGTATCTTTCTTAAACCTATCCAACTTTTTCAGTGTGTCAAATCTAGAGTAATTACTGCTGAATCCACAAGATAAGAAGTTAAATAACAATGGGGGAAAAAGCTTCATGAAACAATATAAGAAACTGAAACACTTAACTCTTCCACTTACCCTCCCCATTCTAGATAATAAACAAAGCTAGTTTGAACAATCTCTCCCAGATTTGTGTTTCATATGTTAACTGTGGAGAGCTTTGCCAAATTACCCAATGGCAAGGATTCATCCTAATTCTCTTTCAATCCTCCCCAATCCACAAGGAGTTGCAAATACTGATGATGTTCAGCCTTGGGAAGGAGAGGAAATTTAACTTGGGTGGGGAGAGGGAAAAGGTGCAGAAGACAAAACATTATAGAACTGGCTAGACATGAAGAGGTTTTCATGTGAAAAGGAAATGAGACTAAAAAAAGCCACCCAAGGAGTGGAACTTTACTCTGGGTAAGCATCCAACCAAGGTCCTACATTCCATAACTGAGAAAGTTGAGGGCACCCAACAAGATACAAGTTCAGAGAAAGTATATCAGAGAAATAAAGGGGGAAAGGAATAAGATAGAAGAGAGATACCAGAGAAAGTTATTCTGAATAAGGAAAAAAAGGCTAAAGAACAAAAAGTCTAAGAGCAAAAAAGCCTGGGTATAAGCACAGCTCTGGTACATATAAAACATGTAGAGGAAACTCTGGGAAACTCTGAGAAAAGAATACTTGAAGCAAAGATGCAACAACTCAGTGTGGTTGATGAGATTATGGTTCTCTAGTTCACACATACTAAGTGTGTTGTAATGATGTAATCATACTGAGGTATTTAAGGGACTGGAAAAGAGACATTCCCATTTCTGCCCATCTTCCTGGTGACTCCCTGCCTCCTGCACTCCTCCACTAAGATCAGACTGTGAAGGAGATAATAAAGATTTTAGACTGTATTCCTGATTATTCTCATGGTGACGATCCTGCTGAGATCAAGGCCCTTCTGGACGACCTCCAGAAAGTTAGCTCAGACATTACAAAAACAGTGAGACTGAAAGACAGGAAGAATTAGTAAAAACAAGCAAACAAAAAAGACTATAAACACTGAACAAGTATTATACAAAGAAAAACAAACCAAAAATCTAAAATGGAAAAGAATTCTACAGATGTCTCAGAGATCACAAAATTACAGCAAGTAAATCCAGAACTGTTCAAAAGAGAAATAAAATATTTAAAAGATATTAGGATGTTTATTAGAAAGTAAAATACAGTTATTGATACAGAATTAAACAGCAAAGCAGAAAACCTAAAGTACAAAATGTAGAAAGAATGTATCAAAATTGTAGAGGCTATGAAAAAGCAAATGATATATTAGGAATTTTTCCACAAAAGAGGAGATAAAATCTTTTTTTTTTTTTTCCCTCCCTCTGAGGAAATTGAAGTTAAGTGACTTGCCCAGGGTCACACAGCCAGGACCTATAAGCTTCTGAGTCACATTTGAACTCAGGTCTTTCTGACTTCAGGGCTGGTGCTCTATCCACTCACCACTAGCTACCCCGAACATAGAGATAAATCTCATGAAAGAATAACAAAAGTTTTAACCAAACTAATTCTTTACAAACCAAAATGACTTGACCATGACCACAGGATAAAGAGAAATAACTTTAAGTCCCATAAATTCCCCAAAAATGCATTCTACATTAAAAGGCCTTAATACCACATAAGGACAAGAAACAATTCAAGAAAACTGTAACTTTTGAATACAGGTATCAAAACATTGATGGATAGAATCCACAGATTGCCAACATAGAAAAAACCCATACTTGAAGCTCCAAGCCATGCAATTAATTATATTACAAAATGTCAATATTAAACAACAAATTGTATAAGTATCTAGAAAAAAAGTCTTCAGATTTTTGAATAATTTAGAAAAGATGCCAGACAATAGAATAGGATATCCCAGAAAGCAAAGGAGTTGCCAAAAAAAAGGAAGAAAAAAAAAAAAAAAAGGTCAAGGACATTTTAAACAAATGCACAGAAGACAATAGAAGGAAAGCAAAAAAGTAGAACAGCTTTAAAAGTTATATATTGAATTTATTTAATACTTAAAAGAAAAGCAAGCAATATACAAGCATCATGGTTTTATTATTAAAAAAAAAAATCAAAGTAGTTCAAGTTGCAAACCTAAATAAAATATTTTTCAAAGTTGAACCTAATCATCCCGGGGGGAAAAAAAAAAAAAAAGATGGATCTTCAATAAAATAGTTTTTTTGTTGTTCAATTTTTTTTCAATTATGTCTGACTCTTCATGACCCCATTTGGGGATATCTTTGGCTAATACACTAGATGATTTGCTATTTCCTTCTCCAGTTCATTTAACAGATGAGAAACTGAGATAAATAGGGGTTAAGCAATAGCCAGTAGTGTTAGAAACAAAATGGATGCATTTCTCAAAAACAAAAACAGGGCAATACTTGCAAATGGGACAGCCAGCAAAAAAGAGATACAGAAAGTCAGATAAGATAAAAACACAAACAAGCATATAGATATAAACTCAAGAGAGAGACAAGAAACAAAATAAATGTAAATTAAGAAGAAAAACCTAAGAAATGATATAAATTCTATTTTGTTTATGGGTAATTGTTGTCCTCAAAAAAGAAAAAAAAGAAAGAAAGTTGGATTGAAAGGTAAAAGAAAGTAATTATGTGTTGTGGCTATTCTTCTTGGACAGAGGGTTGTATTACCTAGGAAAAGGAATTTTTTTTTATGCTCCCAGGATCAGTTTGCATTACCAAAGTGATAGAGAAGACATAGATCTGGAATATAGTTTTATTATGAATGGGAAAGACAGTGCCAAAAGCAGATGAACCCATTAAAAGGAAGAGGAGGAAATGGATTGAAATCTATAAAAACAGAAATGGGAGTTAAAATTTTAAAGCTCCTAAAAGCTCCACTTTTTATGACATAAAATAAAGAATAAATAAACCCAAGAATGGGAAAATAGATCCAAACCAATCCCAATAGACCTTGGACAGACTTTGCCATCTACATCCAGGGGGAAAAAAAAAAACTATAGAGATTGAATGTAAATCAATATATGCTCTGTTCATTTCTTTCTTTCTTTTTTTTTTTTTTCCTCTCCCATGGTTTTTCCCTGTTGCTCTGATTTTTCTTTTCCAACAAGATTCACAAAGCAATGTGTCTTAAAAATAAATAGTTAAAAAAAATAAAAGGATTGGAAAGTAGGATTAAGAATCCAGAAGATGAAAGAAAGAAAAAGTACAAAATAAATGAAAACTTTTTGGAAGAATGTATCACAATCAAGAATTATATTTAAAGTTAACAAACTATTTTTTTTTTAATTCATGGATTTTCCCTGAAATTTAAATATAGATTCTTGGTCAAGAACCGCTGCTTAAAAAGAACTCTAATTAATGAAGCAAAATAATATATGTATAGTTACAAAATATCATAACATCTAAACTCATAAAGTAAAAGTTAACTAAACTAAAAAAGATATTTATAATAACAGAGTAACTAGGAACTTTTATTGTTCCTTTTTTTTTTTTTTCAATACTGGATAATCTAACAAGGTTTAATTAGGAAAAAGAAAAGTGTAAAACTGAATGCATTATCCAACCATTCCGGAGAGCAATTTGGAACTATGCTCAAAAAGTTATCAAACTATGCATAACCTTTGACCCAGCAGTTTTACTACTGGGCTTATATCCCAAAGAGATCTTAAAAGAAGAGAAAGGAATCTGTATGTGCAAAAATGTTTGTGGCAGCCCTTTTCATAGTGGCAAGAAACTGGAAACTGAATGGATGCCCATCAGTTGGAAAATGGCTGAATAAGTATATATGAATGCTATGGAATATTATTTTCTCTAAAAAATGACCAACAGGATGATTTCAGAAAGGCCTGGAGGGACTTACATGAACTGATGCTGAGAGAAATGAACAGAACCAGGAGATCATTGTACATGGCAACAAGACTAAATGATGGTCAATTCTGATGGTCGTGGCTCTCTTCAATAATGAATTGATCCAGACCAGTTTCAATTGTTCAGTAATGAAGAGAGCCATCTACACCCAGAGAGAGGACTGTGGGAACTGAGTGTGGACCACAACAGAACATTTTCACTCTTTCTGATGTTGTTTGCTTGCATTTTGGTTTTCCTTCTCAGGCTTTTTTTTTTTTTTTTCTTTTTAGATCCAATTTGTCTTGTGCAGCAAGGCAACTGTATGGATATGTATGCATATATTGGATTTAACATATATTTTAACATGTATTGGAATACTTGACATCTAGGAGAGGGAGTGGGGGAAAGGAGAGGAAAATTTGTTTTTTTTAATTTTAACTTTTTATTGACATTACATATATGCATGGGTAATTTTTTACATTATCCCTTGCATTCACTTCTGTTTTGACTTTTCCCTTCCCTCCCTCCACCTCCTAGGAGAGGAAAATTTGGAACAGAACGTTTTGCAAGGGTAAGTGTTGAAAAATTACCCATGCATATGTTTTGTAAATAAAAATTTATAAAAAAAACTAAATGCATTATTGAGGAAATCCTGTTTGAAAGATTTATAGTCTTCTAAATGAGAAGATTCAAGATCCAAGTATACATATATATTTTCAGAACTATATTATACCTTTGCAAAAATAGACCATGTACTACTGCATAAAAACTAAAAATAAATATAATAACCTAGTATTACCAAGATACTTTGCAAGCCATAGCACATTAAAATGAATATCAATTAGCAATACTTAATAAAATTTGATTATAAATAGAGAATAATTATGGATTACAACATAATTATTAATAATCAATATTATATAGAGAACACAAATAAAAGATTCCGATATAAATGGAGACTTAAGAAGTCCTGAATAAGAAAGTCAAAAAACAATTTGACAGATCCTCAATAATTTTAATAGTATATAGGAATACTGAATACAAAAGTTTGAAAACCACTGATCTAGACACTGGCTTTCATTTCTTTGTTTTTGAAATTGAAAGTTTGGACTAGATTATGTCTAAGATTCCTTACAATGCTATTATTTATGCATTTTTCTCACCTTCCTTCCTGATGTTACATTTCAGTTTACTGTGTAACAATTATTTTAGTTCCTATTTAATGAGGCCAGTTTGATGTGATGAGTACTCCCTTAGTTAGTTAGACTAGCTTTATTCTAGGACTTTATTGCTTTTCTTATCATTGTACATATCTGAAACTTTTAGGGATATGATACTGGTATTGATTGTTGTCCTTTGTTCTCAAAGGAGACCACACTGATATCACTATGTTAGAATCAAGTTGGTGTGTCTGTGACTGATCAGACCAATATAAGCTTGGAATGTTCTTCCATAGGTCAAATACTCTCTATGGACATTTGAGATGGATTCTCTAATTTTGTGCATCACACATTTCTTTTGAGCTACTTCAATTCTGCTTTGCTCATAGAGCACAGCATTTTCTCTGATGAAAGCATAGCATGCCGAGTGGTCCTGTGCCAGTGTCTCTTAGGTCATAAAATCAATTCTAAAATTCTTAAGAGACCTTGAGACTCACAATGCTATGGAATATTATTGCTTTGTGTGAGTTCTCCATAAAAAGGTCTTTTTGGCAAGCAGAAAGAACCTCAGTATCTGGTGTCTTCTCTTGTCAAATGATCTTCAAAATCTTCCCAAGACAATTCAAATGGAAGCAATTGTTTACTGAAATGGTCTTGATATACTGTCCAGGTTGAAAACAATTTGTAAAAAAAATAACTATACATTAAAAAATTGTAACAGTGACACAACATACCAACATTTTGGAGATGCAGTTAAAGCTATCATCAGAGTAAAAGTTCTCTCTCTGAAAAGGTAACAAAACAGGAAATGAGAAAATGAATGCATTCAGTACACAGTTAAAACACTAGGAAAAACAACAACAAAGTACAAAATACTGAAAATTAAGGGAGAAATAAAATAGGAAACAAAAATACTTATAAAGTTATAAATAAGAAAACTTGAGATGAATTTACAACAAAGAAGAAATTTTAAAATTAACATTCTATAGACAATTATAGGCTAGCTTTGATGAGAATTTAAAAGAAATTAATATTTATAAAAATGCAAATTAAAACAGTATGAAATAGAGCTCTTATTTCAAACCCAGAAAATAAAACTGAATAAACCATAAAAAACAGAAAGGTAGAGTTGGCATACAGATATACATGGATTTATAGATGAATTCTATCAAAATCAGTACACACCTGTACTACAAAAATTTTCTAAATATTTTTTAAAAAGCTACCTTTTGTCTCATTTCCAAAATATATAGAGAACTGACCCTGAGTTATAGGAAACCAAACCATTCTTCAATTGATAAATGGTCAAGGGATATGAACAGACAATTCTCAGATGATGAAATTGAAACTATTTCCACTCATATGAAAGAGTGTTCCAAATCACTACTGATCAGAGAAATGCAAATTAAGACAACTCTGAGATACCACTACACACCTGTCAGATTGGCTAAAATGACAGGAACAAATAATGATGAATGTTGGAGGGGATGTGGGAAAACTGGGACACTGATACATTGTTGGTGGAGTTGTGAAAGAATCCAGCCATTCTGGAGAGCAATTTGGAACTATGCCCAAAAAGTTGTCAAACTGTGCATGCCCTTTGACCCAGCATTGCTGTTATTGGGATTATATCCCAAAGAAATACTAAAGAGTGGAAAGGGACCTGTATGTGCCAAAATGTTTGTGGCAGCTCTTTTTGTTGTAGCTAGAAACTGGAAGTTGAATGGATGTCCATCAATTGGAGAATAGTTGGGTAAATTGTGGTATATGAAGGTTATGGAATATTATTGCTCTGTAAGAAATGACCAGCAGGAGGAATACAGAGAGGCTTGGAGAGACTTAAATCAACTGTTGCTGAGTGAAATGAATAGAACCAGAAGATCACTATACACTTCAACAACAATACTGTATGAGGATGTATTCTGATGGAAGTGGAAATCTTCAACATAAAGAAGATCCAACTCACTTCCAGTTGATCAATGATGGTCAGAAATAACTATACCCAGAGAAGGAACACTGGGAAGCGAATGTAAATTGTTAGCACTACTGTCTATCTACCCAGGTTACTTATACCTTCGGAAGCTAATAATTAATGTGCAACAAGAAAATGGTATTTACACACATATATTGTATCTAGGTTATATTGTAACACATGTAAAATGTATGGGATTACCTGCCATCGGGGGAGGGAGTGGAGGGAGGGAGGGGATAATTTGGAAAAATGAATAAAAAAAAATTACCTTTTATGAGAAAAAGTATAGTTCTTATAAATAAAACAAGGAAGGGTAAAGCAAAGAAAGAACTATATACTAATGTTACTAAATGATACTGGTGCAAAAATTTTAAATAAAATACTAGTAAAAGCTTACAGCAACATATCTAAAAATAATTATTCATTAGTTCAAAGTTGGTTTTATTCCAGGAATGTAATGATAATTCAGCATTAAAAAAACAATGAACATAATTATGTTAACAAAAGCAACTACATTTATATCAATATATACAAACAATAAGATCTTTCAAATCATATAGCCCTCATTTATGCTAAAAATTCTAAAAGTTGAAATGTGCCTATTTGAAATATTTTAATATAATTTTTATTTAAAATGATAAATATAATCATTCTCTAATATGATCAAAAGCATAAAAGTAAAAGTAAGAACAGAATTAATATTAAAGGAGAAACAATGTATGTTTTCTTAATACAAGGATAAAACAAGAATGTGTCTCCTCTGTACTATTTTTTGACATATCTAGAAATATTATTTATAGGATTAAGAAAAAAAAGAAATTAAAGGTATAAAATTTTGATAAAAAGGAGACAATTACCTCTATTTTCAATGACATGATGGTTTACTTAGAAAACTCTAGAGAATCAGAAAAGAAACCAAACTCTTAATGGCTTCATTAAAGTAGGAGGTAAAAAATAAATCTACCTAAATTGTTAGCTTTTTATATAATAATAAAATTTGGAAGGCAATAATAGAAAGAAAATTTATACTCAAAATAATAAGGAAAAGGCACAAATATCTAAAAGTTAATTTACCATTGACAAGTCATATAGATGCTATTACTTTTAAAATAATAATAATCTTTTAGAGAGAAATAAAAGACAAATAATTGGAGAAAAATTCATTGCTCATGGTTTAGCTAAAATACAACAAAAATGATGATATGACCTAAATTAATGTATAGGTTTAATGTCTTCATGAGGCAAACAACCAATGGATTAGATTATAGAGTTAAGTTTTTAAAAATCATTTAAAAGAATAAAGAGCTAGGATCTTAAGGAAAATAATTAAGAAAAAAGATTGAAAAGGCAGAAGCACTTCCAGAAACTAACTTATATTACAAAGCAATATTTTTTAAAATTATGTGACATTAGTTAAAATAAGTTTAGTAAACTAAAGAACATAAAACATTTGGGGAAGAGCTCTCTAACAATAACTTCTGGGAAACTGGAAATCAATAATAAAAAATATATATATTTAGATAAGCATCTTATGCCACCTAACACTATGGAATCAGTACTCTAAGCTTTTTCTATGGTGTGTCTAAAGAGCTTGACATCATTGTGAAGTCCTATGGGCAAATTAGATATTGCTAACCTAAAAATAATAAGTGCAGGAGAAATTTTCTCTCTCATTGGAAAATATAATTTCTTTAGAATAAAATTCTTATATTACTTGCTGTAATAACTATTTGTTAAAATTTCATCTTTCCTTAATACTTCCTAGCTGTGTGACCCTGGGCAAGTCACTTTAAGCCCCCCCCTTCCTCCCCCCCCCAAAGTCACTTAACCACAATAGCCTCAGCAAAAAAAAAAAAAAAAAAATCACCTTTCTCAAAACATCCTAAAAATTCCTATATAATATATAGAGAAAAAAAAAATATATATATATATATATATATATCACTATATTAAGCAATAAAAGTTAAAACATCCACTGTAGACCAAAACAATATAAATAATCAGTAGTTCATGGAATACTCAAAAACAACCCCAAAATCAAAATACAGATCTAAATGGAGATTTAATTTAAAAAATTCTAAATAGCCTATTATATATTCTAATATTCTAAATAACAAAAGGGTCAAAGAACAAAACACAGAAATTATAAATACTTATGTGAAAGTAAAGGATATTAAGGTAACAACATACCAACATTTCTGAGATGTAGGTAAAGCAGTCCTCAGGGGAAAAATATTATCTCTACAATCATTCATTAACAAATATAAAGAGTGAGGACTAATAAATTGAATATGGATAAAAATTAGAAAGCCAACAAGTAAACCTAAAAGAAGCACAAATGGAGAAATATGAAAAATTAGAAAAATGAAAAAATTGGAAACATAAAATTGAAATAATTAAAATTAAAAGCTGGTTCTTTGAAAAGACTAACCTAATCAAAAAGAATAAGGCAGAAAATCAAATTAATAAAGTAACGAATGGACAAAGTGAAATCACAACAAAACCAAAAGAAATAAAAAATAATAATAATCAGAACATATGTAGTTATATGTTAATAAAAATTGAAAACAAAATAGAGGAATGCCATGAAAAATGCAAAATATTAATTAACATTATCAGAAGATAAGATAGAGATCTTAAATAACTCAATCTCAAAAAAAAAAAAGAAAGAAAGAAAGAAAAAGAAAAACAAAGAAGAAGCTGTGAAGGAAACTACCTTAAGAAAAAAGTCTTGATAGATTCATAGGAGAATAACACCACTTTAAAAAGAACAATTGGTAACAATTCTTCAGCAATTATTCTCAAAAATTTAAGAAAGAAAGAAACAACCCACTTTACCAGAATTCTTTTATAATATAAATATAGTGCAAAGTGAAGGATTAAAAACCATAGAAGAAAACTAGGTCAAATATCATTAATAAATATTGAATCAAAAAAAAATTCCTGTCAGGTTACAATAATTTATACAAGAAACCATTTATTATGATCAAGTGAGCCTGGGGATGTAAGGATGGTCTTGTTAGTAATATACAGAAAGACTTATGCTTTAACATTCTTTATTTTGCTATTTTTCTGAAACAAATATCACTATTAGAATTTGAAAAATTAATTCTCTGGGAATCTCTAAGTATAACATCATCTGAAAATGAGATAACTGTCTCCTCCCTCCCTGTGCTGATTCTCTATAAATAGCTTCCTGGTTATGTTTAATAGTGGAAACATTTTAGCATTATTTTCAATTTTAATGAAAAAATTTCCAGGGTTTCTCCAAGTCAAAAAACATTTATTAGTCATCTTTAAGTATCAGTAACTATGCTAAATGCTGGGCATATTAAAAACAAACCAAAGTGCAAAAACAGTCCCCGTTCTCAAGAAGCTCACAGACAAATAAGGCAGACAAGATGGAAACAACTGTGAACAAACCACATTTCTATGTATGTGTGTGTGTTTGCATATACATACACACATATATGTATACCTTTATGTAAATACATATTACACACCTATATAAATATATATTTATAAGTATGCAATACATATTTATATGTGAGATCATTTGTCAATAATCAACAAAAAGAAGTCACTAACATGAAGGAGAATTAAGAAACTTATGAAAGGGTTTTTGTGAAAAGTGAGATTTTAGATAAGACTTGAAGAAAACAAGGAAAACCAGGAGAAGGAAGTGAGGAGAGAGAGAATTTCATTCACAAGTGACAATCAGGGAAAATATATGAATCCAGAGATGGAGTATATTGTATGAGGAGCGATAAGACAGTGTCATAGGATTGAAAAGTATTTTGGGGAGAAGATATGTCAAATTTTCTACTGGAAATGCAGGCGGGGCAAGTTTATGGAGGACTATAATCCAAACAGAAATTTTTATTTTTGATTCTAGAGGCAATAGGGAGCTTACTCAGATCTGTGCTTTAGGAAAATCATGTTGAAAGCTGGAGAACAAACTAAAGTGGGGAAAGACTAGAGATAGAGAGGCCAATCAGAAGGCTTCTGGAATAATTCATGTTTGAAGTGACAAGAGCCCACATCAGAGTGGTAGCAATGTTAAGACAGAGAAGGGATTGGAAATGAGATGTTCTCTGTGTGGTACAGAAATGGTGAGGGGTCACCATTTAATAAAAAAGCTGGAGAGAGCTCTAGATAAAAGCAAAGTTTATTGTACATTCTTGTGAGAAGGGCCTCCCACCTTCAAGCAGACAATCAAAGAGAGGAAGTGCCTCCTTTGGGCAGGACAGCACTTTTAATCCCTAACATAAAACACCCCCTCCCACCACTGACCCACTGACCCTCATCCTCATTGACTGAGAGTCTTACATTCTAAACTCGAGATCTGCCCATGAAATTGAACTTGACCAATAAGTACATAGTTGCCCATATTTGGCTGAAATAGGGAGGAGGTATCATGAGAGGGGAACGCAATTATGCCCTTGATGTTCACAGTCCTTCAGGCCTACTCAAACACTGAAGTAGATGAAGTTTTACTCGATTTTCACAACTGTCTTGAAAGATTTCACCTCATCTCATTCATTCTCCATTACAAATAATGCTGTTTTTGATTATAGGTTATATACTTTGATCATATTAAGGAGTGGTAGTTTTCATTATTTGTATTTTAGTATTTTAAACATCATGAGTCTTTCCCCCCAAAGACTTTTCTGCCTCTGTTGACATAATTATCATTTTTAGTTATACAATTGTGGAATAAATTTCCTAAAACTGAAAAATCATTAGTTTTGGCAAAAATTTAAACTAGTAAAAAAGTATGTCTTTTAAAGATAACTCTAAGATCTTTGCCAATATGGTTAATATTTTTACATTATGCCAATATAGTTAATATTTTTGTATCAATAGTTATTAGTGATAATAAATTTGTTTCTCTTCTGTCTCCCTCTCTGCTTGAGGTAACAACCATATTTGCCCCAAATAAGGTCTTTACAAAGTATCTTCTTTCTCTATTTTTGTTTATGTTAAGTTTTTGTAGTAGAGGGGTTAATTTTTTGTTAAATATGTGATAAAACTTTAAATCCATCTACAACACATTGATTAGGTTTTCCATTTCTTCTTGTTAAATTTGGTATTTTATACTTTAACATTCCTCCATTTTAGTTTGACATTATAGATAGTCAAGTAGATAAGGCCTCTCTGTCCCCATTCTTTCTATGGACACACCTACTGGCT
The DNA here is from genome assembly GCF_048593235.1 of Sminthopsis crassicaudata. Lineage (NCBI taxonomy): Eukaryota > Metazoa > Chordata > Mammalia > Dasyuromorphia > Dasyuridae > Sminthopsis > Sminthopsis crassicaudata. The sequence goes on along the minus strand of NC_133617.1, from coordinate 378,697,319 downwards.
GTTTGGCCTTTGTTTTGTGAGAGATCTTTATTAGCCTTTTAGTATTCCAGGAAATTCTCTGAAAAAAAAAAAAAAAAAAGAGCTGACCTGCAATGGTAGAGGAAGTTTCCCCTCATCTAGGAATTCCCTATACTAATGAGATCACTGACACAATCTACTATCTCTAACTTTATATCTATATTTATTTTCCTTCCTTTTCAAAACCCATCCTCTTTCAAATCTCTGTTCTAGTTCAGCCTCCTTTTCACTAGACTATATTTGTACCACTGTCTTTTTTTCTTTTCTTTTTTGTTTAACGTATCCTTGCCTGAGTAGGCATTTGTGAAGAATAAAAAAGTCCCACTCCCAGCTATGTGTTTAAATAAATTTCTTCCAAGTTTAAGAAATATATTCCTATGCAATTCTAGCTGAGATTCCATGGTACTGTTTTTAATTTGACAAAGCTTTGGACCTTTATAATCATATGCATGGGTGTTATAATTAAAGAGAATTTCTCTCTAATGATGACATATGTATTAATTTAGACTTTGAATTCTTATTCTAAAGTTTCTGGGAAATTTTCTTTATGATTTCTTGAAATACAGTTTTTCTTTTCAGGCTATCCCACTACTGTGCTAAGATTTTCCACAATCTCTTCTAAGCCATCAATTCTTTTTCTGTTTCATTAATAGTTCTAATTATATTTTTCTTCTTTCATTATTTTGATTAGGCCCTCTGACATCTCCAAGAATGATCATTCTTTTCTCTTTTTTCAGGTTCTAGCTGAATATAAATATGATTCACAGTGTGTGATTGCCAGTATCAGCAATTTGGAATTCAGGAAATCCTGTGAACTCTCTACTATAAATTAGCAGGTAAGTCTGAGGAAATTACTTGAAGCATAGAGAAGTTAATTGCCCACTCTGGTAAAAATATTATCTACTAAGGTCCCTACTATTACTTTTTCTAAAAGACAAGAAAGCTATCCATAATCCTTGATTAGTCCAGTGTATAAGAACTCATATCACTAAGTGACTTCCTGGTCTCCTACACAGGATATCAATGACCTTCAGACTTAAAGGATGTTCTACTGCTATTCAAATTAACATCCCTTCCGATTAAACTCATGTTTTTCTATATCTAGAGACCTGAATCACCACTGTGCCCTTGCTGAATATTTATTCTATATTCTGGCTTAGTAATCCTCAAATTGGATCAATTTGTTCCAAACCTAAACATGAACCAGGAAATTGGCTGGAATAAGGATTGGCCTACAATTGTCTGTAGTTGGTAAAATTCAATTACAAGAAGCTTATAGTTCTCAAAATGTAGTAGTATAATTAGGAGGAAAAAAAAAGTCACAAGTAAAAGGATGATCCAATACAGTTACCTGCAGATGTTACAGGTAAGCCCTAAAAACAGTATGGAAAGCCATCCTTTTCTACCCAACATGCTGGATGCTAAAGAAAACTGATAGAAGATAAAGATATCCTAAGAGGAAGCATTCCATAGCTGTTCTTAATGACCCTAGAAAAACAGAAGGTTTATATAAGGAAAATGAAAGTAATCTATCTTTACACAGAAATTATGCACTGCTCTTTGCTTTTTTAAGCATTGTGTCCCAAAGGCACAGAGTGGCTAAATTAATAATAGCAAAAGTAAAAAGGACAATATTCACAGGGGCTAGAGGAGGGGGTCATCAAGAACAGGCTTCGTTTGGTCCCCAACCCAGAGACTGGACTGGAAAATGGAATTCTTTTGAAATCAACAGTATAAAAATTAAAAAAAAAAAAAGAAATAAAAAAAGAAATCAACAGTATAAAAGAAGAAAATAGGAAAAAGAATATTAGAACTGGGAATCCTTAATGGGTGATGAGAATCAAGTTTAGCCATCACTGCTTTCCTCCACCCCACTTCCACCAATATGATTTTCTCCAGAGGGACAGGAGATTTGAATGGGCTTTTGCTACCAAATAACTTAGACAACTACAGAAGTTTAAATAATCTGACTGGTGAATGGAACAAGGGTTAAGGTATGGTCTGAAGAAACTAATTCAGCAGTGTTTTATCAAACTGAGGGACTTATAGAAGATTGGCTTTTGCACAAGTAAAATCAATTAGAGGCCCCAAATGGGCCTCCTTTCTCTCCTTTTACATCACTAAAATGAGGAACTGTGTATACTTAGTCCCATTAAAAATGATAAAAATCATAAAGATGATAGCTAGTTTTCCAATGGAACTTCCAGGGAGACCACATCTTGGATGATGAAATAGAAAAATGATAGAGTGATATAACACAAGTCTCAGAATATTCCCTAGAAAAGACTGAGGCTACATATGAAAGGATAATGAGCTCTTAGAAAAAAATCTGTTAGAGGACTGAACAGTTTCTTCCTTATCTGAAAAGCCCACCAAGAATCTGGCCTTCCAGGAATCAACCTGCTCCACCCATATGCCCCTTCAAGCAAATAAAATAGCAAAGGTAGAATCATCCTTTGTCAGAGAGTTGAAGGATGCCAGCAAAGATGCTTTGCATCAGAGATTCTCTCTGTCCCTCAGCTTTCAGCGTATATCTTCCTCTATCTAATGCCTTTTACTAACCAGACTTTAACCTTGCTTCCAAAACTTGCAATAAACATCTTTTTATCAATCTAGGTTTTCAGGCCTGTAAATTCATTTACAGGGGACTCTCGCCACCACTAGACCTGATTTAACTTTGTATCCTTGCGCAGAATCCTAAGGGGGTTGCAGGGGAGCTCCATGTGACTCCCTGTATCCCAATCCTGCCACTAGACCTCAATTAATCTTAATCCTATTGAGGTATATACCTCACCATTAGGTATTTACCTCATCAACTTCACAGTGCAATATTAAAAGAACAATATTGTCTGCCTAAACAAGAACTGTATTATTGATATATAACCTTTCCATGCCATGGCTAAGTAGATCTTTTATTATAGAAAATGAAAAAAAATCAATATGTATTCAGATACTGTTTTTTTTAAGAAATGATGGATAAGTATTTATTAATAATATCAAAAATTCAAGAAATAATAGTAATAGGGGTTTGAGATGGGGGCTATCAGTGGCAGAAAGTATGATCCCCAAAACAGATATTGAACTGAAAAATGGAATCCTATTGAAATCAGTACTATATGAGAAAATTTGGGGTGATCTTGAAGGAAAGACAAAAAGATTAAGAATAAAGGAAAAGGTCTTCTTGAAGAAAGCAAGAATCTAACTGAGACTTTAAGAAAGTCAAGAAAGCTAGAAGGCAGAAATGTTTAAGGAGAGTCTCAGGCATGCAGAAAAACCAAAGGGAGTTAGATATAGTGGTATGTGCAAAAAACATTGTCATTTTATTGAAGAGGTGTGGAGAAGAGTTAGGTGTTAAAAAATTGGAAAGGCAGGAAGGGGACAGGTTATAAAGCACTTCCAAAGGCATAAAAAAATATTTTTTATGGAGGTGATAGAGAGTCACTGGAATTTGTTAATTGTATGTATCAAGTGCATGTGTGTGTGTGTGTGTGTGTGTGTGTGTGTGTGTGTGTGTATGAGATTGTCAGACTTGCATTTTAGGAAGATTAATTTCTTATCTAAGTTTCAGATGGTCAATGAATGTTTCATTCTATTCCAATGCTGAACCCAAATCACCAGACTAGTCTAGGTTAAGCCTGGCCCACAACAATCAGTCGAATACTGCATAGCTAGTACTACAATCAACCTTAAAAAACAAAGATTTCTGAGTTAAAATCTTGTATTCTATACTTATGCCATTCTACCTCTCTAATTGTAGTCACCATAGAATAATTTTCAAATACCAACACTACAAAATTACCCTCAAAAATAGGTATAAAGGGTAATGAATGGAAATTATTTTGTTTTGGTTTTGTGAGGGGTAAAGGGGAGAGGCAATTGGAATTAAATCACTTGCCCAAAGTATAAAGTCTCTAAGGCTGGATTTGAACTCAGCTCCTCTGACTTCGGAGCCAATGCTCTATCCACTGAGTCATCTGGCTGCCCCATGAATGGAAATTGAGGTAGATTTAAAATCAATACAAGAAAAAAAAGTTTTCTAAGAATTACAAACATCCAAAATTAGAGCAGGCTGCCAAAGAAGGTCTCTTAAATAGAGGTTAGATAACTATTTAATCTAGGATGATGCAATGAGCATTCTTGTTTAAATATGGGTTGAGGGAGATGACTTCTTAGGTTCTTTTTAACTCTGAAATTCTATGAAAAGGAAGAGGTGTCAGGCTAATAGGAAAGGGCTATAGCAATCTCTCAGACTTTCTAATATAGTCCTTGGCTTTACCATCTATGGATGATCAGAATTAATATCATAAATCTGACCCCAAATTATCAAAAATCCTATGTAAATGGATGGAGTCAGCCACAATCCTTCACATAACTATAATGACAGTCACAGAAATTCCACCCACCCTTCCAGATGTTGGGCTCTTTCAAGATATAGATTACAGGCTACTTTTTATGTAGATCCCATCTGTGATTCTGTTAATATTTTCTCTGATCAGGTAATAGAGACTGAATAGTTGTAGTCTATTTTATGGGGTACCTTATATTTGTATAAATATTGTTTTAAATATCAACAAGCTAATATTTAAAGCAAATTATATATATATATATATACATATATATATATATATATAAATTTTGTTATATATTTTTATTTTTAAAAAAATTTAGGCATACTAAAATAAACTTCAACTTTGGACTTCTCATGTTATTTCATTACATTTGTTTCCTTACGTGTAATATCTCCTTAATAAAAATATAAGTTTGATGAAGTTAAGAACATGTCTTTTCAACTTTTTTAAACTTACATATTGCTCCAAACAGAGTAGATGCTTAATAAATGTTTGTTAAATTCAATTTACTGGACATACAAATAAAAAAAGGAAGTTTTTTTTAATAAGTTCACAGATCTTAAAAAATAAGTCAAATATTTGCTTACTTGTTTAGTCTCTTCATCTTGCTCAGCATATTTATGCCGATTAAAACTTTCTTGCACTGCTTGAAGGTTAAACAACATTTGTTTCAGAGCTTCAACAGGACCATGATGTTTACCTCCAGACAGCGTACTTCTCTAAAACCAAAACATATGCTTGACCTTCCAAAGTCATATAGCATTAATAGAAAAAAAATTCACCTACTATTTTTAGAATCACAGATTTTAAAACTGGAGCAGAACTCAATTATTTTGCCATTATTTATTATCATTAACAATAACAGCACATACTTAAATAATGCTTTATAATCATAAAAGTGCTTATTGCCTGTTCTATAAAATCATCCTGTAAAATAGGCAAAATATTATTATTTTAAATATGAAAATTGAAGTTCAAAAACTTGTTCATGGCAGTTTGGACTAGAACATGGGTCTTCTAACTTTCAAGTGGCATATTTTATTAATATGCCTACATAAGTGTTATTTTAATAATGTTTTAAAATTCATCCTTTCAATATTGCCTAATAATACTCATGCCTTAATTCTTGTTGCCTTCACTAATATAAAAACAAGATAGCCAGAAAACAAGATTGCTTCTATGATCCTGGAATATTTCATAAAATCTTATAAAATGTTTTTGATAATAACTAAGTCATTATTATCTAAGCTCTAGTAGAAGTGTTACATGTTCTAAATAGTTTCTTTTGTCAAAAAAAAGTATCAAACAGGGCCAGTATAAATGAAATCAAGAAGCCTGAACAGCTAGCTCTTTTTCTTTCATAGTCAGAATTTAGGTAGATATTGAGTAACTGCCCTTTTAGCTTTTAATAAACTGAGAATGTAAACAAAGTAAGGAAAAAAATACCAAGCCATCCCTCACCTTTACAAAAATGTTTTGGGGTGGGAAAAACATCATCAACAAACATTTATTGTGCACCTAATGTATAGCACTTTAAGCATAGTTTTACTAGGGTTTGGAAAGATTCTGAATGATTCTGTGGAAACTTATCAAGAGGATAATGAGATTATCTCATTAAAGAGTTTTGAGATTCAAATCTCCAAAAAGTTCTTTTTTAACTTGAATATTAATCATAATGTATCAAGAAATGTGACTTCAATGTATAATAGCAATGGCTAGATTAGTAGTTTCATTGTCAAGTTTATGGAAGCTATATTTGTATGTTCTATATCTAATTTTTGTTGTATACTTGGTTTCTCATAAAGTAACTGTGTACAGAATATTGATAACCACTTCATAGGACTAGAGCACAATTTATGATTTGAAATTATTACAAAGATTTAAAGTAATATATCAGTAAGATCTTTGATTTATATGATGGCAAGTCCTTGGTCTTAGACATAAATTCCCCAAAGATAATACTGTGACAATAGCAAAATAAGATTCACTTTCTAATACTGTTTCCAGGAATTCAGCAAAAACAAAATTTATTAATAGTGTTATAGTCACAGTTTTTACACATAATATAGTATCAATTTTAGTTAAGTTGGGTTAAGTTTTGCTCCCCATTAAAATAACTTAATTGATGATTCAAGAAAAACTCATCCCAAATGAGAAACTAGTATTTGTCATAAAACCTTTTCAAGTGAACAAAAATTCAATTTTACTTACCGGATTTTCTGCATTTAAACAATCCTCAAGGAACTCATGAACACGTTTCACTTTTACAATTTGTTGAGGTCTTTCACCACAATCCACAGGCACAGGAGATTTGCTAAGCAGAAATACAGAGTAAACAAATAATACTGGCATCTAGGAGTATAATTTTATTAGCCACAAATTATAGTAAAGCCCCATTAATTTCAAACTGGAAGCAATATAAATTGAAAAATACAAAGAGGCCATTTTAAGAAGAAACAGTTTTATTATTTCTAAAGATAAATGATAGGTTAAACTAAGTTGACAAATTTTTGTGGATAGCTTAACTGAATAAATGGCTATATCTAATGATCTTTTAAATAGTACTTCAGAAATCAAGTTAGCACAATAAGCATGCAATATGAAGATGGAGTTGCTTTAGGCAAAAGTAATCTTAATCTCTGTTCACCTATCAAAAAATCCAAAAGAGGGTATTCTGAATTAATGAGTACACATGTTATTGAAGACATATTCAAAAACTCAGTGAATGTGGAATGGGGATAGAAAATCACAAGGAAAAGGAAGATGATATTCTTTCATATAATTTTTAAAAACTGTATAGTTTTCAAAATTTCAAGGTATAAAGAAATATATTGATTTATGGAAATTTATGAAAGCTTGGTTTGCTACTGAACTTAGATTCTAGAAGATCTAAACAATTTACAAGCTACATGACCCTGGGCAAGTCAATAATAATAATAACAACATTTATCTATTATCTGTTATGTGTTTTATCTCTCTCTCTCTCTCTCTCTATATATATATATATATAGAGAGAGAGAGAGTTTTATATATATATATATATATATATATATATATATATATATATATAGAGAGAGAGAGAGAGAGAGAGAGAGAGAGAGAGATTCTAGAAGATCTAAACAATTTACAAGCTACATGACCCTGGGCAAGTCACTTAATAGATTAATAACAACATTATCTATTATAATGTATGTGTTTTATCTCTTCTCTCTCTCACTCTCACTCTCTCTCTCTCCGCTCTCTCTATATATAGATATATATATATAATATAAAACTCTCTCTCTCTCTTATATATTTATATAGAGAGAGGAGAGATAAAACACATAAGATAATTATTATAATGATTATATAATTGTATATACATACAACTTAAGATTCTGGCAATTTTTATTCACGATCTCATTTGATCCTTACAAGAATTCTGGAATAGATGCTATTATTTTTCCCATTTTATATTAGAGGAAACTAAAGCTGAGATTTTGGCTTAACCTCTACATTCCTCAATTTCCACATAGTTAAAATGAGAGTTAAACTCAGTTGCATTTAAGGTCTCATCTAAATTCTAAATCTATAATCCTATGATTTCCATGTTACTATAAAAACAAATTTACCACTTTAGTGTCATATTGTTTATGTAAACAAAAATGGAAGAAGAAACACAAAAGAATTTAAGTCAAATTCTAAAGAGCATCTAGAATCTATATGAATCTCTGACAACAAATATCTTTAAATCTGGTAATTCAATATTTTTACTGGTCAACTATATAGTTTAACTTTAATGCCAAATCTGTTAGCACAAACAGACCTCCCTCCATATCATCCCATAGACTGTATTCACATCCTATACCCCAACAAGTTAGTTTCCAAAATATATTTTCTTAGAGTATCTGACAATCCCAGACTAATTTCTGTTCTACATGAAAGCCTTCCTTTTCATAAAATTCCAAAGCCAATAGGGACTTCAAAAGATGACTAAACCTCCTGCTTTCACATATTTCAATTACTAATTATCCCTTCTTTAACCTTTATTTTGAAAATCAAATGAGTGAGTAACTACTAAATGCTTAGAACTATACTAGGTCACCAATGAACTCTACAGCCAAAATGATTGATGTACTTTCTATTCCTTATCTCTCCCTAGAAACAGTTCTTCAACTTTTTCTCTCCAATATTTGCCTATACTATTTCCACTTTCAGAATACTCACCTCCTTCCTATTCTACTAATTCTTCAAGGTCAAATTCAAATCTCACCTTCATAAAGGTTTCTTCTAACCCCAATCAATAATCTCTTTTCTTTCCATTCTCATATCATTTATTAGCATATCACTTATTTGTTTACTTTTTATATACAACTTTTCTCTCTAAATTGTAAATACCTTGATGGCAACAAATTTACATCTCCCATATTACCTAGCACTTCATAAAACATAAATGCTTACCTTTGCAATCCCAAATTGCATTTTATGTAATTAAAAACATCATCCTAAGAAGTAGTCTAGATGCTTTATCAGACTGATATCAAGGTCCATGACACAAAATAGGTTAAAATCATGTTCTATATCAAGAAGATAAAGACAATAGAAAACTAAGTAGGAGTCAGCAGACCCGTGTTTTTGTTTGTCAATCACTAAATAATCTAGGGACCTCAAATAAGCCATTAAATTATCCAATCTAGGTATTAATTTCCTCTTCTCTGCAATGAGAACCACAATTATATGAATATAATTTGTGAAGATAGTATCTTATATATGCAAATACTAATTCCTGATTTTCTATGTCATATTTTTCACAATTAAGGACTTCATCATTTTATGCAATGCAAGCATTAGGATTTTCAATCTACAATCATTGAGGGAATACTAGGTAACTAGATCTGTGCTAGGTCCTATGATTTTCATTTCTATTCCCAATAGTTTGTATGGGAAAGGCAAATGCATATACAATATCCTTTCCTATCAGCTTAACAATGATTTCTTCCTTATTATTATATATCTCATAGACAATAAAATATATAATATAGTTATACAATATAAGTTCCAAGTACATAACAAAGGAAGTAAAGAAGAAAGAGGTTATAGAATCATAGCTCGAGCTAAAAGGGCTTTTTTAGCATTTATGATTGCTTTTCCACTAAAAGTTCCTTTGACTGAAGTCGTTATTTAAAAATCCTATTATTCTTTATACCCATTGCAATATCTTTATACTTCTGATAATACATGAAATGTTACATTAAGGCACCTATAAAACAAATTCTTTGAGTACTCTTATAAAAATAAGAAAAAATGGGCTTGTTTTGGTACCTTCTGGAATAAAGAGGGGGGGAATGGAAATTATATATTGTATGAAGTTGTAAGATATTACATCAACTTGTGCAAATTAAGAATCACAATTTAAAATATACAAGACTTAAGGCTAAAGATTTATCACTATAATATTTGTGTTCATATACAGGATGTCCTAATCGTCTTAGTCATAAGACTTCTGAGTCATTCTGCATAAAGTCCTTTTTTCTAAAAAAAACTACTCCCAAGGCAAATTACCTTAAGTTCAAATCTGACCACATCATTTCTTTAATCATTCCAGTAGCTTCTTATTGCTTCTATGATAAAAGTCCTCTTTAGTTTTTAAAGCTCTTCAGCTTCTTGCTCCATCATATTTTTCCAATTCTATATCCTCTCCACAATCCTGACAAAGTAAACTTTTCTTTGGTTCAACATAACAGCACACACTCTACTCCATCTCTCAATTTCCATGTGTTTGTACTGAGATACCATACCCCATGGCTGGAAATCACTCCTTACTTACACCTCACAGAGACCATTATTTCCTTTAAAATAGAATTTAGGCTCTATTTTCTGGATAAAAGCTTTACTGATTCTTTGAATTGTTAGTGCCCTCCCTCTCAAACTTGCTTCCATTTAATTATTTCCTAGTGCTTGGCACACAGTAGGTACATAATAAAGACTGGTGGCTTAATTTCTAATTTTTCTCATCCCAGTAACACATTGAATACTCATCATTGCTTACTCACAAAGTAACTGGAATATTTTCCCATGATCTTTCTGTTTCTAGATTATCTAGTGAGCAGCGACTGACATCATTTTTCAGAGTACTTGATAATCCTTCAGGAGAATGTTCTAGAGTTCTCTTGGCCTTCAGGATAAGCAATTCAATTTTGTCATCTATTTTTTTGAAAAATAAATTTAGACATTTAAGTGAAATGCAATATTGTTACTGTAAAAATATTACTCAGATCACAAAATCACACAATTTGAATTATGTGTAGTAGCAAGAATTTGTATAAAAAATTAATGCTAAAATGACATTTTAGAGAAACAAGGAAAAATGTATTTAAAAGAATAGATAAACTGAATTTCATAAAGGGTTAAATATTAAAATGTTATCAGATTTTTTCTCAGTTTTAGCAAAATTGTAAATAGAAAAGAAGAGTTACCACTGAATGGCTTTTTTGATTGCCCTGAGAAAGGTATATTCTCGTACTGAAATTGACCAAGTTCACAACTCTGTTTACAATTAACTAATACTTTGTCACTGATGGAGTCTGAAATGCTGTTGCAGTGTTTAAGTGAATGTTCATAACAATCCAATTTATCAGCAAACTGAGTTTTCTTTTTGTCCATACAAATGTGCTGTTCTTTTCTTTGCATCTGAGGACTACTTTGAGAGGATGAATCAGGTAACAGATCTTGATCGTGTAGCCAAAGTGGATAATTATAATTAGGAATACTAGTTATCCCTGACACATTAAGGTCAGACTTCTGACTAGTAAGCCATCTTGGGTAATTTTTTCTAGTATGGTACTTTGACTTTTCTGTGAGAGAAGGCATCTCTGAAGAATATGCTGATAAAGCAGAAACATATTTGCAGTGTTTATTTGAAGTTTTTTTTATCCCACCACAATGTTTTTCATTGATATCTGAGAATAGAACAGGAGTAAATAGGTCCTCATTCTCCACAGAATTGTAAGGATCTAGAAAACTGGTATTCCTTTTATTTTCTGATGAAGTCTTTTTAAGAAATTTTCTGTCCTGCTTGCTATTTTGATGTAGTGATCCAAAATAAGTATCGGTAGGCAATGATCCATCTGGTGGAAAATGTACTAGATCATCAGTTGTTAGGCTAATAGAGTCTATGTCATTAATCATCTGGTTTCTACAAGACAATGACTTTGATCTTTTGAAGTCAAAGTCTTGAAAACCTAAAAAAGAAAAAAAAATTTTGCTTACCTTTATTTCATTCATAAATATAAATACAAAACTAGTTAAGATTTTAAATACCTTGTTTTTTTTTTTCTTTCTCCCTCTTTCCCCCTCCAAAGTACTTTACTTTGCTATGGCTTACAATAATATTTCATCACATTGTTTTTGTGGCCATAAGTCACTGTCATTCTCTTAACTAGTATACTTCCTTTTTACTCTTTTGCTTATTCTAATTATTCTCTTTTTCTCTTCCCTAGGTTTTTTGTTTCCATCTATTCTACTGAGCTTTTTCTTTCATTCTGTCTCAAAGTCTGAATATAAAGCCTCCCAGCTTTTAAATGTTCCCTCCCAGTCTCTCATCCCTGCCAAATTAAAAGTACTTTTGATTTTTCTGGAAAAGACACATGGATCAGGCCAAGGATTTGGGAGAGCAATATTTTTAAATAACAGCAAAACACTATCTTGCATTAATCAAGCACTTAATTTTTATCTTGCCAAAACTAATATGAGAAGAAATGGGGGAAAACACAGAATCAAAGAAATATTCAATAAGGAATCCAAAATCATGCAATCCAAATTTTTTTTAATAAGATGAGGAAACTAGGATCAAAGTAGATTAAGTAACTTATTAGAGGTTATTATTAGTTACCAGGCCAACAACAAAATCCATCTCTGGTTCAGAATTCTTAATTGTGCACAGCAGGAAGGTAATGAAATATAAGACTTATTTCCATTTCCTTAAATGATCCAATGCATTTTACCTATAGCTTCCTCTTTCCATTATCAAGGAAGAGAATGTCAAAACTCATTTATTAGACTCAAAGTACAATGAACTCAAAAGGAATCTATAAGTAAACAAATTGGCAAATCAAATAACAATGATTTTATGTAAGATCAGGTTTTATAAACTAATTCTTACCTAGCTTCCTCTCCACAAAATCTAATCTTCTATAAGTGTAATGCATCATATTATTATACAAAGTTAAAAAACATAGCAAGATATAATGAAAACATACCATTTGAGGATTTTGAAAGAAATTTGGAGAACTTGGAATACTGATCAAGGTCAAATTTTCTAATATTTTTATCATGAGACATACAATCTAGCTCAAAATCATCAATGTAGGCCTGTAATGCCTGAGAAGCAGAGCTGTAAAGCTTATCTTTATACTTTATTGAACCACCGGAATTAGAAGAATTACTGTTGTTCAAGCTGCAACTTGCTAGAAGAGAAGACACTGTAGATTTAGGAGGATAAACACTGCATTTTTTAATTGTCTTTGCCATTGTTTTCTCAAAATGGGCTCCTATTTCCATTCATCTTTAAAAAAAATAGTAAACACATAAAAAAGGTACATGAGATTTGAATTCAAATAACATATGTAGTTATATTAATATAAACTGCAAATATATTATCACTACTTTAAAGCAGTAGTTTTTAATCTTTTTTTGCATTCTTTGGTAGTCTGGTGAAACCAGTGGATCCATTCTCAGAATGTTTTTAAATGTATAAAATAAAATACAATGGAAACCTTTATTGAAAGTTATCAAAATATTAATAAGTCAAGTTTATGAACCCCAAAATAACAACCCCTGTCTTTAAGGATGAAAGAGTCCTTATTAAGATTCTCTCTCAAGCTTTCTATAGAATGTCCCAAGAGACTTTTAGGATATCCCATATATAGTGGCTACTCAATAAATATCTGTTAACTTTATTGTTGGAATAATAAGAAACATTTTAGAAAGGAAATCAAGAACAGAAGGAATATTTAATGATAACACAGTTCTGAAATATTTATGATATACTTTATTAAGCTACTAGAACTTGAATCTTTAGTTATCTCCATACCATATATTAAAACTCCAGTATTATCCTGTAGGTCCCAATATCATCAGGCAAGAATGGAGAAAAGGCCAGCTAGAAAGTAAAAATTTCAGTGAAATTTGGATAGGAAGCAGTAAATAGGATGAAGAACATTTTCTAGGTATCTGCTACTTTTTTATACAGTACATGGGTGATAGTAAGTAGCATTTTATAACCAGTATAGAGAGAAACAGATCCGAAAATTGGGCCAATGCCTCTGGCTATTCTATTTTATGGCACCAGTATTTTGGTCAAAAGGGCAAAACATAAGCCTGAATACAGTATGACTAAGAATTAGATACTTATGTTATAACAACATTCTCAGTCTTAAAATCAATGTATGCTGGAAAACAGCATTAGTTTGATTCAGCATATAAAAGGAGAGTACCAGACAGTACTCACTTTTTTAAGGTCCTATAAAATACAAGTGAATGCTCTGTTGTATTGTTGTACTTTTCATAGTGATGCATCCTGTGACATCACAATAGGAAACATTTATTCCTTTCTAGCTGTATTTTCCAACCTTTAAATATCTCTAGAGAGGAAAATGGAAGTGGGAAGTAAAAAAAAGATAAAAGAAGACTTTTAAATTAGAGTGGGGGGAAAAGCAATAATCTGAATACCTACTTGGCACATAAATCATAAAAATCTAATTTCAAATAATCTGGGATAACATACTGGCTGTGTAACTATGAAATCATTTAACCTTAGTGCCTCAGGCAACTCTAACAATTGAAGTCACAGTTACTGATTTATCTGCATAGCTAAACAGAGTTTTCCAAACTGGCATGAAATCAGGAAAAAAAAAAAATTCAATTGATGGTATGAAAGTAAGCCCATTTTGAAAGTCTTTTACAGATTAGTGGGCTTCAACAAATATATTTACTTTTATTTTTGTAGAATATGATATTGAAGTCAAAAAGCTAAAAAGCTTTTGCAAGATTACACAATTTTTTTAAAAGGCTAATCAAGCTATACTAATAAAACTATACTATTAAATAGTTGCCCTTTACATGAAAATAGCCATGAAAAGTGATTTTTAAAAAAATGATCTTGTTTCTTTCTACTTGTCAATCAGGAAACAAACATATGTTATGTATTACTATGCTACAGGAACTGTTCTAATTGCTGGGGATGATGGTCCCAGCCTTCAAGTAAGTTACAGTAGAAGATAACATGAAAATAACTATTCACATACAAAATACAAAGAGTGGATGGAAGGTAATCTTAGAAGGCACTAGCAACGAGATTATTCCCTTTATCTTTTACAAATATACTTTTAATCAATGTGAACCACTCCAACTTTTTTCAGTGCTTAACCTAAAGTTGATGTTGCCTACTTCCCATTAAAGAAGTTTAAGTATTTTAGAAATAAACTCATTTAACTCTTTTCCAAGATCCCTAGCAATCTTACAACACTAAAAGTGCTTGTGATACCTCAGAAAAAATTAACTCAGGACTTAATTTATTATTCTACTTGCAACATAGTAACAATTAACAGACATGCTGTCTTAAAGGACTTAATTTTTAGCATTTATATCTGTAGTGTTGTAAAGTTAAAATAAATTTGATTTAATCACTTAACTAAAATGTTTCTTCTAAACCTAATTTTATGTAAAACTATATTAATAACTTTTTTATTTTAAAACATCTCAGTTTCTATACTAGGTAACATGAGAAAAAGCAAACTATAGCTGCCTTAAAGAAGGGTATGGATGAGACTGTCAATTAATGTGGCAGGGACATAGGAAAGGATAAGTTGTATATAAACTATTCTTCCTCCAATTTTTCTATCTTCTGATATAAACGGAATTGCTGGAAGAAAAGATAATGTATCTGACCTCCTGATTCTCAGAACCTTCCCCTACTGATGACACACAAGCTTGGATTTACCGGATTCTCAAAATACTTCCATATCTCAAGGGTTCAATTGAAAAGTATCATTAAATGTTTTCTGGAGGGTCTGAACTAGACAAGAGAGCTCATCAAACATCGAAGAATCTACCTAAAAAATTTCAACTTTAGTGCTAAAAAATTATCCTTCTGCCAAACAAAAGCCCAAGGAATGAACTAAAAACGGGGTTTCAGCATTCCTTCAGTTTGGTTTCAGAAATTTATTTTTAATAGAATTATTCTTTTCAGAAAGTACAAATATGTGAAGATGCTCACTATTACTTTAGTCTAAAACCATTATATTCATTTAAATGTAAAATGATTTTTCATTAACTCTGACACAAGGAAAGCATATTAAACTCGGATAAACACAACTCTCTATTTGGACAATAATGTGTTCTTCCCACCAGTTTCTTCCTTAACTCCAGATCATCCTTAGAACTCGGATTTGCTCTCCTAACTCTTTTCAGGACTTTGGATAACTATCCTTTCTTCTGGCAGGCATTCCTCCCAAGAACTTGATATATTTCTTTTATTTAATAACCACTCAACGGGAAGCTTCTGTATGTACATAGGTAATTCTTGGACGAACTGATAACTCATGAGTCTCTCTCCTCAGTCTTCATCCTCTAGACCTTGGGTTTCCTTCACTCCACCCCGACCCCGCCAAGCTCCAGCCCCAGTCCCGGGAGGCGAAGTTCCCAGCAGGTCGCCGTCTCCCGCCCCCTCCCTGGTGCTCATCCCCGGCTCTCCAGCACCCGTCCTTTCCCCAGGGGTGGGGCAGCCCGAGATGGTGCCGTGTCCTCTCCTTCAGGTAAGGTAACCCCTCCGTGCCCCGCCGCCCCACGGTCCCGACGTGCCAAAGCATTCTCGCCACAGGAACCCCGCGAGCTGCCGCCTCAGGCGGCGGTCTCCTCCAGTCCACCTTCTGGTCGCTCCCAGGCCCCCAGTCAGGACACAACACAAAACGGGACGCACTTCCACGACCCCATCCCGATGCTCGGTGCATCCACGGGTCCGGGGTGGGTGCGACGCAAACCCCCCGCGATCTCCCCTAGCTTCGGCCCTAGCAGCACAGCCTCAGTGGAGGGCCGGTCGTCGCCCGCCCTTTCTTTCAAACCGATTTCCAACATGGAACTCAGGCTGCACGCATGCGCGGCATTCGTTCGCTTTGTGGGGCAAGGGAGTGGGAGACTTGGACCGAGGAGATGTGGGGTAGAGGAGGTATGTTAGGCGCAGAGCCTTCTGGAAGTTGTAGTTTTATCTCCACCATCCCTCCCCCCACTTGCAGTGATAGGAGGGAGTGTTCTGGACCACTACAACCTGCTCTGCCCTCCTCCCCACCTCCAGTTCATCCTCTGCTCTCTTGCATCCCCGGACTCCTTGTTCAGCTCGGGCTGGAGATAGGCCTTTTCTTCTTCTGCCCGATCTCAGAGTCTGTGTGAAAGGAACAAGTGAGCGAGAGTGACTCTAGGACTTTATATCTGCTGCTGCTGCTGCTGCTGCCGCTGCCGGGAGAGACCCAGCCCTGCAGCCCCAGTTCCTCCAGGTGAGCCTCAGTTTTCTCCTTACCCAATCCCTCTCCAGGAAAAAAGAACCCTACAATGAATGGAGATAACCCCCTGGTCTCACTGACCTCCCCTTCTATGGGATACCCCAGAGATGCCCAACATCCCTCCTCTTTTATCCCACCCTTTCCTGGGCATCAAGCTCTCCTCCCTGAATCTTTTTGCCTGACGAGGTAGAATCAGCACTGAAGGAGAGTGATTGGTGCTGAATTTTACATAAACGCATTGGAGAAGCTGACTCCCAGGGAAGGATGACTATTCCAAGCTCAGATTGGAGTCGAAGCATTTCAGAAAGGGGGCTATGTCAAATGTTGATTCAAAAACAAAAACTCTGCTTTTTTTTTTTTTAAGTACTTGCATGGTAAAGAGGGAAAGTGGGGAGAAGTACCTAATTTCAAATGGTGTTGATAGTATTAAAAAGGTATTATTCTTTCAAAGATTTTTGCACTAACTAAACATAGAAATATTACTCTTAATTTCTGATAAATATGGGTAAATTTCAGCTGATTTGATCACTGGGTAAAATATAGTTTAGTTTTACCCCTCCTCTCCTCTGACCTGTAATAGAATCAAATGATTTTGAGTAAAAAATAATTGTATCCCTATATTCTCTATTTGGCAGATCTCTAAAGTCCAAAGCTATAAAAGTGTGACACTTCTTAATTTGGTGATTTCTAAATCAATATTCAAGATGGATAGCAATATACACACATATATTCTATCATATATCTATTGAATGTAAATGTATATAGACTTATACCTATACATACACATATACATATATACCTACATATATACATTCTAAAGACAATTACAAGCCAATATTCAAAGTTATGAAAATATGTCAAATTTGTGATGTGATTTTGAGAAGCTTATTTTGTTCCAACTTCAAATACCTTTTTAAAGAGATTGTAAGAAACATTTTATTGTTTAGATAAGGATTTCCAAAAAAGTTTTTTCCTGTAAGTTTGATTTAAAAATTTTCCCATATACTGTCTTTTTAGAATTTTTGAGAAATGTAGTTCTTCATTTAATTTTGTAATCAGTGTCAACAAAGCCTCATTTTAAATGTATATAAAAATGTCCCCCAATTAGGGGGGTAGATTGCAAATAATGAAACATTTTCCTTTATTTTACAAAAGAACAGAATGTAAAAGAAATGTTCAAATATATAAACAAAATTAATTCATTAATTTTTTTTTTTTTTTTTTAGTTTCACGAAATCTGGAAAACTTGTAGAGATTTATAATATATATCCTCAGTGATCACTGGAAATATGATAAAACATTTATTGAATCTCCACTTTATGCAAAGACTATGTTAGATTACCTGAAAGTGGAAAAAGTTTAGATGATGCATGATCTCTTAAGTCATGAAGCTTTCATTTTGGCAGAGGGATAAGACACAAATGCAAACAACTATAGTTATAGTTTATAACAAGATATGATAAGTACATCAGAGAAATAAAAAAAAAAATACTTTTAGTAAAGTCCAAGAGTCAAAATAAAACTGTTAGTAACAAAGCATGTGAAGACATTTGATTGGGCTTTACAGGCTAAATAGGAAATGCAACAGACAAAGAAGGATAATCCAAACATAAGGAACCAATGAGCCAAGATAAGTGAGCATAAGAGCTCAGGAACTGATTGAGGGACAGAGAATTGCCTGTAGCCAGGCAGAATATATAGAGGGTATTGTCATAAGATAAGGTTGGATAGATAGGGTGACAATAGAGAGTAATATTTGAGCACATGCAAAGGAATTTAAACTTCATAGACAATTGAGAGCCCCTGAAGCTTTTTGAGCAGAGAACTAATGTGATGTAGGCAAAAAAAGGAATTCTAGCAGTGATATAAAGGATGGCCTCAAGAGATCAGAAAGTAGAGGAAGACCAATTAGGATTTTACAATAGTAGAGGCAGATAGTACGAGGCTTTGTACTGTAATGATCAGAGTGAGAATCAAGATGAAGGAAGAGCTGCAAGAGATATTTCAGAGATAGAATCAAAAGGACTTAGTAACTGAATAACTTTGAAAGATGGGCAAGAGAGAAGTCAGATATAACCCCAAAGTAATAAACCTAGGAGACAAGTATATTCATTATTTGCCAAAAAATCAAAACTAGTAAAAGTTTTTGAGGAACACATCTACATAAATTGCATTTCATGAATTAGTGGGGCATCTAGGTTAATATGTACTAAGGGAGTTGGAGTTATGGGTCTGGATTTCAGGAGAAAGGTCATGATTAGAATGAGATATTCTGCAAAGACAGAGAATGAGATTGTCAGGAGAAAATGAAGAAAGAAGGGGGCTGAGGACATTATAGGTTTTAGTAAAAGGAAAAACAGTTGTTAAATCATCAGAAGTAAAAACCAAGAGAGTATAATGTCTGTAGTCAATGAATGAGAGAATATATACGAAAAAAGAGTGTTCAAAAGCTTCATATAAGTTGAGTTTAAGGACTAAAAAGAGGGAATTAGAAAGTTTTATGTCACATATGAGAAAATAATTTCAGATTGCAAAAGATTTGAGAAGAAATTGAGTAGTGAGGAAGTAGAGGGCCAAGCATAAAAAAAACTTTTCCCCAGAAGTTTGAAAGGAAAGCTGGAGATAGAAGGATATAAATCAAGGGAAGACCTTTTCTTTATTGATCTTCCTTCCTCCCTCCTTCCCTCCCTCCCTTCCTTCCTTCCTCTCTCCCTCCTTCCCTTCCCCTTACTTTCTTCCTTCCCCTTTCCTTCCTTCCTTATTTTCTTTCTTTCTTCTTTCCTTCTTATCCTTTTAGAATTTGGGAGAGGGGATTATGTTTATAAGCAAGTAGGAAGTATTAATTTGAAAAGAAGATTGGAGATGTATAATAGAGAAGTAGTGATGCTTGGGAAAATTTTGAAGGAGTGGAATACCTCATGTATGAGTGGAAAAGAGGAAGAAAGAGAAGATGAAATTATTGAAAAAGTTAGATTAAAAGAAAAAAGAAACTAGATTATATTTTCCAAGTGAGAGGGTAAGAGGTTATTTGGGAGCAAGAAGGAATGATGTCAAAACCCAATAGACTAGAACAGTATTGTTGAGCAAGGCACCAATCAAGATTATATATCATGGATTTGCAACAAGTAAAATCAGGTCAATTTCAGGACTTTCTCCACACTCAGCAGCCCTATAGTAAGAACAAGATAGGGAGAATAATCTAGGAATAAAGATTTAAAGACAGGAAAGAAGAAAAGACAGAGACAATGGTAATAGCTAGGAGAAGATTAACTGGTAGACCAAATATAAAGGCAAGTAAGCCAGAGTAGTTATTTTAAATGGAATTTCTCTTATTATTATTTCTTTCCCATTTTTTGTTAGAATTATGAATAATTGCAGTATAATATGTAATTATCTTTATCAAGGCAGAAATATATGTCATATTTCCAAGAAGCAAGCAATAATCATTAAGTACCAACTTTGTGACAAACACTGTGCTAGGTTCTGGGCAAAGAAGTACAAAAAATGAAACCATCCTTATTCACAATAATGGGGGAGAAAGCAAATACATATAAGAGTATAGATAATTTAGCATAAAATATAATTAATACACATAGATGCATACATATATGTATATACACAAATTAATTAAAATACAAGGTTGTCTGAGAGCAAGAGAGCTAGGAGTTGGGAGTTTCAGGAAAGATTTTGTGCAGAAAGATTTCATACTGCTTCAGTATCAGGAAAGGTGCTTTGCATATAGTAGGAGTTCAAGAGATGTTCAGTATTTCTGATAAGTAAATTCATCATTGCTGACAAGGATAAAATAAGTACTGGAAAGCAAGTTTAGCATTACTTGCATATGAATGACAATAGTTTGTTTTTAATTTAAAGAGCTTACCATTGCTACCAATTTACTTCATCCTCTTATTTCTGCTCCTAAACACTAAACCTGTTGTTCTTCAAACTCTAGTAATTATTAGTTAATTAAATTATAAAGATTGTATGTGAGCCAATGCCAGGTCTGCCTGTGAACTGACAGGTTATGCTTTTTGAACCTATTCACAATTTTTTTTTTTTTAATCATCAAAAGTTGTGTGCTACAAGAATGTCAGAAAATCAAGGAAAGTGAGGGAAAGATTAAAAGTCAATGGTTTCAATAAAGGGTAGAATTAATGTTTGTGAATTATCACATGTTTAAGGTAAAAAAAGAAAAAATATAGTTAAACATGCTTTGATTGTTTCAGTTCTCCATGCATATATGTAGGTACTATTTGGATATGGAATTGAACTGAATTCCTAAGAATACCCAGATAAAACTGGGATGACTGAATAATGAAGATATATAGAAAAGGTCATCATGGTTATATTTTTCAAAACAGTAAGGATTAGTATGAATCAAAGAGCCAAAGTGCAATATAATTGTGGAATATTTTCATTTCTTTGTATATAAGTTTCTTCTACCAATCATTTGTTTTTAAAACTTTGCAGATAGATGGACTTTAAAAAACTTGCTGATGAAGTCTCCCAAGAGGTTTTAGCATTCAGCCGAGATACATCGGGCTGGAAAGTGACTAAAACTTCAGTAAGAAAACAAGTTACTATGTTTCCAGAGATTTTATGATATACAAATTCATCGTAAAGATATTTTAAAATGTTTTTTTTTTTCTTCTTGTAACAAACAGAAAGAGATTTGTTTGTGTTTTTTGTTTTTGTTTTTGCAACTGACAGCTAATTTATTTTGTGGATTTTTATTCCCCTTTGAGAAAAAGATAACAGTTTCCTGGAAGCCTTCTAGAAATTACGATGGACCTTTGTGAGTACTTCAATTATCTATTTGCAGTAATGACATTTGCAGTTTTAAAAATGTAATGACACTAATGTAATCCTCAATTCTTATAAGTCATGTAATGGAGGTCATAAAGTAAAAAGTGAGTTACAAAATTACTTTTTAAAAGTGATATTAAGAAAATATACTAACATTGTATCATCTAATCATACTTTCAAATCTAAAGATAAGAGGAGAAAAAAGACATCAAAACTGCTAATTTAAAAATAATTATTTTACATGGTTAAGGTTTAATTGATTTTTTTTTCTTTTTCTGGATTTAGACTCCTTTTATCCAATAGTTTTGATTTTCTTTTTAATTTTTATATGCTTTGTAGGTGCCTCTGACTTTCCATTACATGAAGCATTAGAAAGGAAAAGCTGAATCTTCTGATTTTATTTTTCTATAGCTGTTTTTAAAGCAAGTTTTATTTTTTCATCATGCAAGGGTTAATAGTTTTAACACAAGAACTCCAGGAAAATGGTCAGAAGTGACATTTTTCAACAATACATTTAGAATTTCTCCTTAATCATATTTATTACCAAAAGTAACACATAACTATATCACATTTATGTGTTCAAATTTAAAAATTAAATAGGTTAGATTTATATACATTTACTTCTTTCTCATTTTATTCTTATTCAACTATGTTTTGTTCCTAGTTTTTGTCTTTTATCCTTTATCAGACATGCCCTACTCCAGTGATATGTATCTATCCTATATTTTGTAATATGGGATTACTATATTCTACTGGTTTTGAGTTATCAGTTAGCTAAATGGATAAGTATTTTTTTGTTTATAGGAAAGAACTAGAAGTCCAGGTACCTGTGGAGATCTCTAGAGGTGGTCTTCTAGAGACAATAGCTCCAGAGGCAGTGTGTTATTGAAAAAACAAAACAAAAACACATTAAATTTAGATGTTCAAGTTTGAACCTCAGAGTTTTAATATTAGCTTTGTGACTCTGGACAAATAATTCTGTAAAATGGAGTTAAAAACATTTGCAATACTATTCCATGGAATCATTATAAGAATCTTATACAATATTTTGTAAAATGCTCTGTAAATCTGAAATGCTTGATTAGTGTCATCTTTAAATTTATTTACTATGAAATTGAAAATGGGAATATAAATAGATTCATAGTCGTACAAAGTTTTTCCCCCTGAAACTTCATGAAAATTCTAGGAAGGATAATTTAAGGAGTGTGAGCAAAGCATATATCCTTCACATTTTCAGTTTCATATTAAACATTATAAAGATGATATTAGGGATTCTTTCAATTTAATATTTTTACCAACAACCAAAAAATTGATCAGACAAAAAATGAACCTCTTTTTTCAGGTGGAAAGTTTCAAAAAGAATGAAATTGATTTATCTGACACTTGGCACATTCTCCATTTCAACAATTCTCTTCTAGGTTCTCCTATAGATCCTCCAAATAGGATCTACCCTAAATGCTCTGGGCCTTTCTGAGGGTCTCTTGATATATGAGTATCAGTGAAGCTCACATAAGGGCTGCCTTTCCTCTTGCTCTCTCTCCTTAATTATTCATCTTTTCATGCATCTGTCTCTTCAGTGATATCTTTGATGCCATTGTTTATGGACAATTTATTGCTGGCAATCTGCTGAAGTCTCTTTGTTCCTCACTTTGCATCTTCTCTTTACCCTTTGGCTTGATCCAAAATCTTGATTGCTCAGAGACTGTGATGACATACCAGCTAGGTGACACAGTGGATAAGAAAGTGCTCAGCCTCAGGAAGATCTGAGTTCAAATGTGACCTCAGATACTTACTAATTAGCTGTGTGAACCTGGACAAGTCACTTAATCCCATCTTCCTCAGTCTTCTCATCTGTAAAAATGAGCTGGAAAAGGAAATGGCAAAAATCCCTCCAGTATCTTTGCCAAAAAAAACCCAAATGGGGTCACAAAGAGTTGGCCATGACTAAAAAGACTGAACAGCATAATAACGAACAATGAGGAGGAGGAGAATGAGCATGATAGTTAGATGTTAACTTGCTAACTAAGGTGTTGAGGGCGTGGACTGTTTCATTTGTAACTTTGGCATGTTTCCTTGCACATATTTGATAGCATTTTAAAGTTTGCAAAGCTCCTTACAGCTGATCTCATCTAATCCTCACAACTACCCCTGGAAGTGGGTATTGTTCCCATTTTACAGATAAGACAACTGAAGCAGCAAACAAAGGTTAAGTGATTTGTCTGGGGCCCCACAGCTATGAAGTTAAGAAACTGTACATGAACTCAGGCATTCTAGGATCCAGACCCAGTATTCTCTCTACCAAACCATAAAGCTTCACTGGAAGGATACTAAGTGTTTAAAAAGATGAATTTTTGTTTCAGAGGAAAGCTTGATGTCGTTAAAATGCCTGTCCATTATGCCAAAGGCAATGCAGCCACCTCTCTTCCTCCTATTCAGGTTTCATCCCATTTCATTGTCCAACTAGAGTATCTGTCCAAGATATTATGGACCAGCTCTAAGGGAAGTTCAGTCACCTTTGGGTTATAGTTTGAACAACAGGTACTACTGCATTCTCTTGTTTTTTTTTTTTTTTTTTTTTTTTTTTTTTGCTTTGTTTTGTTTTTGTTTTTGTTTTTTGTTTTTTGTTTTTTCCCCCTGTATGAATGGCTACTTAGGACTGAACTCTTTTAAACATTTATGGATCTCACTTAGGAGGTTCTGTCCTGTTCCGAGACTTGATACAATCAGCACAGTGTTAATTATAACCTGAAATATCTGGTGAACCTCTCCAGCTATAGGAAAATCCTTTTTATTTGGACTCAACACTGGACTTATTACAGCTATGACAGTAACATATCTTTGGCAAGCATATATTTTTCTGTCTTATGCTTCATTTATCAATAATCCGTCAATCACTGAACAGCTCTGTTATTAGCTCTATAGAGGAATCTTTTATGAACTAAAATATGTTTGGGGAGGTTACATTATTGAAGGGGAACCTTTACAGTCATATTTTATTCAACTAAATCATTTTTTTTTTTTTAAATTAGACTGAAAAGAGGTAACTCCTATGCCTGGAATAAACTTCCTTCTCATCTCAATATCTCAGAATCATTGTTTTTCCTCAGGGTTCAGCTCAAATATCACCTTCTTCATGATCTTATTTGTATTCTCATCCTCAGATGTCTTTGTCCTTTAAATTTCCTTGCCCTATGCTTACTTGTGTATATGTTTTATTTCATAATCCCTCTTGCTCTGGAGGGTTGCAAGCTTCTTGAGGGCATAGGCTATTTCATTTGTATCTTTACATATCTAGCACCTAGGATATTGCCTTGCATATATTGGGCACTTAGTAAGTATTAATAAAATGAATAAAAAAAGTCTTAAATAACCAAATTCCTTATACTAGGTTAAGCTACCAACATAGGTTTTTTTTTTAAACCAAAGCATTTAACTGGTAATTATCTTAATTCCTTTAGAGAGTCTATGAATAGGAGTATGAACCTAGAACTCAAACTCAACATAGCTTATGATGATTATTTATCGTGGTGTGGAAAGTCCTGTTCCTTTTCTTCATGGTGAAATAAGGAAGAAAGAAAGAAAATTGAGCTTTCCAACTCCCTAATAAAGATTTGTCTTTTTTTTTTTTTTTTTTGAAGTTCTACAAAATTACCCAAGAAGTAAGACAAATGCATACTCAAATATAGTATATAATAAATCATTGGTGGCTAAATACTAAATTAATTCTAAATCCTGATGCTTTTTTGGATCACCTCCCGATATCTATGGTACTGTTTTCCTTATTTTGTATAAGTAATTGGCAGTTAACATGAAACAAGCTCTAGAGGAGAAAACTCTTTCATTCAATGGAAATAAATTTGTATTCTACTAACTGTGTATGAATGTAAGTTGGTAGCTACATTTCCCCATATGCAAATTTGGAATCTTATATTTCTCCAACCTGCTTCCATAGAGTTGCTATGAGAATTAGTTAAGTGTGGTAAAGATTCAGATACTACTTGTAACAAACAGTAAAATGTGAAAATAGTCTTTTCTAAGTTTCTCCTCAGTACATACCATAAAAAGAGTCCTTATTTGTCTTTTTTTTTTTTTTTTTTTTTTGAGGCTGGGGTTAAGTGACTTGCCCAGGGTCACACAGCTAGGAAGTGTTAAGTGTCTGAGACCAAATTTGAACTCAGGTCCTTCTGAATTCAAGGCTGGTGCTCTATCCACTGTGCCACCTAGCTGCTCCCTGAAAGAGTCCTTATTTGGAATCAAAAGGAGCTGTGCTCTAATCCTGGTTCCAATGATTATTATTTGGGTAGCCTTGAGCATCTGTCTGGAGCTTCAGTTTCTTCATCTGTAAAATGAATAATTTGGACTAGATGATTTTTTAAGGTTCTATAAGGCTCTAGAACTGATGACCTCTGAGACACCATCCCTCCCCCCCCCAAAAAAAAATGCCTGAAATTATCCTTGCTTCTGGCAGTAAATGGACCATTTTTAAGAGTAAATGGCACCAGCAGACAACAATGTCATTTTATACTTTCTAAGCCAATCAGCCATAGTCCATTGGAGATCAGTCCATTGCAGATGCCAACTTGCCAACTAGTTTGGTAGTTGCAATTGTTCCCTTCTTTTCTGTGACTTGTGTGACTAGCAGGGAAAGTGATAAGGGCCCAGACTATCTTCTTATCCCTCAATTCCAAGTTGGCCACTCTTCCCCAACCCTAACTTTCTTAAATATTACCATCATCATTCCTTTGTACTCCCACTCCATGGCCCCAGAAAATTAAAAAACTAGTTCTCCCCAAGAACTGGTCCTATTGTTCTGAATAATCTACAAACACGATGCTGACAGAGATAGCTGCTACCTTTCCTGAATTTATACATTTTCATTGTGTTCTCCCAGCTATGGGGTTGCCAGATCAGGTACTGGGTTGTCCTTGTGAGACCTGAATAGCAAGCTGGCAAGTTAAAATTCTTTGAAAATTACCTTCTGGAATGTAGTTCAGAGGAGGAAAACATTAACAGCATTTTTTTCCCTTATATGCGCTATTACTTTAACAATTTAAAACACAAAGGCTTTTTTCCCAGTTTGTTTCAAATATAATATATGGAAAGCACTTGCCTGGCAGGTTGGGATGAAAGTCCTTGGGGCACTTCTGCTATGGTCTCAGATACCCAGTAGGGTTGTCACTGCCTCCCTCTAGTGGCAAAAGGCAGTCCTAACAGATTACCAGTTCTAAATTAGAACTTTCTTACCATGTTTACTATCAGACTGCCTGTATCAGATTTAAAGATAGCAACATTCTCTCCAAAATGGATACAGTGCACCATATTTTTTTAGTTTTTGTGCCCTCTGTACTTTCCATAATCTCAACTGGATACTTATTTCTAAGGTGCCTCTCATTTACATCTGGAAACAGGCAACTAAAGGGATTATGAACCTCTAAAAAGGAATTAAGATTAAAAGGATTTTAAAGGAAATTAGTTCTCTAGATCAGGAATTCATAACTTTATTTTGTATCCTATATCCCTTTGACAATTGAATGAAGCCTAAAGAGTCTTCAGAATAATGTTTTTAAATATACAAAATGAAATATATGATTATAAAGAAAATCAATTATGCTGAAATTATTATCAAATTAAAAAAAAATAAGTTTGCAGATCCCAGGTTAAAACCTCTGGTGACAGATTCCAGAGGATAGAGTTGTAAAGAGCTAAAAAGATGTGGTTTTTGTTTTATTTTATTTTTTAGAGTTAATTTCAGATGGGAAAGGACTCTTGGTTAGATAAATATTTGTGTTGCTCTTGTTTTCAATTTACTAAGTTGTTTCATACTGAATTTATCATTGTCTCCTTGGGATGCGATGCCAGGGGTTCTTGCCATAGGAATATGTTACAAGTGTAGCTGTATTATACTTCCAATAATAAACTACTTTGGATGGAGTTGGATCTAAAGTGCTCAATTTTGAATCAGGAACACTTGAGTTCATATTCAGCCTCAAACACTTAGTAGTAGGGTAGCTTTGAGCAAATCATTTAACTTTCTCTCAGCTTCCATTTGTTTATATGTAAAATAGGTATAAGAATAGTCACCTACCTCCCAGAATTAATGTGAAGTTTAAATGAGGTAATGTATGTAAAACACTTTGCAAACTTTAAAGCATCATATACATATTAATTATTATTATTCCAAGTGAGCTTTGAATCTAAAAGGATGTCCTAATTTTAAAGCCCTCTTCAGTATCTATGTATGTGTAATACCATGCCTAGTTTACAGGTCTCCTACCACTTGGATTGAAATAATCTTCTTGATTAACCATGTGACTCTTTAAAAGTAGTACAGTGGAGCTGTTTGCTCTTTTTCCCACCCTTGGTTAGCTGGCTCTTTGTTACTGCAGCCCAGTATTTATTACCACATCTGTTGGAGAGTTAGGGTGACTGATAAGCTAGGAATTTCCATTTTTAGAAACTACATCATACTTTTGATAGTGACTATCTGCTCCTGGTTTACTCCTTCTACCTGGAAATATTCACTAGTATATCAGCTCTCAGCATAATAGAAATCTGTAATTTCTTCACCATTGTTGTAAAAGTCCTAAGGTAGTTTAGGCCATTTGAAAGGGTCATATTTTAGCCACCAGTGAAACTTATATTCTTATACTACTGGCTGTGATCAGCCACAGATAACTAGAGAAGTTGGTGTATATCTTCTTTACTGCTAATAAATATACTTGTGAAAAAACCTCAGTTGTTAGGTAATTCAGTGATGCAAGAAGCAACCATTCTTTTGTAAATCAGAATTTGAGGTTCAAACCAGGACTTTTACACCCACTTCTGTGTTACACAAGTATAATCTTCAGAAGCTTTGCCAACAGGAGTAATTCTGACTAGTGATTCATACTGGGCGTGGGAGGAGGAAAATAATCTCACAAATTAATAAATATCAATTTTTAAGGAAAAATGTGATTAGAACAAAGTTTTTAATTGTTTACAAAGAGTAATTCCAAAAGGCCAAGTAACACATGGAATACAATATTTTTTTCCTAAATACTTAGAATTCTGTTGTCATTGTTACAATATAGGAGAGCAAATTTAAATGTCATTTTCATGTGGGGAGGAGGAGGAAAGAACCCATTTTTAACTCTTTTTCTCATTAACATGTACAGAGTTAATTCAGAGCATAAATCCCTTGAAATCACATAAAATCTTGAGGGTTTTATGTTATATAAACCTATACACTCCACAAATTATGAATATCAGTTTTACAAATGTGTCATATTTAATTAGCTGCTTATATACTGCCTCCTTCCCCTCTCACCCAACCTGAGACTGTTCCATATACTTCTCTCTTTTACCCCTAACCAAATCATAAGGCTCTTCAGTCCTTGCATATGTGAGTACACAGCAATAATCCTAGAATTTATCATTGGAAGAGACCTAGAATTCATAATTGGAAGAATTCAAAGATCATGATTCCAAATCCAGCACATTTTTTACCATACTTTTAACAGGACCATTTTCAAGCAGTATTTGTATATGAAGCTAATATAGGGAGCAGCACTGGACTCAGTGAAGAGGCAGAGAGTTGTTAGAATAGTTTCAGCTTGCTCTGAGCTCACTTTTAATTATCAACAAGCTTAATTACAGTTATTAAGATACTATCTAGCTGAAACAGATTTTTATGTCGAGATCTTTTATTTGATCTTCTATGTTAAATGCTATGGTTTTTATAGCTCTAATGTGTCAGAATTTGCATCTTCACAGTGTCAGCACAAGTGCTTAATAAATTCTGGCTGAATGAGTAAATGCTTCATCCGTTTGAGAGCACAGATATATTATACTTGAGGGGCAAGGGGGGTTAAAGAGGCAGAGCAGCTCAAGGTGTCCTTTTCAGAAGGGATAATGTAATAGGCAGCCCTGGATTCTTCTGGCTCTACTGAGTCATAAAAGTAATATCCCAGCATTATTTTAAGATTCCAGAAGTAAATGCCAAACAGAAATGCCAAAAAAGGGGAGTAGGCATGAGGGAAGAATTAAAACACCTCCTTTTTCCTCCATCTTATTTGTTTTCTCTCATCTTTTTTGTGAAAGAGGATTGGAGAGAAAAGGAAAGAGTGAAGCTGGAAAGAGTAGACTGGACAAACTTGAACCAAATTGATTGAATTGTTGGGAGGACACTGAGGTTTTTAGTCTTTCCAAATTAGTCCTGACAACTTAATTCAGGCATGTACAACCTCGATTTGTTTCATCATCAAACAGACTTCTATAAAAGCACAAGGCAAAGTTGCAAAGTAAACAAAATCTGTCTTTAATATTCTACCACCACCAATTTTGAATGGCTCCTTTTGCAGTCTATTTTCTGATCCAAGTCTTGCTACTCCAAACTCCCTAATGCACATAGATTTGCTGTACTCTATAATAATTCCTTCCACCTTCCTCTTCTAATCAAAAATGCTTATTTCATGAATGCTGCTGATCTCATCTATACATTGTTCCAATTTTCAAAGTTATGAATAACCAATAAAGTTTACACTATTGTGGGAGTTTTTATCTTAAAAACAAATGCTTCTTGAACAAAACGAATCTCTAGTTACTTCAATATATGTGTATGGTCAGGGGGATTTTTTTTTAAATAAGGGAGCTCCCCATTGCCATACTCATGCCCCTATTCTTTACCTATCCCGACAAAAAAAATAAAATACATAAAATCATCATTGTGTTTGTGCATCATTACTTCTCTTCCTCCATTCCTCTTTTCCTAACATTATAATTGGTTCTGACTTCCAAAAGTCTCATCCCTTAAGAGAATATGAGCTGTCATAGCAGAAGATGAAAGCATTCAAGTCTAGTCTTTAATGCACAGTCTCTAGTGTATTGTTTATTAAATTGCTTATTGCTCCTCCAGTCATTTGAAAATTATCCTCCCCAACCTCGTATCAAGGTGTCAAACATACCTCTACTTGAATAAGTAGTAGAATCTTTGGTAAACAGGAAGTTGTAAATATCTAATGAGTAGGAATTTAGATATTTAGGTTATAAAAATCTCTTAAGGAAATAGTGTCTAATAATTTTGTGGCTTTTTAGAAGCCAAAAGAAGCAAGGAAAAACAGGACTATAAAGGCAGATTGGGGTTGCTCACTAGTGACTAACTCTGAAAACTGATTCTAAGTTTTAACTTTCTAAAACCTCTAAGTTTTCTAGTTATCTAAAGGGATATTTTTAACTATTGAAGTTTAGCAGGATCAAGACCACGGATCAGGCTGCAGTCACAGATTACATATAGAGCTGTCATTTCATGTTGAGCAAGATCTAGGTTAAAACCAGATCATAGGAATCTTTATAGGCAAGGATAAGTAAACACATGAGATTTTCATTGAAACTCTTTTAAGATTTATATTTAGAGAACAAAATCAGATTTAGGTACAAAGAGGTCAGGAACATGGGAAAAGGAAATGTGATGTCATGACTTATCTGTGTGGAGTTATGTCCTGTTCTTACATGTGAACACTGACCACACTCAAGATGACATTCCTCCCAGGACTTTTCATTGAACTTCAGGGTCTGAGTTTGTGAGAGAGAAACATTCCTATTTGAAATCCTATGCCATATGTAGAATATATCTAGAATATGTAGATTCCTAATTTTCTATAATTTTTATCTAGTCTATAGCTTTCCCAGTTTATGAAGCCCTGTACTTGCCACCTCTTGAAAGTAGGAATCCTCTTTTTTGTGTGTGAATTCATCATATCCATCTCTAATCATTGGAGACAGTCAGAGTCAGGAGGTAAGGGTCATAAAAATTATAAATCTACCAAATTTGTGACAACTTCATGAACTTTAAGTGGAAAGTCATTTGGCATTACCAACAAGAGCCTAATGTTTCTGTCATCTAATTTCTAGGAATGTTAATGGCATGGAGATTCCAAAATGACAGGCAGATGTGGTCACTGACTCACAGAGATTTAGGGGGGAAGGGTAAGGAGTCTGATGACCATGAGAAGCCCACTTGTATGTGGCCTTATTCCAAACTAGGCCCTGACTTACAGCCCAGAAAGATCTGACATATTCAATCATTGTGTTATGTCCTTGTCAAAGCTTCCAGATTTATTTTCTATTTCAAAAAATTTGTCCTCTGATATTAATTTCTTGAAGTCTTCCAATCAGGGGTCTCTCTTCTGTATTAAACCATTGCCTATTTGTAGTGCATATACAGACAGAAGAAAGATCTAGTCTTCACTTGGTAGCAACAAGGCTTAGAAAATATCTGGATAGTTACTTGTTTCCTCCTCTACATTTTCTTTTTTGGAGAGCTTATCAAGCTGGCAGAAAGCTATAATGAATGCTGTAGTGGTATTATCATTTGGGCCCAGAGGTTAGACTTTTTAGTGTGATAAAGTTGAATCTTGTCAGCTTTGTAGATAAGTGCTATAAGACCCTAAGGAAAAAAAAATCCTGGACCTCTGTTTTCATCTGTATGGCCTGAGGATTTGCAAAAATTATAGTCTGAGGGATTAAAAAATGTTGATCCTATATAGGAAAAGATCATAGGTCGGCAGTAATTCCAGAATGGACAGTCCTCAATGAGGCAAAAATTTAGATAAAAGCTAAGTCATTACTATTGGAATATATTCAAGATAATATTTCTGATCAGACGAGTCTAGAAAGAATTAATTATTGTTCTATAAGAACAATTAGCAGGATGATTTAAGAAAGGTATGGAAAGACTTAAATGAACTAATGCTAAGTGAAGTGAATAGAAGAGATCATTGTACACAGCAACAATAAGGTTATGTGATAATTCTGATGAACATGGCTTTTTTCAACAATGAGGGAATTCAAGCCAGTTCCAATAGACTGGTAATAGAGAGAACCATCTTTATACAAAAAAAGGATTGTAGGGACTGAATGTGGATCACAACATAGTGTTTTCACTTTTTTGTTGTTGCTTGTTTTTTTCCTCATTCTTTTTGATCTGATTTTTCTTGTGCAGCATGATATATGTGGAAATATGTATAGAAGAATTGCACATGTTTAACAAAAATAAGAGTTAAGAATGCCAGCTGAGGTTCAATTAAAGTGGTTTATGATATAGAGAATTTGATAATTAGAGTTAATGTGGTCATAACTAGAGCCTCTTATGTATAAATATCACTAGTTCCTCTTGAGTTCATACTTATATGAATGCTTTTCAGTTATTTCAATAATCAGACCTGCACAAGAGATCCTCAAAGACCCTCAAAGTGAAATTATTTTTCATTCATGAAAAAAATCTGTTGAATATATTCTACATACAAGATATTGGACTACACACTGAGGGAGATATGAGGATAAGTAAGATATTGTTTCCTTCTTCAATTACAGTGTAGGATTTTGTGCAGTTTACAATCTAGGGATGGATATAAAATGCTTGCAAACAATTAATATATAAGGCATAATATAAAGGAGATCATATGCTCACCTTATGTGTACATATTATGACAGAAAATGACCCACATATAGTCAAAAAATAGAACAATATCTTATTCTCCATGTATTTTATTGACAGGGACCTATGTTAATAATTATACTCTGAGTCTTTCAGCACCATCCTAGCCATTTTCTTCATTATAACACTTAGTTATCATGTTTGCCAGTACTTCATCAATACAGCCTCTACAAATGTGCTGGGGATTAGCAGTGGGATCTAGCATATATTCAGGCTCAGAGATCCACCTCTGTTACTGAATACTTGTATTTTCAGGGCAAGTAATGGAATCTCCTGGAACCTCAATTTTCTCCACAGTAAAATGAAGGGTTGGACTTTGATTACATGGCCTCTGAAGTATCTTCCAGCCCCACAGCTAAAACTAGATTCTGTGGCATTTCAGAAACTGCATTGTTTCCATGACCCCTATCTGTTAGGTGCTACAAAGACTATTTAACATAACTATTCTGTTAGTGCCTAATGACTATGAATCATTCTATACATTTGGGACTGCAGAAGACAAAAACTGCAAGGAATGCAAAGGGCAATGTGGACATAAAAAGACCACACATGTTATTTTTTTTCTTTTTAGTCTTTTTATTCCCATTGCCAAGACAATGTCTGAAACACATAATAAAATGTTAATGTTAAAACTAAACATTAATACATAATAGTAAAAACATGATAAATGCTATGTTTTTTATTATAGCTTTTTATTTACAAGATATATGCATCGGTAATTTTTCAGTATTGACAATTTCAAAACCTTTTGTTCCAATTTTTCCCCTCTTTCCCCCCACCCCTTCCCCCTGATGTCAGGTTGACCAATACAT
Source organism: Sminthopsis crassicaudata (assembly GCF_048593235.1). NCBI lineage: Eukaryota > Metazoa > Chordata > Mammalia > Dasyuromorphia > Dasyuridae > Sminthopsis > Sminthopsis crassicaudata. The sequence continues at coordinate 378,663,328 of NC_133617.1, read as the reverse complement.
GTTAAATATGTTAAAGTATAAGTTAAAAACAATATATGTATATTTGTCCATACAGTTATTTTGCTGTACAAAAAGAATTGGACTTTGAAATAGTGTACAATTAGCCTGTGAAGGAAATCAAAAATGCAGGCGGACAAAAACAGAGGGAATGGGAATTCCATGTAGTAGTTCATAATCATCTCCCAGAGTTCTTTTGCTGGGTGTAGCTGGTTCAGTTCATTACTGCTCCATTGGAAATGATTTGGTTCATCTCATTGTTGAAGAGGGCCACGTCCATCAGAATTGATCATCATATAGTACTGTTGTTGAAGTATATAATGATCTGGTCCTGCTCATTTTACTCAGCATAAGTTCATGTAAGTCTCTCCAGGCCTTTCTGATATCTTCCTGCTGGTCATTTCTTACAGAACAATAATATTCCATAATATTCATATACCACAATTTATTCAGCCATTCTCCAATTGATGGGCATCCATTCAGTTTCTAGTTTCTGGCCACTACAAAGAGGGCTGCCACAAACATTCTTGCACATACAGGTACCTTTCCCTTCTTTAAAATCTCTTTGGGATATAACCCCAGTAGTAACATTGCTGGATCAAAGGGTATGCAGTTTGATAGCTTTTTGAGCATAGTTCCAAATCATTCTCCAGAATGGCTGGATGTACTCACCAACAATGTATCAGTGTCCCAGCTTTCCCACTCCCCTCCAACATTCCACATTATATTTCCTTGTCATTCTAGCCAATATGACAGGGACCACGCATGTTGTTAATAAATACTTGGAAGTTGAGAATTGGTACAAAACACATCATTGAGGACCTGGATAACTGGAAAAATAGTGAGGATGGGACAACACATACAGAACCCCAGTGCCACAGTAATAGTTCTAAGATACTAGAACCTGGAGTATTGGAAGGAACATATGAAGAATAATGCTTATCTTAAAGAGAATGCAAAGTGGTAATCAAGGGAATATTGCCATCTTTGACTTAAAAGCCATAATTTTAAAAATTGGTTCAGAGAGCAAAACTAGGATTAACATGTGAGAACTAGGTATAAACAAGTTTCTTTAAAACTGTTCAAGAATGCCTAAGAATTTATTTGCAGTTCATTTTTTGGCTTTCATAGCTCTTAATATTTACTAAATACTTAACAATAAGTCCTGTTTGCAAATGAAAAAAGTCAAGGGAAGAAAATGTTACCTAAGACCGGGCTTGGTATAGGTAAAAGGGAAATATGTTTTTATGCATAAATTTGTAGATTGTTTACTAAAGAATTTTACCATCATCATCATCATCTCTGACTTTTAAAAAGACTGTTTTACAAAATTTTTTCCTCACAACAAAATTTTGAGGTAAGTAGTACTAGCATTATTATCTCCATTTTGTTAATGAGAAAACTGAGGCTCAAAAAGTTTCACTACCTTGCTCAGGATTATCCAGTTAAGAATTTCTGATTTTAAGTCTGATACTCTTTTCTAGCACATGCCCTATAGAATCCTTTGTGTACAAAGTTCTATCTACAAAGATACATATCAGCAGAAGTTTTTTTAAAAAACATGACTGGCTTCTTTAGAAAAAAAATGAACATTTGATTTTTATCTTAAATCTAAAGGAATGTTTACTTTTAGCTTATTAATTAGTAATAACAGTCATTATAGGCATTTATATTTATGAAACATTTAATGACTTCAAAGAATTTTATATGTAATATATATTTTCATGAGTCACCATCTCCAAAAATATACTTTAGAATATCTGTAAACATTAATTTAATTAGTATTACTCTAAATTGAATTCCCTGCCCAGTAACTGAATTGATATACTACAGGAAGAACAAATCTCAGCCATATTATCATTCTAATTATAGATTAAGAAAGAAAAAAAACCTTACAGATAGGTTATAGGTTCTCCTTGAGAGAGACATATGGAGGAGTTGGTAGTTTTGTTTTCATTGTTTATTAAAAAGTCACAAGAAATATCATTTCATGGATTGGTCATTTCACGTTGCAGTTTTAATAATAATAATATAGAGAGATATAGATATAGACAAGAGGATCACCATTATAATAGTTGTAGCTTATGGGCCAAAATTAGATTCAAAGGATGAAGTAAAAAACAAATTCTATGGAGAAATTGCCAAATCTTCTAAATCAAGTTAGCATGTATCTTGTTTTTTCCACTCCAAAAGTAGGTACTGGGAAGGATGGTTACAAAAAATTTTAGGGTCTAGATCTAGATGAAAAAGGAAGTGATGGATGAAACAAGTAATTGATTACTCAGAAGCTTCACATCTGTGTGTTATGCATATGTCTTTCAAAAAGAGAACAAGAAAAATGAATGGATGTCCATCAATTGGAGAATGGTTGGATAAATTATGGTATATGAATGTTATGGAATATTATTGTTCTGTAAGAAATGACCAACAGGAGGAATACAGAGAGGCTTGGAGAGACTTACATCAACTGATGCTGAGTGAAATGAGCAGAACTAGGAGAACATTATACACTTCAACAATGATACTGTATGAGGATGTATTCTGATGGAAGTGGATATCTTCAACTTAGAGAAGAGCTAATCCAATTCCAATTGATCAGTGAAGGACAGAATCAGCTACACCCAGAAAAGGAACACTGAGAAATGAGTGCAAACTGTGAGCATTTTGTTTGTTTGTTTGTTTTTCTTCCCAGATTATTTCTACCTTCCGAATACAATTCCTTTGCAACAACAACAACAAAATTTGATTCTGCACATATATATTGTACCTAGGATATACTATAAGATATTCAATATGTATGGGAATGCCTGCCATCTAGGGGAAGGGGTGGAGGGAAGGAGGGGAAAAATTCGGAACAGAAGGGAGTACAAGGGATAATGTTGTAAAAAAATACCTATGCATATGTACTGTCAAAAATGTTATAATTATAAAAATTAATAAAAAAAGAAAAAAAAAGAGAACCAGAAAATCCTAAGCACTGTGGTTCTTAAACTAGAAATAAATGGTTATTGACATGGTAGGCACCTTTCAGATTCAGGTGCCTGTGGCAGTCAAATCACTGACTCATTAGAACAAAACCCAAATTTGTGGCAAATTAGAAGAAAAAAATAAGAATACACAATGCATTAACAACATTACTATTTTAATATATTGCTTTTTGCTTTATATATTTTCCATTTTGCAAAGTCAATAGATAGATTCTGATTATTGACATACCTTATGAAATTTTAACTGATATAAACTAGTCACCAAAAATAGGCTAAAAGCCCAGAAACTACCATAATCAACAAATGTTTTATATTTTTCCTAAATAGAGAAAAAGGGCAGGCAAGGGCAACACAGGCAATAAACTCAATGGAAAAATATGACACTGCCCCTCCCCCAAATGGCTAACTGAAGACTGTAAGGATCACTTCACAAAAGAATGAAAACCAGTGAAAAGGAAAAACAAGACTGCAGAAATCCAGGTCATCCTGAGAGCATTGACTGTTGAAGCTGAAAGTAAAAGAATACATAGATATGAAATGGAAGAGGGAATATCAATGACTCTGCAGACATTTGATCCAGGTTCAAATTCTTTCTCCAAAATTTAGTACCTGTAAAATCTTGGGGAAGTCACTTGACCTCAATTTGGGCTTCAACTTCCTCATCTGTGAAATGACAATTTACTCTTTGCCCTCTGAGGCTCTTACTAGTTCCAGATCCATGAATTTCGAGCATTTAAAAAGTGATTTATGTTCATCAATGGCAGTAGACCTATGCTATTCTGCTTCTAACAATTTAGTATTTGCTGACTCATTTTAGGTAGTAGAAATGGCACTGAAGAAGAAATTGTTGGTACATCATTGAGTTCTAGCCAAATATATCATACAGAGGAAATCTATTATAGACTGCACAAATTTTTAAGGTACTTGGAGATCAATTTTCAAAATTTCAAAAAGACTAGAAAGGATTATAGTTAATATTGATCAAGAAGATAACAACAAATCTATATGCCTAATTTTTGGCTCTATTAATTATTAGAATGCTTATCAAGAATATCATTGAAGATTCTATCTTTAACAATTTGCAAGCAGGCTCTTGTAGAAACAGCAAGATGAAGTGTTCTGAACATTTGGATTATCAGTACCTTGGACAGGTCACTATATTCTATGTACTTCCTTTTCCTTTCTCTTTATATAAAATAAAGAAAACTTTTATCTTCCTTATTTATAAAACAAGGGTTTTAAATTAAACCCCTCTCAGGATTCTTCCAGCTCTAAATCTAAAAGCCTATAAGATGATTCTTTAGAACAGATCATATCTTTATAACAGATTATTGGAATAGGTAAGATCCCACTGTGCTAATAATTTATTATTATTATAATTACTACAAAAATTATACATCACTATAATAAAACAAAACATTTGATGTGTTAGGGCAAAAAGAGTTTTGAAGGATCTCTCTCAACGTGTTACTTTCGCATCTGTTCCATCTTCTCAAAGGCTCAATTAGAGAATAAAATTAAAGTAAGTATCAAATAACAAAAGATACCTTCAAGAAAAAGGACAGGCAACCTTACTATTATAATTTGGATATCTACTCAAATAGATACTGGCAATCTATTAAAACTGTATTTACTAGGACTAGCTTGAATTTATATGTAATACATAAATATTAATTAATTCAAGCTAGTCCTAGTAAATACATTTTTATAGTTCAATATTAGTAAAACTATGTATTATATATCATGTACTCTAAATTACATAAAAGTTTAAAATGTGTGAGTATATTAATATATGCATGTTTTCAAAAATTTAGTATTCATGTTAAAGATACTAAAAAGTATCATTTTGTTAAACAAAACCAAGAGCTAGCATTATCATTGTTATTTTGAGAAAAATTAGAAGTTTTCCTCCTAAAGATCAGTGACAAAGCAAAGATACCCATTTTTGCCCATATTTTTAATGCCTTATAGAAATGCTAATTGTATAGTATACAGCAAAAATTATTCGAAGAAAATGCAAATGAAAAAAGAAGGTAAAGTCATTTCTATTTGTAGGTGTAAGTTTACTTTAAAAATCCAGAAAATCAATTTTAAAAATTAATCAAGATAATAGCTTTTATTAAAATTGGCTACAAAAGAATATATACATACCCACAAGTTATCTGCTTATTTGTGTATGTGTATGTACATATCTATCATTTATCTAGATATAAATATATTGTTATAAATGTATATGTTTTATACATATATGTGTTGACACATAAGTTAATTTTTAAGTATATATAACTATATGCCCATATTTAAGTTTGGAGCTCTCTATTGCACTCAAGATGCAAGGGCAATGACTACTTAGTCCTCATTGTACTACTGATTATTAAGAGAGTTTTGATCTGCTTTATTTCCAACCTAGGCTGGTTTATTCCTTTATGGACAACCTAGTGGTCCTTTGCCCCCTGGAGTTCATTATAGTGTTGTCAAACTTAATGTGAACACTAATTAGCTTGGCCAACTTTAGCTCAAAACTCCTGAACTCAGGTAATGCTCCAACTTCTGCCTTTTTGGTAGTATAGATTATGAGTATATGCTACTATTCTCAACCTATTTGAATATTAGTAAGAAATATATGAAGTCTTCAAAAGAGAAATCTCACCCACAATAACTCCAATGCACTAAAGAAATATAGACTTAATTATAGAGTTAGTTATTGTTCATGGCTAGGATATACAAATATGATAAAATGATTCTACATAAGTTAATTGTAATGTTACAAAAGAATAACTTTGCAGAACTAGACAAAAAGCATTCATCTGGAGAGGCAAAAAAATCAAGAATTTTAAAGTCAATAATAGGAAAAAATAATAATGTATGCCTATCTCAGATCTCAAAATAAAGAGGAATGATTATCAAAATTATTTCATATCTGTTAAGTAGAAAATTAGATAAAAGGAACAAGCTGAATAAGAAGTAGAGGCAAGCATATTAGCCTAGTGTTTGAAAATCCAAGAATTTACATAACTTGAAGGGAAAACTTCTTATTCAATAAGAACTTCTGGGAAAACTGTAAAGCAGTTTGGCAGAAAATAAGTTGACCCATTTCATACCACTTAACACAATAACATAACAATTAACAAATAAATAAGCATGCAAAATGAAAAAAGATCATAAAAGCAACGCAGGCTATGTCCATCTTTTCTTTGCTTTTTTCTAGGTTTTTTTTTTTGTTCTCTGCTTGCACTTTTTTTCTATATTCTTTTCCCCCATCACCCTCCCCACTTTCTCCAAACAGGTATAGTTAATCACAGATATATTGATATTTGTATATTTAGATCTACACATACATACATATACATTCACACCCTCCCACAGACACATATAATATAGAGCAATGTTTGTGTATATTTCCCCTAGCTTTCTGCTTTATTATTCTCCTTAACTTGCCTTACTATTACTTAACTTCCCCCCACCCATGGATCCCTCCCTTGTCTTCTTCTGTCTTCCTTTGCTTCCCCCTCTATCCATCCCCCTCATTTCTTTATAGATTTGCTATACTCTTCATAGTATATATTTAGTGTTGCCAATTTAACCCATTCTTGATGTAAGTAGGTTTTCAGAACTATGAACCCTTCCCCCCAGTACCTCTGTGGGTTTTCAGAACTATGAACCTTCTCCCCTAGTACCTCTATGTCTTTTCTTCCTCTATACCTTATTTGAATAACATAACTACTATTTTTATGTTTTTGTAGGTGATTTTGCTTTTTAGAGTGAAATCATACTTAACTTTGCCCCAATCTTTCTTTTGAGCTACCCAATTGTTGGTACCAATCTTAAACATATGCTATACATTTTCATGTAAATACACTTATTATTTGTCCATGTTAAGTTCCTTGAAATTGATCTTTGATATTGGCTCTTTTATAAATTCAATTTTCTATTGAGTTCAGGTTTTGTTGAAAGTGAGTCCTGAAAATCTACAAGTTCATTTTTTTCATTCAATATTATGGATAATTTTGCTGGATATGATATTTTTGGCCACAGGCCTAATTCTTTTGATTGTTGGTATATATGATTCCAGGATCTGAAGTTTTTTAGTGAGGTTGCTGATAAGTCCGGGACAATTCTAATTGTAGCTCCAGCATATTTGAACTTTTTTTTCTTTTTTCTTGTAAATTTTTCTGGATGTTTCAAAATTTAGCAATATTATTACTATGTGTTTTCCACAAAGGATCTCTTTTGTAGTGATCAGCACATCTTTTTCTATTTGCTTTCCATTCATGTTCTATATTCCAGAACAATTTTCTTGGATTATTTCTTACATTATTGTGTTCTATTTTTTGGTCACACCTTTCACATAGTCCAATTATAGTTTCTCTTCTTGATCTGTTCTCCAGATGTTTTTCTTATAAGATGTTCTATTTTTTCATTCTTTATAATCTGTCTTGTTATTTCTCAGTCTCTTAGACCTTCACTGGCTTCCCCTTGCCCTATTTTGGCTTTCAAAGAGTTATTTTCATCTTTACAACTCTATCTCCTTTTTTAGTTGATTAACCATTTTTCATAATCTTATTTTTCTTGTATTTTTTTTAGTTTTTTCCTCCTCTTTCATTTGATTTAAAAAATAGTTCTATAAATTCTCTCTGGCAGGGAGCCATTTAATGTTACTCTTTGGGGTAGAAGCTTTTTTTTTTTTTTTTTTTTTTTACTTCAGTGTCCTCTGAAGATGAACTCCGGGGTTTCCTATTCCCATAGTAAGTTTCTATGGTTAGGTTCTTTTTTCTTTGCCCGATCATTTTTTAAGTGAGAATTGTTAGTATAAGCACCTCTCATCTTGGGATGAAGGAGGATGGGTGCTTCTATCTTCACTACAGCTCTTCCCTTTGACATAGGTCCCCAAACCAAGAGCTCCACCCTCCAGCAGGTGTCCACAGCCAGCAGCATCCCTGTCCCACTACTTCTACACTCATCAGTGTTCTGGTTCCTTCTCACCCAAAGCTGCATCTCTGCAGCACAGCTGAAACTGGCATTCCTAATCAACTGAGGTTCACTCACTCTTCCCAGACTGGGACTCCCAACTCCACATGCAGTACAGGAGGTGAAAGTTCCCGTGGTCCCTGCTGAGATTTCAGCCAAACCCAGCTTGTTCCAGGGTTCCCCACTTGGTGTTTCTAAAGAGCTAGCCTGAAGATCTCTGCACTTCCAAGCCTGGGGTCTTTCTTCAGGTCTTCTGAAATTGTACCAGGAGGACCCTTGTGCTGCTCCATGTCTTCTAGATTTTTCACCAGTCTATGCTTGCCCTTATGGGCAAATTTGTTTTGTTTGTGGGGGAAATCTGGAGAGCTTGAAATTTACTAACCTACTCCAACATCTTCCCAGAATCCTCCGTCCCCCACTTCCTCACCTCCTCAAATCACCCCCTCCCCATTAAAAAGCCTTTTCACAAACATTATCAATACATCTAGAAGAAAGAAAACTTATTCTGAGAAAAATTTTTACATCAAGCATTTCTGATGATAGTTTGATATTTAAGAAATGGGATTTAAATGAACATGAGATTAAGAGCTATTACAACCTCAAAAGAAGAAATGCAACAACCATGTAAAAATGCATCAAATGACCTAATCTTGAGTAAAATACAAATTAAAAAAAAACTTTGAGGTATAATCCCCACAGTCCTCAATTTGATAATGTTGATAAAGGATAAAAATAATCAGTTCTGGAGCTAGAAAACAATCTAGAATTATTTGAGAAAAGCTAGTACATTGTATGTATATTTTGACCCATCAATCCTACTTTGGAGATATACCTTAGCAGGTTAATAACTGAAAAAAAGTACCATACATATCAGGATGCTTAGAGAAGCACTTTTTGTAGTAGCAAAAAACTGAAAATGAAATGCCCAGAGATTATGAAATTGCTGAACAAATTGTGGTATATGAACATAAGATTCTATTATATCATAAGCAGCAGAAAACATGAATTATTTCAAACAAAACACTAGAAGATTTTTAAAAAACTGCTATAGGACCAAATGAACAAAAAAAAGGTAGATAATATAAACAGTGACTACAAATAATGTAAATAAACAGCACACTAAAAAGCAGAACAGAAATTAGATAGTTAGGTATGGTGGTTTACCCTTTAAATTCCTGATACTGAGGAAGACATGAGCTAGATAGTGGGTCTTTTGAGCTTGGTAGTTTTAAGCTGCAGAAGGCTAAACTGATCTGTTGACTGTATTAAGTCTGGCTCCTGATTGACTCCTAAGGAGAGAGATTGGCCCATGTTGGAAATGAAATACTTTGAGGCAGATAAAAATTAGGAGTGATTATAAAAGGCTGTTCTAGGAAATCATGTAAGCAAGTCTATATAAATATTGTAAAAAATTCGTTAAACTTCCTCTCAAAAAAGACTGTCTAAAAAAGATATAAAGGAATCCTTAGTTGAAACAGACTATTACTCATGGTAAAGGGCCAAAATAGTAAGCATTCCACATATTGCCAATAAATGAACATTGCCTGCAAATAATTTTGCAACTGTCTTTACACTTCTCTCATTCCAGATATATAACACCATGTGTTAACTAAAGACATTCTGCATGCTGGTTAGCATAAAATTGTGTAAAATTTAAATAGATACAACTTGTAAATGCTTCTGAAATGACAAATCTCATCTTGAGGACCTTCAAATGAGTAAAGGTATATTGTAGGAAACATTCTTAGTTACATTTTTAGGTGGTCACTCTCTTCAGATGTGGGAAATGTGGGGATTTTTTTTTTCACTTTTGATTATAGGCTATCCCATAAAACACAGGATCTTATTTAGGGAAGGAAGGGAACATTGAAATCATTTAGTTGAACTATCATCTTATAGGTCAAGATATTGAAGTCTAGAGATGATAAGTAATTTGTACAAGACCATGACAACACAGAGAGAATTTCAGTTGGTACAGACTCTATCCAAATCCAGTGATCTTTCCATGCTATTTTGATTAGAACCTGGTAGAAACAATAGTAGTATCGAACTCAATACATACACTCAAACACAGTTTATGTTGAAATCCTTGAGATTCATATTGAATTCTCAACAGAATCCAAACTGTTTGCAGACACATGGAAGTCAACATTCACAAAGAAATTTGGCAATGAGATGCAATGTCTCTGAAATGTTTTGCTGCCAGCTTGAAAATGCTGTTCCATAATATTGACTTGAAAACTCAGAATCAGGATTAATGAAAATACTTCCATTTGTCTATTGAGTATGATGGTTTTGTGGCACATGCCATCCTGATGCTTCACAAAAGTGTCAATAATTTCTAGGGTTTGTGGAGGCTGGCCTAGAGGTGAACCTTAATACATTTGGCTATAAGTGTACATTGATCACAAAGCATGGTACATGACTTGCTGTTTGAGAAAGTACAGCAATTTACCTAACTCAGATCAACATTAAGAGCTTGTACAGAGAACAGACCAGAAGAAGCAGTCAGTTATAATGGTTTTGGCCAAAATTTTATAATGTTGCCATGAAAATCATGACAGAAATGTTCCATTCTGTAGTGCTGCTCAAAATAAGCTACAAATTAAATGCTAATCCATAATAAAGTAAAAAAAATCATAAATTTGCCATCAACCAGATACAATGAAAAGAACAAAGTATGGAATCTTTCACATAATCATATGGCAAATGTATTTTTGCATCCATAGCCAAGAGAATAGGGGAATATGGAACGGAAATATATACTTATGAACCAAGCACTGTGCTAAACACTTTACAGATACTTTGATGCTTATAACAGTCCTAAGAGATGGATGATATTATCTGCATTTTACAATTGAGAACCAAGCCAAGCAGGATTAAGTGACCTGCCCAGAGTCACACAGCTAATAAATGTCTGAGGCTAGATTTGAACTTCAGTCTTCATGACTCCATATCTATTCCTCTATTCATTGTGCCATCTAGCTGCCTCAGATGTGATGGTTCGTATTTGTATGTTTTATAAAGTATTTTCTTCACAGAAAACCTATAAAATAGAAAAAACATTATTCTCATTTTTCAGATAAAACAAAAAAGACCCAAAGAAGTTACCTGACTAAATCACTTATGTAGTAAATGGCAGAACAGAAAATTGAATCTATCTTCAAACTCCAGTCCAGTACTCTTTTCACAATACCATATGACCTCTCTAATACCAGAGACAGTTTGAAGTGAGCCATGTAACCAGAATAGCAGACAATACATCCACCATCCAACTTTTAGACTGAATTGCCTAAGACCACAAAGAGCTAAGAATAAAGTTGAAAATTCACTAGGATGAGCTATTGGCTAAATTGCTTGGACAGAGATGAAAATTTCAAAGAAAGCATAAGTTCGGGAATATTTACTTGTTTGATTATGAATCCAAATGATTGAATGTACCTAACTGGTCATTGTAACAAGACTTCGGTGAATCAAAGCATCACTATCCCTATTTTTGAGTTGAATAAACTGAGCATCAGAGATTAAATGATTTGCATGCACAAGGTCAGATAGCTAATAAGAACCAGGATTTGGACTGCCACATTCAGTGTTTCTACAATACCATTGTATCACTTTTATTTAAGGAAACATTAAAGAAGGAACTCAAAAAAAGGAAAGTTTTTCTACATTCTTCTCCTCACATGCACTGTGAGTGCACATGGACTATTTTTAATAAATGGGTTACTACAATTTGGTCAGTATTTTCTCAGACTTTCTTCTAAGGATCTCTAACTTATAAGCATGATCACATTTTCCTTACAACATCCCTGTTATAGATGGGTAACTGGAGCCTCCATATTGGATAATTTGGTTTCTAATTCAGTACAAATGCTTTTTAGTTTATTTTTTTTTCCACAAGGCAACTAAGGTTGTGTCTTGCCAGGGATCACACACAGCTAATGCAAATGATTTTTCCACTTAAAACACATTGCATACTTTTAATTATTAGGGCCATAAGCTATGCTCTATATGCATGTCTTCCACTGATGTGTTTATATCTTCAGAAAAATAAAATGATTAAAAGTGGGCTTGAATAATTTTGATATATTCTAAGTAAATTGAAAATGGATTTCAATTAAAATGGTCTATTCAAATTGATCTGTTATCTCACTGATTTGGGAGCTTTCTCCTTTGATGCAGATAAACCATACAAATTGAAAACATTTCTTTTAAAAAGGTAGCTGTAGACACTCATTGGTATAATAATTCCATAGAGAATGTACTTTAAAATAATTAACATTTTTGTAAAGAAAACCAAAATAAATTGCCTTTTGTGTATGTTTGCTAAATGTGTTTGTCACAACAATCCTTTTTTCATTGTTTTCATTGTTTTTGAAATTTAGTAAAGTTGATTCCATAGCTTTCAACCATAGCTTTGTTAACTTTTAAGTGTTATTTTCTTTAACAATTTTAGATACCGGGCAGAAGGAATAATACCAGAGACTCCAGCTAAACTCATTCAGTTTATGTATCTTCCTGAATACAGAAGCAAATGGGATAGATCATTACATACATACAGAATATTACATAGGATTGATTCGGTAATTTATTATTTAATGTACAACTTTTACTGCATACTTTAAATGTTTTTTGGATTGCCTGACAAACACTGAGAGATTTGGCTTTATTTTGAACTTGACTTCATTATGGCACATATACTATTTAAAGAATTCAAACTGATATTTTTCATATAAAAAAGCCATTTTTTTGGTAACACTTCTTGATCCCCAACACTAAATAACAGTATATTGCTAATAAGACCAAGATCAGTGATTCTATTTCTAAGGTCATTTAGATTTTTCATTCTCTAGCTTTCTTAGCCCTCAACCTTGCCCAACCATTTTACAAGTGTACCTTTTATCACAAGAAAAATGTTAAGTGAGAATCAATACAAATTCACTACAACTTTTTCCAAAATTATACACAGCATGTTTCCTTCTGATGGTGAGTCAATGGAATCATCACTACACATAAAAATGTATTGCCAGATAGCAATGAATACTCATTTATTATGAGTAGTGAAAAAAAGGAGTATTATCTGAAAAGGAATAGAAGGAGGAGACAGAAATAGGAGAGAAGGAAAGGTTTAAGAGTAGAAAGCAGGACAGATAAGGACAAAACATCATGGAGTAAGAAATGGTAGCAAGAGAAAAATAGGGTGATAACAAAGTCAGGCAATGGGTTTATGATCATAGAGATGGGAAAAGTGACACTGAACTTTAAAGGAAGATACTATTTACCTTTAACTGCTAATTAAGGTAGCTATATAAATAATCCGTGGTGCCTGTATTAAGAGGAATACAAGGAGAATCTTGATGGCAATTCCTATTGGCAAATGGCTGTGGTCTTTTAATCCAGTGATATAGCCATAGGAAACAGAAATAACATTGTTAAATGTGGGTGGTATCAAAAAGAATTTTTGGAAGTCCAGAAAATTGTTCACAATATTTGCAAACTGTTTCCAAAACACATTTTCACTTCTTTGACCCTCTATATCTCACATTTCTCTGACCCCAAGGGTCCTTCCTGTGTGCAGGAAGAGAATGTGATTCTGTATTTTTATGATTATAGAAATAAAATCTATTTGACAAGTGTGCTATATGATTTGGTAATTTTCTATGCAATTCACAAGTTATATTTTTCTTTCAAATAAAAATTTTGGAGAATAATTTCGAAAAAACAATAATTTTTACAATAACTGCAATTTTTATCTATTTTTCTTACAGGATACATTTATATTACACACCATCACTAATAGTTTTGCCATGGGCTCAATTGCCCCCAGAGATTTTGTTGACTTAGTACACATCAAGTGCTATGAAGGGGATAAAGTGATTGTCAGTTGTAAGTTGAAACATTTTGGTCATAATTTGGTATAGATTGTCATTTATTGATTTTTCTTTTTATTTGCTCTACCAAAAATAATTATGTCCTCAAACATTTGTTTTTGGCTTTTATTTCCTAATAATATACAGACTATTGAAATAATTTCATTGATCTCCTTTCATCCAGCTACTCTCCTTTCCAATGTATCCTATATACAATTGTTAAAATCTTTGCAACGTATGGCTCTCAGTATCACTCCCTTGCTCACAAAACTTCAACAGTTCCCCACTTATTTCTAGGTTGAAATACACATTGGCCACACATTTAAGACCTTCACTATCCAGCTCTATTCTATCTTTCCAGTCTTCACATAATTTTTCTGTGCATTTGACACTCCTGTCAAATTGTGCACACTAGCTATTTTCCAAAATCAGTATTCCAGAAGAGATAGCCTCCCTCAAGTTTATCTCCAAAAGTTTAACTTTGGAAAGTTTACTGCAACTATCTTTAGAAACATTGCAGAGCTAACTGCTCTTGAAATTCCTTCTACTTATCCATAGATTCAAATTAGGTCCTTCAGCTAAAGACCTTTCATGATCTTACTGTATGGCTTTCTTTCTACTTCTGAGCCTGATTCTGTATGAGATTTGGCCAGCTCCTATAATTTTTCCACTCATCCTTCCCCTCCCTTTCATCAGCTGAATTACAAACAGGCACTAGGGCCAATACATTTTTTATATTTTATATTCATATCTTTCAACTTTACAGCTTTTCATCACCTCCATAGAATGGTTTTTATAAATTCCTGGTTTCACTGTATTTAGGAAGTATTTAGTATATGCATGTGTTGTACGTGATAACTTTTTTGTTTTCAACAGTATTTTTTCCAAATATATACAAAGACAGCCTTCAACGTTTAGTTCTATAAGATGCTGCTTTCCAAATTTTTCTTCTGCCCCCATGACAGCAAGAAATATAATACGTTAAATGTACATTTCTTCTAAACATGTGGGGAGAAAATATTTGTCAAATTACACAAGAAAAATCAAACCAAAAGGGAAAACACCATGAGAAAGGGGAAAAAAAAGATGAAAATACTAGACTTCAAATCTATTATTTTCCATAGTTCTCTCTGAATGTGGAGAATACTTTCCAAGTCTATTGCATTTGCCATGAATCACTGTATTGCAAAGAACCAAGTCTCTGATATTAATTTCCCCTTTCCCTCCTCCCCCAAAAATCTAGCCTCAGCACCATTCAATACTAATACTACCTCATTTATGTAGTACTTTTAAGGTTTTCAAAATACTTTCATATCACTTTTGTGAATTGGATAGTATATTATCTCCATTTTACAGATAAGGGAACTGAAGCTAATCAGTGGAGTACTTTATCCATCCTTTTAAAGTGGCAGAGATGAGCCCCAGGTCATCTGGTCAATTTGGCCCATTACATCATGGACACATTTGTCTTTCTAGTATAAGTGGATCCAAATGATAGCAGCAGACAGAGCTTAGTTGCTGTGCTATGTAAGAGGAGAAAGGGAATAGAGAGACCTTAAGCAGATTAAGGAAGAGGGGCATTGCATGTAACTAATTTAATTGGACATATAAGACCTAGCCAGTGATTCCTAGTACTACTTGCCACATGTACCAAAACACAACACGTGTGCTGCACTTGAACATAAAGTACTTCACTTGATTGCCACACTAAATGCAATCTGAAATTTTAAATATAAATCACATTTTTGCTATTTGTATCCTATTTTAAAATAGGGGAAAGTAGTATTTCAAATATGCCTGCCATCAGTCCTTTGGGAAGCATACTCTTCTGTAATGAAAATAATTGCCCTTCATTGTTTTAAGATTCCTCATTTTTCTATGCTGGTCTTCTTTAAAACCACTCCTACGATAGTGGGTTTATTCTTGAGTTAGCTGCCTGTTAATCTAAAGCTATATAAACAGGCTTTATTCTCTCATATTTAAGTTTTAGTAACAATTTTTATTGAAATTCAACCTTTAAGCTAAAAGAATACCAAAGTTAACACAGTCTAGAAAATTTATATACCTTATATTTGTATAGCATTTTATGTTTTTATCTCATCTGATTTTTGTAACTACCGTGTGAGGTGGGGATTACTGGTATTTTCAATTTTACTTGCAAAACTAACTCAAAAATTAATAAATCATCTAACCATTTTTTAGGTTTTCAATATGTCTATTGGAAGAGATATCTTTTATTTTTTAGCTTGTATCTAGGAAGATGCCAGTGTATCTTCTATCACAATTGTGACACGAAGTGGGAAGGAGCCTAATGCTTAACAGCAGGAACTGTCTTTTTTTCATTTAGTGCTCTGCAAAATGTTTAGCACACACTAAGGGTATAATAATGCTTTCCCATTCATTCATTCCCATTACAATTACTTTAACATCTAGGAATAGTCAGTTTGTCTGGAGCTTAAGATACTTTTTTTTTTCCTTCTCTGATATTTTTATTGAATAATCAAAGGCAACCTATCCTTTATGGAATGTATCACATAAAACCTATGCTTTTAAGATAAAGCAAGAAAAAAATAAATTCAGAGACCAGAATCAGATTGAGAGGTAGAGGAGACCTTAGAGGAACCCAGGCCATCCCATTTACAAAAAAAGGACACTGAAGCCCAGAAATTAAATGACTTGTCCTAGATCATAAAACTAGTATAACTTTAAACATAGAAATATTTTAAAGCTCTTTTGGTATTAACAAAAAAGAACATTCTCAATCTTACATACATCCACCTACTGATTTTTTTTTTAAATTCTGAACCTGACCAACACTAAATTAGGTGAACATTTCCATACATAGAGTAGAATAGGAAAAAACACTCATTTTACATAGGACTTCAGATCTATGTTACAGGTATCTTTTCTTTTAAAATAATTTTTATTAGATATTTTATGTATATTATAGAATACTATCTTCAAAGTTATCTTGCTTGTTTATATCTCCTAATGGCCTTTGTTCTATTTATTGATTTTTTTGAAATAAGGAGATACATTTTTACTGAAATTCTGAGTTGATACAATACAACCAAGATGCGAAACACTCAACCTCACTTCAATAGTAGGCCCAGAGTAACAGAATAAAAACCTGTAATCATTCATTTAACAAACATTTACAATGTAAATCACCAGAAGATTTATAAAGCATAAATAAGATAATTTCTGCCCTATGGAGTTCAGGATATGAAAATCTTTAGAATGGGCAGAGTGAAGTACCAAACTTAATGATTCTTCTATAACTTTATTAATTTGTCTAAGAATCACCTAAAAAACTTTGATATTAGGTCAACCATCTGATCTTTGTTCCTAGGGATACAAAAATGAAAAACCATTTATTATCCTTAAAGATCCATATAAAACAAACTCAGATCTTAATAACAGTTAATTAAAGGCAGTTTGAGACACCAGAGCATATATAATTTTGTATATTCCTAAAGATGAAAGCTGACAAAAATTAAGTAAAACAATGTTTCATATGTATTTTCTTTAGAGAATATATTGCTGTATCATATTTTATTATAAATTATATTTGGCATGTTTGTGGAAAAGTTTTCATTAAAATGCATTTCTTTTTTAAACTACTTAGCTGTTAGTGTGGAATATCCACAATGTCCTCCAACTTCCAGTTATATCCGTGGTTATAACAATCCTTGTGGCTACGTATGTTCACCACTGCCAGAGTAAGTAACTGACATGCACATTAAAAAAATGTTCACTTTATATAATACAAAATACAGATAATCTTCGATAAAGAAACAAAATGTATTCTAGTAAGATTTGTTGTGAAATTCTACTTAATCCTGTCATGCCCATTAACTTCTATTATAGAGAGATGTACTTTATTTGGGGAAAAACATTCTAGGTTTAAAGTCATTCTTAAACATAAGCAGATGAGCAAATTACAAAGTTTTCTATTCACAAAACTATTACCCTACTAGCCTATAATTGATGATTTGCATTTCTATACAAGATTCATTCCTTTGTATCATCCCAATATTTTTTTTTAAGCCAAATAGCCATGGATAACTAATGCATTAAGTCTTAAGAATTAACACCTCACCATTAATGAATTTATCAAATCACTTCCATCTAACAGCTAACTGGGGGCAACTCCCTGCAGAAGCAAGCATGTAATGGATGAGCTTGATAGGAGAAATGGGAGAGGGCCAGACCCTGGATCAAAGCAATCCTCAGGTAAAGTAGGCCTGAGTAGGATATGATAGTGATCTAGGAAGCAGGAGGATAACATGAAGAAACTGGGTACCCAGAAAAAGGCAAAATGTTTACCTGTTTTAAGAGTTTTGTTCAAGTTTATACAAACCTGCCTGAATATACTATCTCAGAAATGCAATTTAAAAAATATTTAACAGAAAAACCTCAAAAAATTTAAAAACACAGTACCTAGAAATATTACTAATATTACTCTTCTCAAATTAGTTGCAGAAAAAAATATTTGAAAG
Organism: Sminthopsis crassicaudata; assembly: GCF_048593235.1. Lineage (NCBI taxonomy): Eukaryota > Metazoa > Chordata > Mammalia > Dasyuromorphia > Dasyuridae > Sminthopsis > Sminthopsis crassicaudata. The sequence goes on along the minus strand of NC_133617.1, from coordinate 378,645,004 downwards.
TTCTGTACTAGAAAAACTGGCAATATAATCTTCACAGAAAACTTTCTTAAAGTTGATATATTTCATTTATTGAGTGCTAGGAAGTTAATTTCTATTAAGTAAGAATATAACTATATAAAAACTACTCAATTACTTTTTAATATAAATCTTTTGATTTAACCATCAACTTTTTTTTGTTTATTTTTTGCAAACAAAAATGTCTTAAAATACAGCAAAATTTAAAAAAGGAATAGGTTTGCTTGCAATGAAGGACTTAGATAATACCTTGCAAGGACAACTTTTAAGGCAAAATAAAAGTTGAATTAGAAAAACATTTTTTTGCATTTTCTGCTCTTAATTAGCTCTGCTGATTATTTACACCAATTGAAATGATCACAGATTTAAATAGATAATTGTCAGATATCCTGGATCTCTTAACTACCAGAAAAGAATAAGAATTAAGGCATCATCAACAGTTGATGATTGGGTGACATGGGGCCAACATTAACCAGTCCTTTGCTAGATTTCTCTATGTCCAAGACCCATTTGCAGCACTGGCTTTCCATGTGAGGCATGGCTACTTCATATGACCTTGATACGTTTGTATGTCGCTTTGTTGGCAATCCCAAGTTGGGGCTCATTATGGCTATTTGCAGCAGCTATTAACTTTCTCCCAAATAGATTTGTCTTCTTGATTATATAAACCACCATTTTGTACATGATCAGCTTATCTATGAGGGGAGACCTTTACTGAAAAGCTTTGCACTATCAATTTTATGCATCCCTAAACATCCCTTCTAAGTAAGTCCTTATTGTTATGGTAGAGAGAAAGAAAGCCTCCCTGGCCTAAACAGACAAGAGAGAAAATAATTTGATATTTTTTAATATTTAGGGCTTTCCAGTGTATTCATTTTATCCACATAGCAAGAAATTCTATAGGCGGGGAACAGGAATGCTTTAAAAATAGTTCTCTAAACCACATAAGAAATAGGGGCTACAGATTTAGTACCACAGATTTTCTAAGTTATACACACTCCAAATAATAAGTAAATTGTACTCTTAAGCAAGAAATGTTTAGTTTTTACAAGTAGAATAGAATTACAAAATAAAAATCATAGCAATAACAATTTTGATTATATATTTAAGCATGTTCAAAATAAACAAGATTATGTAAATCCAAGAATGTTTTTTATTGCTTTTCTTCTCTTGTCTGCAGGAATCCTGGCTACTCCAAATTGGTGATGTATGTACAACCAGAACTGAGAGGAAATTTATCCCGTGCTGTGGTTGAGGCAACAATGCCCACCAACTTACTGAATTTGATCCATGATGCAAAAGATGGAATAAAGGCACAAAAGGCTCATTCAGCACATGCATCCCCAAAAGGCCATTCATCATCACTACATAAGAAATGAGTTGATTCTATGGCTCCCGAATCATGTCCTTTCTTCAATCCTCTTCTAACAGTCAATGTGGAATATATACATGCCATTATCTTATGTTAGTATTCTCATGTACATTTGCAGGGGTTCTTACTAAGAACTGTTATATAAGGAACAACATTAAATATAGCTTTTATCTCATAAACAACATTAATTATCAAAAGCATCACTTGTACCTTGCTTTTTTCTGAGAAATATTACTGAATAAAATTACAATCAAGCAAACAAACGCAGCATAGTGAGCACTCAACATAAAGCTAAAAGAATACTTTTTTCATTCACTTTACTGGCTGTTTAAATTTGATGTTATATAATAAGACCATAAATAATGAAAAAATTCAACTTATATATCAAATAAAATGTCTAACATTTAAAACTGGATTGACAAATCCACAAAACTATAAGTCTATCACACAATGCATAGCATTTCTATTTAAACAATTTTTATATATTAGCTTGCATGTTGCACACTTCAAAGATGTTTTTCTGCACTAGCAATTTAGCTATTCAGAATTCCTGATCCTTATAAATCACTGATTTCTCCTAAACCACTATTTCTATTTTTCCTTCAAAAAAGATGATCAGAATATGTTAAGTATGGAAAGGCCAAAGTATCGGGATGGAAACACAGTTCCCAAGGAAAGTCACTTTCAGCTACTCTGATGGCTTTCCATTAGATATAGGAATATTCCTATGTCTTTTTTTAGGAAGAAAAGTAAAGAAGGCAACATTCATAGGAGAAAATATCACTTTTGAAACCACTGTGACCTAAGAGCAGAAGTCAACTAAAGGGAGAATCTAACTCCTACTCCCTTAATTCTAGTCCTTCTTCCTGATAGTTGCTAGATTCTTTGTTTTCTTTGGTCAAAATATTCAGAAGATAGTTTTAATAAAGTAGTTATTAAAGTTACAGCTTAGTTATTCTAAGCTGTAGCTTAGAATGTTTTTATCGTATCAGCTTTAATTGAATTCTAAATGGCACCTTTCCCAAGAAAAAAATTTTATAGATCCTTGTAATTCTTTCATGTAATATAGAGGTATAAATATCCCCATTTTGCCAGTAGAGTATGAGTGAAGATGGTAAATTAAGTGACTTGTCTTCTATGTAATAGAAGAGGTTTAAGGTAAAAGATTAGACTATTTTTTCTTACTCTGACCTCTCATTCCATTTTTCTTATAAAGTTCTTCAATTAAGATTAAAACTTTCCCAGACCGCTAGGACTTATATTGCTAACCATAAGAAAGTTGTGTATCAATTTTAAAAGATGGGTAATACAAGAAACCAAGAAATAAATAAAGGAATGATTTTGTGTTTACTATGATCTCCTATAACGATTCTAAATTTAATAGTCTTTATTAATTTTGGAGAGTTACACTATATAATTTTTCTGATATTTGAGAACTGTACACTACTGTGCCTTAATACTTTTGAAATTTCAACAAAATTTTGACAAAACAAAAAAAATATTTTCTTAGATTTTTCACAATTACCCATTAATAATTAGTATTAGAATACTAGCCTACTGCCCTATAGAGGTTTGTGATATGATTAAACCTACAACAAGAGTCTTAAAGATTGCCTCTTTGTAATCCTTTAGACTAAACTGTTCAAGGTTCTTAATAAAGATACTAGAACAGCTTGTGATTCCTCTTCCAGTGGATTAAGGCAAACAAAAGTTAAATGACTTGCCTCGGGTCTCACTGCTTACACGCAGGTCTTCTAGTCTTCAGGTCCATTTCTCTATCCATTAAAGCATCTAATTGTCCCCAATAAATTGCTTATATTTCAAATTTTTTTTTTCTCATTTTCCTTATCTTTCATTACTAGTACTATAGAAAGTTTTTGGTAATTTTTTAAAAAAAATAAAGTCTAGCTTATTTTGATTAGGTCAGCTACAAATGGAAGTTTTTGTAGGATTTTAGTTATTATGTGAACTTAAAACCCCTTACTTTTGATTTTAAAAAAAAGCTTTCAGTTCGATAGCTAAACATATTTTACAAAGTAATTAAATGTTCAACTCTTATAAAAGAATTTCAGTAATCATTTCAATTGGAATTTTGTATTTTCCTTTAGATGTTTTTAACTCATTATGCTTTTGAACTTCTGTCAAAAGTTCCAACAAATGGTATTCAGAAAATCATGAAAACAATGTTGAAATCCTCAAAATTGTCAAATATTTTATCTGTAACAATTTCATGTTTACATTCCTATTCAGACAATTTAATATGTAGCAAAAGGCATCATGATTATGCTAACTTAATGGGATGTGGCTATTAAAATTAACTTAATTTTTAGATTTAGAATAGACACTATTTCAATCTCTTATTATTAATAGACACAGTCAAAAGATAGGAATGAAAAAAGAACATACCAAAAACCTATGCAATTTGCTGTTAAGGAAAATAGGTAATAAGAAAATATAGATAATACATAGGTAATAACACAAGATTTTGAGATTTCCCAAGAAAAATGAGCTCTTGGACTTGTTAAATAGAAATATTTGTTAAAGAAAGGAAAAAAAACCTTATAAAGTGTTCCTGTGCCTTATGCATTTTTCAATAGGCAAAGGGCACTCATGGTAAAATTTCCTTTTAATAAGCATTCTATATAAATAATTATTGAGTAGGAAAACGAGAAGAAATTTAATATGTTCCTATTGTATATTACTCCAGGATAGTATAAAGGGTTATTTATAGAAAGGAGGATAGTAGTAAGCTGATATATTTTTGTGAATATTTTTAGCTTGCTCAGTTTGTTCCAATATTCAATAATATTACCTATAATTTTGTAATTCAGAAAATCTTTTGATTTATTTTAGAATAGAAATGGAATTTGATTTCTACTGCCATTCCCATACCACATTAAATATGGCAAAATTATTTTAAGATGAAGACCACAAAATATCATTCATCCTCCTCTAAAGATCTGGCTAGCAAATTCTTTTCAACTTTAGTCCTCCTCAGCAACTGAAAATAGATATTAAGCTCATTGCAAATGCCATAGGACTTAACCTGGCCAGATAAACATGATGTAGATTATTGTACTCCCTAGAAATTCACTTTTTGTTTCATGTATGATGGATCTCCTTGGGCTCCTCCTTGCTCACTACTAAAATTAAGAAAAGCCTTACAAAACAAAGGTGTACTCAATCATGTATTTCTCAAACATGGCTATCACCATGATTCTAAAAATGAAATTCAATGCCTGTGTATGTATATATACAAGAGTACCATCTGAACCAATGCTTCTCCCTCCATGTTCTGTAAAAAAAACAAGAGTTAAAACAGTTTGCATTAGTTCACTTTAAAAGTTAGAGTGTCTTACAACATAAGATCACCATACCTATACCCCTTGATCTTGCCACTGCTTCTCCTTTAGCATTTATGACATTAGTGAAAATTACCAAACTGTTGAATTCATTAATGAAATGTGGTACAGTGGGAAAAATATTGATCTTAACAGAGTACTTGTGTTTGAATCTTGGCTCTGGCACTCGCTGTGGCATGCTGAGTGACTTTTACCTCTATGCCTCATTTTTATAGTTTGAAAAATAAACATAATTTGTAATAGCTATGTTGCAGGTTGTGGGAAAAATAACTTTTACATTTTTTAAAAAATGAGCTATTATTGTCTTTCCTGCACTCAAAATCCTCATGGGATTTAGATCTGGGAAGAACCTCAAAAATCATCTGATCCAAAGTTCCCATTTCATAGGTAAGAATTATAGCCCAGAAAGGTTGTTATTGGTATGAAGTTACTGATTACTCAGTGGTTATGTATGTAGTGGATATGGTGTTCAAACCCATGTATTCAGACACATAATTCAATGTTGTTCCCAATCTACCACATTACCTCCTTAACCAGATGTGGTCTCTTTGAGAATATTTTGGGAAAAAAAGGGTATTAATCATAGAGAACACAAGCTCCCTAAGGGCAGTAACAGCATCATTTTATAATCTTTGTAACTTTAGTGCCTGGTATCATGCCTTTCATATAAAATGACTTTTAAGTTTATTGCACTGAACTGAAACTCATTTTGAGTATCAGCCATGAAAAAGGACAGTTGAGTAATGTGACTGATCAGAAATAAGATAGAAATTTCTCAGCCTAAAAATCATAATAATTTTGAGAAAAAGGATGTAAAAAAGCATAGATGCAAGAATTCTTATTTCCTCTAATCTTTTTTTAAGATTTTGTAAAACTATATTTAAAAGTTGTATGCATCCCTAAAAAGACTTGTTTTTTAAACTGTCATTGCCTATTATATGTCTCTTACTTTTCCACAGCTATTCCAAAGTCTTAATTCTATTCACCATGACATATGCTTGACTGACAATTGATAATGATTAGTCAAGTACATTTTATAATATAACTAAGAACTTAGGTCAATATACTTTAAATAGCTATGTTGTTAAATTCTGAAAGCAGCCAGTGATAGATTACTATGTCAAAAAATAAATTATCTGAGAGAAGTTATAAACTCTATCAATTTTTGATGAGTTTAGCCTTATAGACCTTTTGGAATTTGGAAAATTAAAAAATGTTTTAAATAAAGTACATCTATATAGCGCTCCAAATAGTTACAGGATCTTGATAAGCTTTTAACATTCCTGCTATAAAGTTCATTTTAGTTGCCTTCAAAACATTTGTGCTATAATCTTCTTTTGGGTTACAAAGAAGAAATGTTCTCAGTAACCACTGACTCCTTAAATTCTCTAAGGAGTCCAAAAACTAAGTTATGGAATTCTAAATAGAAGAAGGATATTAAAGAGTGTTTCTTGTACTCACTTGTATGCATATTGCTTTGTAAACATTCTCAAGTTTTTTCATGGCTATCGATTATTTCCATATAGATTGTAAATTCCTTAAGAGGGGTCAAGTTTGTTGATTCTTCTTTATCTCCTCCATATCCTTAAATACCAAATTGTTTCCTAACCATGTTCCAGGATATTCGGATGTGCTATGACACACTTATGTCACAAGCATAGAGTGTCCTTACTATGCCAATTTTTGACCTGGATGGGGAGGCTGGAGATGGTAATAACTGAGATGAAAATAACAATTTTCTCATATTTGATGGCAAGGAAGTTCCAGCTTCAAATATATATCAAAAGGTATAGCAATATATCTTTTCCCCCCAGTCCTGTGTAAAAATGGCAAGTTAAAATTTCCCTTACTTACCATTTGGGTCAAAACAAGGATTCTTATGACAACCCATTTTTTCCTATGGAGTCTTCACCTTCTGGCTCCCATCCACCCTACCCAGTACAGCCAATAAAAGCTTGTTGAATTGTTTGAATAGTGTTTGGATCCATCCATTAAACCTAAATATTTTGTTGCCAACTTACATTATGGAATACATGTTTGTTACTTGAGGCAAAGTCTATGTTTTTTTAATAAGTTATCTGGAACTAAAGTTTTTCATATTTTCATACCTCTCAGTGAGCTGAGGTTCTTGGGCTGCTTCAAATTTTAAAAAGGAAACATTTATTACTGTTCCTTAACTTCCTCAGCTCAGCATTATGTGAATATTTTAAATTTACATATGAATGCATACATTTCCCAAATTTATGGAATATGTACTAATGCTGACCATGATATTCTTTTTATTGAAAATCTTCAATATAAAATAGCTTTAAAAATGAGAGGAAGATAATATATTACATTATTACTTCTGATATAAACACTTTTATGCTTTATGTAAGTTTACCTCCTTTATGCTGTTTGTGTTTTATCTGTAATGTTTCATATTAGTCAGATTTCTACATTATTGAATACCTAATAAACAGTTTAATATCAAACACCTTAATAAGCTGTTAGACTGAGGGGAACATAATGTTGTTACTATTTGCTTGGCATATTTTTAGATTTTTTTTTCTCATCATGCTTATTCATGTACAGTTTGGAAAGAGGATCCTGTTCTTTTCCACTCAGCCAAAAGTTCTTTTTGAACATCTTCTGGTAATTCAAAAAAAACTGCAGGGTCAATGCCAGAAGGAAAAGTAATTTCCTCCTCTGCAGATTCTTGCTCTCTGTTTTCTGTAAGACTGAGATGCTGAGAAACTGAGCCTGTAAGCTGCTTATGGCTATCGGAGGTGTGATTTTTGGAAAATAGTTGCTGACTTTGTAAGTTTGGGAAAGAATGGAATATAGACACAGCAGGGTTTGTATTTGAAAAATGGAACCCTTGGGATTCTTTAGGTCCTTGACTCATTCTTTCATCTCTCAGCTCACTGTCTAAATAGTGAGGAGAATCCTTGCGGCTAAACAAGTAAGTGGAACCAGTGCTACTTAAACCTGATGTACCTGGTTCACTAGTAGATATAGAGGCTAATTGTTTGCTACTGGATAAATGATCTCTTGGATTTGAAACAATGTCATGCATTTGTTTTGAAGAAAAGAAAGATAACACCCCTTTAGAAGCATGTAATGGGCAACTCAAACTTCCCTTTCCTTGAATTTTTTCTCTAGTTTTGCCAGAAAGGATTTCTTCTTGAATATCTACTGGAAGCTGCTTAAAGACTTCATGGTCAATACCCTCAGGAAGTGAGTGAAATGGAAAATCATGAATTTCTTTTTCTTTAGTAAAATTTGTAGTATCTAATGGAGACTCTCCAGTTCTTATGCTTTCAATTCTTCCACTTGGTAGAAAATCCCAGTTTATTTCTTTGTCTTGTGAAAATTCTTCCATATGAGTATCTTTCATTTTCTAAAACACACAAAAATTTTAAAATATAATTATATGATCTCCTCGATAAACTGCCCATGACACATCCACATTCATGCTAGGATATTTCTGTTCATGTTAAAATATGAATATACATTATTCTAGATATAAATCTGGGATCATGCACTTTCCCCCAACAGGCTTCAAAACTTCATGTGGTTACTTTCAAGTGCTAAGTATGACTAAACCATGGCAATCTAGCTCTAACAATATATGGTTTGTTCCTTACTTCCTCTATGCCTCATGACTTATCCTTCCAGGTATATGAATCACTAGTAAGTTACAAAGTAAACATGACTGGTTAAAGACAAAATTTTAGAGCTGGAGGGAGCCTTAGAGATCACTAAGTCTAACCCCTTCATTTTAGAGATAAAAAACTTAGATCCAGGGGAAATTGATTTGTCCAACATAATTTTAAAGATAAGTCCTTTCATAGTGCAATAAGGACAGTTGTTTGAGAAAATTACTATTATGAAGAATAATAGAAACACTAGAGAAGAAAAACCATTACTATGATATTTATCAAACATTATTACAAATATATAAAAGATATTTTTTAAAATTTATATTCTATGTAACTTAAAGCTAAGAAGTTTTTTTAACATCTTGTCCTAAAAATGATATCTACATAATCTCACTGAATTTGTTGCCATCTCCAGCACCATAATAGCCTATAAGCAACTAGGTATTTTTGATATTAATATTTTAAAATTATGTGCCTACTTAAAACTTATAACTAGAATAGGCTCACCAAATTAATCAATCTTATTTAGTAAATCAGTCTTTAACATTCTAATTAAATATTTGTTTTCACTTTAAAACCACATTTCAAAATTACAAATTAGTATTTTAAAATAGTTCCAAGTAACATATTATAATGAACAATAATAAATCACTGCAAATTAAGAAGTGAATTGACAGCCTCATTTTACATGTGAATTATATAGTTGAAGACAGTATTTTTGTTAATCATTCCATTTTGGGTTGTCATAGTAAGGACTAACAAATTATTATTATTTTTAATCACTGAAAAATATCATTGACTTTTACCAGCTTTTACTATTGTCTATTTTTTACATAAATATCATTCAATAGTGGATCTATATAAATGCTACTATTAAGAGTTCATAAAATGCCAGGACGATAGATAAGTGAACTATGAAAAAACATTTGCTTTCTGCTAATATCAAATGGATGTTTATGGAAATGAAAATTGAAAGGTCTAGCTTTTAAGCTTGGTTTTATATTATTCAATACTGTCCATAACTTTATTCCTACTTTCAAAATTACCTAACTTTCTTTACTGTTATGCTATATGATGCACACCATTAAAGAAATCATCAGCTATTTTAATCAATGGTGCAAATGTTCCGTTTCTAGATTAGATGAATAGTTAATGTTAAAATTCATATACACAAGACTCTAGGATAATAGCATCTGGAAATATAAATGAATAAAAACATAACCCACAGAAAGCAGCACACAGCACCAGAGCTGGACTCTCATGAACTTAAATTGAAAACAATCTGAACAACCCAATTTGAACAACCCAATTTATTTCCCTGATCTCTGCACTTACATAAGAGCGCTTGCCAGAGTGTGAAGTTGTTGATGATGACGGTGTTAAATAGAATTCAATAGATCCTTTCTTAGAGGTAGGTAGTGATTTAAGATTGGAGAAGCACACACTTAGAAGGTAAGGTGAAATGGCATCTTCACGTTTACCATATTTCGAAATAGTTTCATAAGTATATCAACCATTGGAGTCATAACATCATAATTTCCTAAATGAATTATTTAAAAGAGGTAAGAAAAATAAATGCATTTGAATGAATTATTAGAACCAAGAGCTTAATTATGAATAGATTTAAAGTGTTGATAAAATCAAGAAAAAACCCTGAGATATCTCACTATTACATAGAAAGTAAAATGAATTACAGGTAGTATTTAATTCTAAAATTGCCAAGAGCTTCAACAAGTTTAAAGAAAAAAAGGATTTCTGATTGCTTTTAGAACAAGTTAAGATTACTAACTGTAACAGAAATTAGAAGCAGTACAGTGCCAAAGAATAAGCAATTCTGACCCCTTTGAATTAGGAAAGCCTTTTTAACTGCCTTGTGTTTGAGTTTCTTTATCTGAAAAGAGAAAATAATTAGTTTGACTTTTTTTAGTGAAAAATGGACTTCTGGCACAACCCCTACTATCCGATTTAGTCACCTTAGACTTTCTAAACCTCAGGTTCCTTCCCTGTAAGACAATGATAATTCCTGTGATGTCTGACTTACAGGGTTCTTGTGAGAGTCAATAGATATGATGCATATTATCAAAGAATTCTGCAAAACTGTGAAAATAATAGATAAATATCTCCTATTATCATCATTATTGATGGCGCAAAAGTGGCAGTCGCCTTATTCCTATAACAACTGTTTACCTTGACTTCATTCCACTTATTCCACTGCTATCTTTATATCGATCACTTTGGAAGCAAAATTAACTCATAGCCAAAAATGACAGTAGGGAACCTAATGAATAGGCTTATCATTAAGATACTTGGAAAAAGGTAAAAAGACTCCAAGGGATGATATGAAAAGCCTAAATTTAGAGCTTCCAGATAATTTTCATACATAATTTTACTGATTATTATAATAACTACAATTTCTGTTTGTATAGATTTAAGATTTACAAACTGCTTTGAAGTAGGTCTTACAAATATTATTATTCTGTCTTTCAAGTTAGAAAACTAAGGTTTGGGGCACTGAAGTTACTGACCTAGAGTCATGAAGCTTACTTATTGACAAAATTTGAACCCAGATCTCCTGACAGCAAGTCCAGTGCACTTTGCATCAGAGAATATTGCCTTTAACATTTGGCTTATTCTAAAGAATCCTAAAATGAAAATAAGTGTTTAAAGCTGCTTAGTTAGCCTACAAATTCTCCATATTTGAAAACAGTTTTCCTATACCCTGGCGTAGACTAGACTTGGACACTATCTATGACAGGGTAGCTCTACCCAAAATTCTTTGACACTCTGGAATTAGCTTCTTAAGACTTGATGTAACTAAGCAGTTACTGCTTGTAAATAGTTACTGCTAATGGAATATCCATGAGAGGAGAGGATGTAAAAAGTCCTTAACATTTTTCCTCCTTAATGTAAGATATTACTTTTTTTTTTTACTAATTTGTTTAAGAAAAATATTCTTTTAAAGATATTTCTTAACTATTATTTAAAGAAAAGGTGTTTTACATGTGTTTCTGGTTCAATTGTGGGACTACAAGGGAATAACAACAGCCTGTACTTCTGACATAGTTCTCATTATTTAATTGTTGTTAAAAATTCAAGTGACACTTTGTACAACCAAATTTCTCGATACAGCAAATTAAACCAAAGCAAAAGGCTATTCATGATAAGGAAAACAAATTGAAAAAGTCAATAAAATAAGCCCATACCTGTCCCTAACTTCTGAATTACATGAGATGGGATAGGACACTGACGGCTCTCACGGTTAAAATGTCTATCTGATGAAAACCGACGGATGATTAATCTTATTGTATGTGGCTTCCTTCCATCTTTACATACTCTGAAAATAAGGAACCATAATATTTAATAATTTCCAAATAAGATGTAGTAACACCTCACTTAACTTTGGAGGTCTCTTATCTATGAAACTGCAACTGTTACCAGGAAATTTAAAAGACCAAAAAGCAACAAAAATAATTATGATTAAGTCCATATACTTGTAAGATATCCTCTCGAGTTCTCACTATTTAGTCTTAATTTAAACACAATAATTCTAACAACCTTTTTATCTACTTTCCCTGGCCATATGAAATTATTACTGACATGCACTCTAAGAGACAAAAGAGAAAACAAATAAAGTTTTAAAAGAAGTTATACAAAAAAAGCATACTATTTTAGGGCCAATTAATCACTATGTAAATTGTAGCCAAAAATCAACTATTCAACCAAATTAAGCACTATCTTTCAGGGGAAAAGGATGGACATTCAACAAATTTCATTTATTTTCGATGAAAAGACCAAAGCTAAACAGAAAATCTGTTCTTCAACTACAGAACTCAAGAGAAGCATAAAAAGATAAAAAGGAAATTTTAAAAAATATTTTTTTAAGTTAAAAAGTTTACATCCCTGAATGGGAAGATGGTATGTTTAACTCTTGAGAACTGTATCTTTGTTAGGGATATACTTAGAAGGTTTTAAGTGTAGTTTGACTTTATTGTGATGATATAAAAAAAGAAATTAGGAATGAAAAAGGGATTGTACTAGAAGAAGAGGAAAGGGGAGATAAAATGGGGTAAATTACATCTCATGAAAAAGACAAAAAAAGACCTATTACAATTGAATGGAAAAAGGTAGGGGGATGAGCATTGTGTGAACCTTAATCTCATCAGTTTTAGCTCAAAGAGAGAATATCAGATTTAGTTTGATAAAGAAACTTGTCTCACCCTATAAGGAAGTAGGAGGGAAAATGAGAAAGGAAAAGGGGAGACTATTAGGAGGGAGAACAGAAATAGAAGAAGAAAAGGATAAGAAAGGGAAGAAAGGTTGTAAAAGGGGAGGGCTGTTTGAGGAAGGTGGTAGGCAGAAGCAAAACTCTGGGGAAAAGGGAAAGGAGGAAAGGAAAGAGAAAAGTATAACTTGGGGAAAATAAGATGGCAGGAAATACAGAGTTAGTAATTTTAACTGTGAATGTGAATTAGATGAATTTACCCATTAAACAGAAACAGAAACAGCAGACTAGATTACAAGCTAGAATCTTACAATATGTTGTTTATAAGAAACACATTTAAAGTAGAATGATACGTACAGAGTAAAAGTAAAAGGCTGGAGCTATGTTTCAGCTGAAGTAAAAAAAAAAAAAAAAAAAAAAAAAAAAAAAGCAGGGGTAGCCATCCTGATCTCAGATCAAGCAAAAGCAAAAACAGATCTAATTAAAAGAGATAAGGAATGGAATTACATCTTGCTAAAGAGTACCATAATGAAGTATGATAATATCAATACTAAACATATATATATATATATATATATATATATATATATATATATATATATATATATATATATACACTAAGTGGTATAGCATCCAAATTCCTAGTGGAAAAGTTAAAGAGTTCCAAGAAGAAATAGGCAGCAAAACTATACTAGTGGGGGATCTCAGAACTAGTAATATCAAACCACAAAATAAACAAGAAAGAAGTTAAAGAAGTAAACAGAATTTTAGAAAAGTTAGATATGATAGATCTTTGGAGAAAACTGAAGGGGGACAGAAAGGAATAAACTTTTTTTCTTGGTGGTACATGGAACCTACACAAAAATTGACCACGTATTAAGGCATAAAAACATCCAAATCAAATGAAGAAAGTCAGAAATAGTAAATGCATCTTTTTCAGATCATGCTGCAATAAAAATTACATGTAAAAAAGCCCTGGAGAAAAAAAAGACCAAAAATTAATTGGAAACTAAATAATCTAATTCTAAAGATGAGCAGTAAGGTGAAATGTCAAGGGGTTTAGAATAACCTTAGATTTGGATAAGATGATTTGCATGACCCAATTCCACAACAGCCTTTCCCAGGATAGGCTGAGTCAAACATTGGAGCTGGGTCATACTCATCTGTCCTCAACTGACTGTAGCACTCTAAACTGTATAATTATGCTGATCAGATGAGAACCTTGCTTCCAGTGGTGAGGAAAACTAGAGAAATTCAACTTTAGGGGCTCATAGGCAACTCTCAACTGTCTCTGTAATCACTGCCTCTCTGCCTTTACATACTAGTTTTTTTTTATTGTTGGATTCTCTCCTCAGTCCAAAAGTAGAATATCACCATAGTTTATACCCTATAATCCTGTAATACAGGAAATCCAATCAGGGAATTGGGGAATGGGGTGCAAAAGGAACAATGCTCTAGAGAATTTATTTAAGAAGATGTGGTAGCAAATGGATCAGAAGCTGAATTTACTTGCTAAGCCTATGGTGCCAGAAGAAACTCAAAATCAAATTTGCATTATTACATAATACTAGTCAAATTTTCATATAACTTTCTTTAGAGTTAGTCATACCTTTATAATGTTAACATCTGAGAAAAGGTAAGGAGGGACTATAAACTGAAAGAATAAGCTTCAAAGCATTGTATATTAATGTCTTTAATTCCTCTTTAATCTAAGAATGAATATGCTTCTTCCAAGAGAGATTTAGAAAAACACCCTGTAGATTACAGCAAGCTCAAAGACCAGACTTTCTAAATCTTGGTCCCTATGTCACCCTTTCTCTTTTCAGGAAGCAGAAGAAAATAGCAATACTTTCATTTCAGAGACAGGAAGGCATATCAATTGTTGCTGAAAAAAAACTCCATGTACTTTCTTATTGTCAAAGAGCAGATCAAAGTAATCTTCAGGAAAAGTAGAAAACTCAGTTCCTTTTAAGAGCCCTGGTGTAGATACTAAATTACTAAATTCTAATTGATAAAAGTAAAAAAAAAAAAGAAAAGAAAAGAAAAAGAAACCGCATAAAAATGGATATATCATTTCTCTTGTCATTGTATCATAAAATTCTACAGTTAATTTATCTTTTAATTTTTAGCCTTCAACTTAATCTACAACTTATAATAGGTAAGAATCAATTATCCTTTCAATGTACAATATATAGAATACAAACAAATAATTCATCTAGAAGGCAACTTACCTGTTCAAAAGTTTAGCAAGGAGTTCTTCAATTTTTTTTTTAGCTTCCACTTCTGATGAACACTTTTTAAAGGAATCTTCTTCACTAAAGGACTACAAAAATATACACAAATGTTAAAAAAAGATTATTTCATACCCTGATAAACAATTTCTACTCTTAGAGTATATGTCAAACTTCTAAATGTGTAAAATAAGAGATTGACTTAGATAGTCTAGCTCTAAATCTAGGATTCTATGCTTCTAAATAAGGGCACTTATATAAATTCTTTACTAATATCTATCACACATTATTTTATTTTTTTTTAAAGGAAACAATACATTTTAGAACAGTCATTATATGAAAAAACTTAAGAACAAATATAGTACTTTCTTTTCCTTACTTTTGTCTACTACTGCTCTCCCACTTCCAAACCTATATATTAAATTGTATGTGCCTGGGATTTTCTTAAACTTGTGACAAAATACTGTTCCTTAAATTCCCTAAGTATTTGCTCCATTCCAACCACCAATAATACAATTTAAATATTAATATTTGAACCTGCTTTATGAGACCACACTTAGGGAAAGATGTCTTTTAGCAAACACTGGGTGAGCATTGTTGAGGTGTTATGGAGAGTATTCTTAATCAGCTACAGGTTTGACTAAAGAATTTCTCAAGTATCACACATTATTTTTAAGTATTTAAGTATTTAGTTCCTTAGAGTTAGTTATATTTAGTTAATAGTGTCTTTTAACCCAATGAGTGTCCTTAATAGGAGTAATATTCTCTTATGGAAAGCATTCTGGAATTGTTAAAGAAGCTGTCTGATTTGATTCTGTGCTAGAATACTAGAATGTGCTAGTCTTTTTGAAGCTTCCTGGAATCCTGGGGCTCCAGTGACAACTGCAACCCTACTATGATTTCAGGAAAGCTCTACTTCAGTTTCAGTATAATGAGACTTATGACATCCTTTCCTTCTTGCCTCACACCAGGTTGCTAAGATAACTTGACTCAAAAAAGTATTTTATTAAGTGTTTACTAAATAAAAAGCTGAATATGATAGAGATGGAGGGCAATAAAATACAGTCCATAACCCCAAGAAGTCTAAAATCTAGCTACATAAATAATTGAGTAGCTGAGATTAAAGAGAATAAATAGCTACAAGAAAGTAAATATGGTAACACCAGAAAGATAGGGTGCAGGCATTTGGGGGAGGGGCTTGAAGTTTTAGGCAAAAAGGTATAGAATGTAATCCATGGGCAAAGTGAAACCACTGAAGGTTTTTGAGCAGTAATGATAATAATAGCCTTTACAATTTATGAAGCACTTTCCTCAAAATAATCCTCTCAGATAATTAATGAAAATCTTTTTTATATATTTAAAAGTTTGGGCTCCCTTTGAGAAGTTAATGATATGAACACAGTTTTATGAATAGTAAATGGCAGGCAGGACTCAGTCCTTGTGGTTAAGTCAAGAAATTTCAAAGTAGATAAATGGCCTTGATCTCAGGAAAGAACAGTACTGAGTTATAGGTTTTTTGTTTTTTTCTTTACTATTCCATGTTGCTTCTCTGTGTACAGTGACACAATCATATCTGTATATGATGAATGATCTGAAAGTTGTATAAGAAGAATTAAATGGGGAAGATATCAAAAATGGGAAGACCGGTTTTAGTAGTTTTTATAAAAGGCCAGCCAAGGTGATTTGGAGTAGGATTGTAGCATTGGCAAAGAAGGATGGCCTCAACATATCCTCAATTCACAACTAGTAGAACACATCCTCCTTGAAAACAGTCATTGTCTTATTTACCTTTGTATTTTCAATGCCCTGCATATAGCAGACACTTAGAAGATTGTGCTGAATTTAACTAAATGAACATGGAAGGTAAAGAGACAAATAAAAATTGGCACTGATGGTGCCTATAATAATGGCCATCCCATTAACAGAAAGACAGACATCAAGAATATTATAATTGGAGATTTAAGATAATCAGTTTTAACATGGCTTTAGGCAATGAGTTAGATAATCTTTAAGGTCCTTTCCAATATCATGATTCTTTTGAGTCTCATGTTGGACATGTTGAATTTAAACAAAAACTGAGATCCAGAGGTTGAACTGAAGTGAGAGAGATCTGTAAGTAATTCCTTGGGTTTGATGGTATCCCAGCTCCAAGAGGCAATGAGGATAGCAAGAGACAGCAAAGATAAATAGACCAAGGACAAAACCCTGGGAGACAAGATATAGCTGGAAGAGAAAAGTAGTCAATGAAGAGTTTCTGGAATTATTCCAGAAGTAATTGAAGGAGAAGACAAAAAGGGCTATGATTATTATTAAATGAAATATCAACATAAAGAATAAAAAATGAGAAATGTCATAATGGATTTGGCAATTTGGAGGTTAATAGTAATATAAATTTCTGTAGAATAGAAGAAAATAAAGCAATTGCATGAAGTTGAGAAGCTAGTTGCTGATAATCATCTGTGAAAGCACTAGAGGAATGCACAGAATGTTTTTCAAGAAGTTTGCAAGCCAAGGGAGGACCAAGGGATATAAGAGAGTGAGTGTGATCAGCATGAAGAAAGGAGGGGTACTAACTAAATAGCAGAAAATGTTATAGAAGAGTGAGGAAAATTAGGTGAGATCTGAGCATGTTTATAGATAAAAAGATAAGAATTGCTATATAAATGAAATTTAAAATGTATGAAAAAGTATGGATGATGAAGAAAGGTTCTGGAAATCAGAAGAAAATGAAATGAGACAAAGGAAGAGGAGTAGACCTTGGAAAAGAAGTTTCCTCTAAAAGAGGAGAAAAAGAAGAGAATATGAGGAAAGTCAAGGAATTTCAGAGTAGATAAATGGCCTTGATCTCAGTAAAGTAGATTTTGTAAACTATAGAAGTCAGGAGTGGGCTACAGACTTGATAAGAGTAAAATAGGTTTGGAAGAGCACTTTAGAGAACATGATATGAAGTTGCTCAACATTGAATAAAGATTGCCACACAACAGAAGATAATAATTGAAAAATTTTTAAATATTAAAAAACAAAGCATGACTCAAATACAGAAGAGGCACACTCAAAAAATAAATATACCTAAGGATTTCATCATGAAAGTGGTTGAAAAGATTAAGAATGGGACACTAATACATTGTTGGTGAAGTCGTGAACTTATCCAAACATTCTGAAGAGCAATTTGGAACTAAGCCTAAAGGGCTATTAAACTGTGCATACCCTTTGATCTAGCAGTGACTCTACTGAGCCTGTATCCCAAGAGATCATAAAGGAGGGAAAGGGATCCACATGTGCAAAAATGTTTGCAGCAGCCCTTTTTTGTAGTGGCAAGGAACTGGAAACCTAGTGGATATCCATCAGTTGGGGAATGGCTGAATAAGTTAGGGTATAAGAATGTTATGGAATATAATATGAAATATTATTGTTCTATAAGAAATGATCAACAAAATGACTTCAGAAAAGCCTGGAGAGAAATTTGGAACATAAGATTGTGCAAAGCTGAATGATGAAAAATATTTTTGCATATATTTTGAAAATAAAAACCATTGTTAAAACTTTTAAATTAAATAAAAGAATTGTAATAGTTTTTGTAAGTGCCCATATTCTTGACATTTACACTTCAATGCTAATAATTTAATCCTCATACCATGTAAAATATGTTATAGGCCAGAACTCTAAAACCAAGATTCTCACAAGATGCTAACTCAGTGGAATTGATGAGACAATGCTTATCTAGTTTAGCATGGTGATTAGTATTTCTCTAGTTCAGTATGACTGATTTAATCTTACAACAAATAATGGTTTCCTAGTGATATAATGATTGGTTTATACTCAAAATAGAGCATATAAAGCTGTGATAAACTCAGCCAGAGTCAGAGCCAGAGACAGACTCAGAAGGGCCAGATACAGACTTGGAAGGGTCTCAGAGTCAGATTCATTCACTCCATCTCACACCACCATGGTGGCAGGGCTCTCTTCCTTAGCTTCTCCACTGAAACCAAGACTCTAGAAGGCCTCTAAGAAAGCTAGCCCGGGCCCCAGGCAAGGAAACTAGAGTGTGAAGGAGAAAATAAAGGATTTGGACTTTAACACCTGGCTATTCTTGTGGTGATTACTCTTCTGAAATGAAGGCTGCCCAGAGACCTCCAGAAAACCAACGAGAACATTACATTTTGGCGCCTGAATGTGGGACTAAGAACCTATATCTGTGACCCCAAAATGAGGGTGAGTCCAAAAACAGACAAGAAGGAAACTTTGTTAAGGGCTAACATAGTGTTTCTGCTAAAATGGGACAAATGTTTAGAAAAGGAGCCTTTCTATCTCAAGGAAAATGTGTCAAAAGGTTAAACTCATTAAAAAAAAAAAAACAAGGTTTGATTGTGCAGATCACTGAACTGTTCGAAATACTAAAATACACATTTCCTTCATTTTCTAAGGAAAAAGAATTAGATCCAGATGAGTGGAAATTAGTAGGGAGAGCAACTATGTGACTATTACATTGCTAATGGCCCTGATTCAATTCCCAAAGAAACATTTTATACATATAACTTAATACAATTGGCTTTAAGGAATTATATAAATATTAGAATAAGGAAAATTAGAATAAGGAGGGGGAGGATACTGACAAACTAGGTGAAAAGGATGAAGAATTAGACAAGAAAGGAGTTAAGTACAATTCTGATGAAATTAAGGAATGTGGTGCTTCACAGCAGGAGCCATTAGGGCATTTTCCATCTTGTGACCTTCCTCCCTCAATTAACCCTTCATGGGTGGAGAGAGAAGGAAGAGGGAGAGGGGCAGTAACACGATCAGCACCACCTATGAAGCAGCCTATGACAAGATTACAAAAGGGACTAGTTAAAGCTAAAAAAGAAGGATGGGATATATCTGATGTAATAGAAGCATACCCTATGATGAAGAATTTGATTCTTCAGGTCAAGCCAGAAGAAGATACACTCCTTTTGATCTGGAAATTATCAAAGATTTTTAAAAGGGTTGCACTCTTTATGGGGTTATAACACCTATGTTAATATGGTATTAGAGAATTTGGCTTATGAAATTTTAACCCCTAGTGATTGGAAATCTATAGCAAGGAAATGTTTACAACATGGACAAAACTTGTTATGACTTTCGGAGTATAGTGAACTATGTAGAATACAAACCCAATGAAATAGGCAAACTGGAGTTAATATACAAATCACCTTTGACTAACTAGCAGGTAAAGATCAGTATGCAGACACTTTAGCACAGATTAATTACTTTATGATAGCATATGAGCAAATTGCTGCCACTGTAAAAGCATGGGGCTCCCTCCCAGGAAAAGATCGAGGGGAAGGCTTCATGAAAATACAGCAAAGTCTAAATGAACTCTTAGCTGATTTTGTGGGATGTCTGCAAATATCTGTCTCATGAACGATTGGAGAAAATGTAGCTACAGGAATTATAAGACAACTCGCTAAAGAAAATGCTAATGAGGTTTATAGAAGAATTATATGGGGACTACACAAAAATACTCCTTTAGAGGAGATCATAAGACGCTGTACCACAGTGGATACAAATGTCTTTCATACCCAGGCTATGGTGCAGAACATGGGAAGATGGGGTCCCTCTTGACAAGGGACTTCCAGAGAGACTCATCAATGCTTTCAATGTGGTAAAGTAGGGCATCTGAAAGATCAATGTAGGCATAGAGATAGAGTGAGAAGTCAGAGTGAGAGAATACCCAAAACCCTATGTTCAAAATGCAATAAGGGCTTCCATTGGGCCTCAGAATGTAGATTGACCCAGGGAAATGAGAGGCAGGGCCCAGCTCCAAGACCTCAAACAAAAAAACAGGTGGCTCATGATGGCAGCCAAGTTCATACCCAGAGTCTTTAGAAGCGCAATACTCTGATATGATCAATCAGTCAAAAAGCAATCAGATAGGAGAAAGGGTATTTATAATTGGGGAGAATATAGGCTTTTTAACCCAACAGAAGGGCAGTGTCCAGTGCAAGCAAGTCCAAAGTAATTGCCAGGTGATGTGAAGAAATCCAAAAAGTGGTGAATGGAAGGGACCAGATAGGTTAACTGCTTGGGAGAAAGGGTTTGCTTGTATTTCTACAGATGGAGAAGGAATCAGATGGGTGCCAACAAGCACCTGGAGATTGAAAAAGAAAAAAAAAACTCGAAACAAAGGAGAAGACCTAAGAAACATCTGACACTGAAAGAGCATGGCTGATAATGAGACTGTTACAGAACTTCAAAACCAGCAGGAATTGTTGGATTCCCCGAGATAAAAAATTGTTGATAAGACAGCAGGAAATCAGTGGATTCTCTGAGACATGTTAAGACTGATACAGGATTTCAAAATCTGCAGGAATCGTTGGATTCCTGACACATGAAGTAATGGACAATAGATTGGTTTTGGATTATTTCTAGGACTTATGGACATGTATAATTCCTCATATTTATTCATGTTGTTTGATATGTAATACCTCCCATGGTGAAGGATTTATGTGTATTTGTTTCAAGTGAGACCCATCAGAAACCCACTAATTTGGTTTGATTCAACATTTCCTTTGGTTTTTATCTCCCTTCCTGAGATGTCAGGGAGGGCATGATCACCTCCTTTTTTGAAATTTTCACTCCTTTTTTGAGGAGTTAGGGAAGGCATGATCACCTCTTTTTTTGGGGTTCTCACCTCCCTGAGAAGTCAGGGAGGGCATGACTACCTATGTTCTAAAACAAAAGAAAGTGGAGATGTTATGGGCCAGAACTCTGAAACCAGGATTCTTACAAGGTGCTAACTCAGTGGAATTGAGACAATGGTTATTTAGTTTAGCATGATGATTAATAGTATAATTGATTTAATCTTACAACAAATAATGGTTTCCTAATGATATAATGATTGGTTTATACTCAAAATAGAACATATAAAGCTGCGATAAACTTAGCCAGAGTCAGAGCCAGAGAAAGACTCAAAAGGGCCAGACACAGACTCGGAGGGGACACAGAACCAGATTCATTCATTCCATCTCACATTCTGTGGTGGCAGGCTCTCCTTCTTAGCTTCTCCACTGAAACCAAGACTCCAGACGGTCTCTAAGAAAGCTAGGCAGGGCTCCAGGCAAGGAAACTAGACTATGAAGGAGATGATAAAGGATAAAGGATTTGGACTTTTAACACTTGGCTATTCTTGTGATGATTACTCTTCTGAAATGAAGGCTGTCCAGAGGCCTCTAGAAAACCAACAAGAACATTACAAGATGCTTTCTCCTCTAGCAGTTTTACAATTTTGTAAAAGAGGATTTTTCCATGCTACTTTGTTAGGATTCTTACTTATGCACTTAGTTCACACCTTTAAAGGAGTTCAAACCTTTATGCACTTAGTTCAAACCTTTAAAGGAGTTATAGTGAAGGATGATAGATAATAATTATAAAGCATTTAATATAGTGCCTGGCATATAATAAGTACTATAGCTTTTAGAATCCTATAAATATGCATTTTAATTTCTTGTTTTTGACATCATAAAAGGAGATTTAAGAGAAATAATTTTTGCTACAGTCAAATGAATTCCTTCACTATAACTTCCATCTTTCTAATAAATATCTTACCTCCTAAGCATATCTATTAAAACTGATTTAAATCATTAGAAATATCAGAGTAGCTAACTAAGGAAAGCTATAGTACAAGAAATTCAAAACTTAATTTTGTCTTTTGTGAAAATGAAAACTGGCTGCAATTTAATCATATTAGTTATATAAATAATAAACTTTTCTAAATTGTCTTTGTACAACAATTATTGATTTAATGCAACAAATTATAATAATATAAAGAAAGAATTGTTTGGTTAACCCCATCAAATTAGAAAAGTTTAGTTGTAATACAGCAAAAATCTTAACACTTTAACTGACTATAAACATAGTATTCAAAACTGTTTTTTTCGTTCTGAAAAATTACACAACACTACATGAAACATTTACCTGAGGTGGTCCTGAAGGAGTCACAGGAGAGTTATCTTCTCCAAAGCTGAGCTTCTGTATACGCTGAGCAACTGAAATTCCTAGTTCTTTCTCTAGGATCTCTGGTGAAAAGATTTGGAGATCATGGACACTATTGATACCCAATGATTCAAGGCGTTTAGTAGTTTTATAGCCAATACCTAAGTAATAAGAAAAAAAAAATATGAAGGGATACAATTAATCATCTAAGCTTTTTAATTTAATTTTTAATTTTAATTTAATTTCTAAAGACCAAACTCATTCCAAATCAGGCTATAGTTCTGGGGAATTGTGTTTCCCTGCAGAGCCTGGCATACTGCTATCAAAAGTGTTAATTTTTAAATGTTAAATGAAATGAAACTTTTATCTTATTTCAAATAACACTGAAGATGTCAGCAATTCACAGATATTTGTCAATTTCTTTGTCATTCAATTGTTTAGTTGTATCTGACTCTTCATGACACCATAGTCCAGAGGGTTTTCCTGGAAAAAATGTTAGAGTGGTTTGCCATTTCCTTCTCTAGTGGACGCAATGAATCCTTTCATTGGCAATGAAAGATGAAGTGACTTGTCCAGAATCATATAGCTGGGAAGTTTTCTAAGGCTAGATTTGAACTGAGATCTTCCTGACTCCAGGTCCAATGCTCTATCTGCTAAGATATCAGGTACCACTATTTTGCAATAGAGAATTTTAAAAATAATTTAAAATTTATTTTATACAAGTACAAAATAAGAAAAAGAAAGAAAATATTTCCATGTATATGGCAGAACATGAGAGAATTCAATATAAAGCATTAAATTTCTGTTTCAAGAAAACCTATAAAATCAAAAAGGGGAAAAAAGAAAAAAGAAAAAAAGCAAATTAACAACAAAAAATTACTATTTTAAAAGATATCCAGCTTTTCTTTTTCTTTCCTGTAAGTTTTCTTTTGTTCTCTGTTGTGCACTATTTACTTTATTCTTCCCATCTCCAAAGCCAAAGGTTACACTTGTATATGTATGTGTGTATATATAAATACATGTGTTTTTTGTAGATAGATGTATGCAAATATCGGTGTGTGTGTATATATATATATATGTATATATATATATATATATTTGGAGATATATATATATATATTTGGAGATATATATATATATATATATATACATATATATAAACATATATACCTATAAGTCATATGTGTATATATATATTTATATATATATATATATATATATAATATATATAAGCATATTATATTATATATATATATATATATATATATACATACACATACATACATAAGACTGTACTACTAGGCTAATTTCCACTTGCCATCTGTTTCTCTGAAGGTGCATAGCATTTTCTAAGTCCAAGTATTTCCATATTTTTCTAAAACAATTGGCTCATCGTTTCTTATACAACAGCAATATTCCAACCTAGTCATATTCTATCTGAGATTGCCCATGAAAGATTTTTTAAATTTTTCTATATTCCTTCTATTCTTAACTGAATAGGTTTTATACAAGAAAATTTTAATTTAAAATAATCAAAATTATCCATTTTATACTTCAGCAAGGTTTTCACCTTATGATTTAAGTTCTGATGCTACTAAATTTGCTTTCTTTACATCTTCTTTCCTCTGGTTTCCTTCAAATGCCTAACCTTTTGTTTTTCTAAATGAACTTTCTTATTATTTTTTCTAACTTAAGATAACTTTTAGAATTAAATTGGAATATAATAGATTAGGCAAAAATATTGTTTTTTATATTGGTTTAACTACTCATGAACAAATATTAATTCAATTATTTAGATCTAACTTTATTAGTATAAAAAGGGTTTTTAAATATTTGTATAGTTCCTGTCTGATTTGGCAGGCATAAGCTCAGATATTTTATACTGTCTGGTTATTTCAAACTGACTAAAATAATATTGAATAACATGGCTGAAATTATAGTTTCTCTATTCTTTCTCTTTTGATTAAATCTATTTTAGCTTCAATTTATCTGAAATTATGATTACTATGATTTTTATATAATAAATCCTACTTCTGACCTTTATGTTTGTGTAGATTTCTCATTTTTATAGCATATTTTAAAATTAACATTGTTGAATTCTAATTTTTAATCTGCTATCAGTTTCCTTTTTATGGATAACCTCATCCCATTTAATTCTAAGTCATAATTATTTGTTGTATATTTTCCTCCTTCTGATTTTCCCTCACTATCCGTCTCATCCTATTCCTCTCTTCTCTGTCCTTAGCTTAACTTCTACTTGCTACCATACTTTCCTATTCCTTCCCATGCTGACTCCTCTAAGAATTCCTCTTATCCTTTCCCCCTAGTTTATCCCTGTGCCTTCTAATTTCTTTCTGAATTTATAAGACTTTTTTAATCTTCTAGATTACTAATCACAATAATAGTGATTATTTAATATTCACGTCATATTTTTAATCATCTAGGAACATGTTATTCCTTCTTTGACCCATTCCTGATGATAGTAGCGTTAAGTAGGGTTTCAGCACTAGCTGCCCTCCCCCTCTACTTCCTCCATATTAATTTTTCTTTTCTTTTCTTTTTTTTTTGCCTCATTTGTATGGAATAATTACTCCTTTGTATCTCTCCTTTCATTTAAAAAAATTACTTCATTATACTCATCTTAGTACAAGCTACTTTCATGTAGCTTTCAAACTGTCCAAATAAAAATGACAATCATAAAAGAACTAATACATTTTTACATGTAAGAAGTAAATAATCTAACTTTATTAAGTCCCTTAACCTTGGTCATAACTTCAGCTCTTTTGCCCTCTAAAATATAGTATTCCAAGATCTATGGTTACATAACTGCTAGGTCTTGTGTAATTCTTATTATAGCTACACTTATTTAAATTGTTTTTTCTTGTTTCTTTATATTTTCTCTCAAATAGAATATCTGGTACTTTTGTACCAATGCAAATAAGAACTCAAGTTTCAAGAAGGGCATCCATGCAGTATTTCATTTGATTTTCATAATAACATTGGAAAAGAATCAGAATATATATTTATTAACCATTTATTTTAAAAATAAGCTCTGAGTTTAGGTAGCATACCCGAGTCATAGCATAAATACTGGGAGAAGGAAACAATTCCACATTTCCAAATCAATCACTCATTCTACTATGCCATGCTGGCTTTCAGATGAATAAGAATGACCTACATTTATAAACTACAATTATTAAGTACAGTAACATCTAACTTATCTAGAAGCCCTGAAAACCAATATGTTATAGTGGAAAAGAACACTGAATTTGTAATCAGAGTATCTGGTATTGAGTTCCAGCCCTGCCACTTAGTTAGCTAGTTACCTTTCACATATGTAGGTATTTTCTTAGCTTTAAGTGATGAGATTTCATTATATTAGTGATTCTCATTTTTTTTTAATCTTAGGACCCCTTTACACTCTTAAAAATACCAAGGATCCCAAAGAACTTTTGTTTATATGCTTTGTATACATGTTAGATATTAAAACTGGTAATTTAAAATATTATTTTATATTATTTTATTTTGTTATTTATATTAAAATACTTATTAATTCTTTTTTTTAACAACTATGACTAATATGGAAAGAGATTTTATATGCTAGTACATATATAAAAGATAGCAAACTACCTACCATCTTTGGAAATGGGAGGGAAGGAGTGAAGAAGAAAAATTTGGAACTCAAAATCTTGTAAAAATGAATGCTAAAATTTTCTTGGCATGTAAGTGGGAGAAAATACTATTAAATACTTATTAATTTAAAATACTAAACTCACTTTATGATAACATAAATAGCATAGATTTTTGTGGAAAATAACATATTTTTCAAAACAAAAAATTAATGAGAAGTTTGGCATTGTTGGAAAAGGGAAAAGAATTTTAATAGAAAAAACAATTATTTTTAATTATTATTATAAATTGTTATGATGAAAACATTTTGACAACACTAGAGTTGATGATCTCGTATTTCCCTTCTCATTCTAACTCTATGGTCTTATTATCATATATTTGGTAATCTTAAATACCTAGACAGAGGCAAAGGAGGGCAATGATAGGAGTTCTGGGTCTGGAATTAGGAAGACTCTTCTTACTGAGTTCAAATCTGGCCTCAGACAAGTCAATCCTACTTTGTCTTCATTTCTCATCTCCACGAGCTGGAGAATAGTAAATCACTCCAATATTCTTGCCAAGAAAACCCTAAATGGGGTCACGAAGAGCTGGACATGTTGAAAAATAATTGAATCACAACACAATATCTAAAAACAAATAAGCTCCTCAATTAAATACGAAAGGCCTTAAAATAAATGCCAATGAACTGAAACTCAGAAGTTTGTTCACTTTATTTTGAGAAAAATACTTTCTGCCTTAGAGTCTTACTATTATTTTAAGGAAAATTTTAATGTTTATTTGTTTTCTCAACCCATGATAGTCAGAACTAGCAAATTAGTACAGAAGGCTGCTGGGGACACATAAGCTGAAAATAATCAAGTGACCAGTTAACAATAACAATGAACACCAAAAAATGCAAAAAGCAGATCCAACAATTCAAAAAATATATAGCAGAGCTGTATGAGAGCAGAGAGTCCTATTCGGCACTTCAATATTACCCCCCCAAAAAAGATGGCATAATATTCTGATAATTCATAAGCACTTATATAATAACTACTATATGCCAGGCATTGTGCTAGGCACTTTACAAATATTATCTCATTCGATGCTCACACCGTGATAATTATAAGTTTAAATTCTCTTACATAGGAAGCCAGAGAAGTGTTTAATAGAATGATTTTCAAAAAACAAACTTCTAACCTAACTCTCCAACAATACAAAAAAATGTGGTTTTATTATCATCAAATGATTCAAATATTTAACCTTGTCAGAAAATCAAAGCAAGAGTGTCAGGAGAAGACAGTCTCCTAGTTCATTATAATATATTTGAGGGAATAGACAATAACCCAGACATGACTAAATTTAACCAAGTTATAGTATGCTTAATGAGGAATGTTATATTGATACTTTTATTGCCCATACAAAAGTATAAATAGCAATCCATTCAGAAATTATCCCCTATTTTCTATATATTAAATATGGGCTGAAATTAGAGGCTTACCTTTTTTCCCCAAATAAGCAAATCAAGTAAACAAAAATCCCAGTAAAAACATGAAATATATTTTCATTTCTGAAAATTCAAAAGCAATAAAACATAAATACTTTAAAAGTCCATTTTTCTTACCTGGCATTTGTTTTATGTGGTCCAAACTACCAATGAGATCTTGACAACTTTCAGGCATTAAAACTGTTTGTTGATTTGGTTTAAAGGTACCAGAGACTAATTTGGACAACAGTTTATTTGAAGCCACTCCAGCGCAACCTGTGAGACCCAGCTGATTAAATATGGCTTCTCTCATTTCTGCTGCAATCTGAGATCCAATGAGCAATCTCACATGCAAAATGTCATTTAGGTTTATAGCTATAAAAACAACATACATGGTTAAATGTTAAATAAGTAGCTAGAAGGGGAATGAGAAGCCATTCTTCCTATATTCCTCTCCTCATAATGCCATACATTTTGGCTTATTTTCCCTATTGCTCATAGGATTGTTATAAGTCAAACAGTGATACTATTATCTCATTTCAAGCATCTATAACATTGTCAATATACTCTGTGGATATTCAATAAATAATCAGAGCTAAGCCATTGGTTAATATGATTTTCTTAAAAGGAAGAAAGCCAAATCACTAATATCAAAAAATGAAAAGAGAATATACCACAAATGAAGATGAAATGAAAGCATTTATTAGGAGTTATTTTGTCTAGTTATATGTTAATATTTAACAATTTTAGTGAAATGGAACAATACTTACAAAAAATATAAACTGCCTAGGTTAACAGAGAAATCAGAATATCTAAACAAACTTATTTTAGAAATAAAAAATGAAGAGATAATAAATGACCTTTCTAAGAAAAAAAGTACCAATAGATAAATTTATAAGTGAATCCTACCAAACATTTAAAGATCAAGTCCAATAATACCCAATATTATTCAATTAACTCCAATATTAAATAATTTGGAGAAAAAAAGACAAAGGAGGAATCCTACCAAGCTCCTTTAATGAAACAATAAAGTGCAGATGCCTATATCAGAAAGAACAGATAAAGAAAATCACAGACCAATTTCACTATTGGATATGGATATCCTAGGATATCCTAAGATAAGATCAAAATGAATACATGACTTAAATATAAAAGGAGATATAAATAAATTAAAAGAACATGGAACTTATTACTTTTCAGGCTTATAGATAGAAAACTGTGAATAAAGAACTGATAGAAAACACTATAAGTTAGAAAATGGATAATTTTGATTACATTAAATAAAAAGGTTTTATACATATAAAATCAACATAGCTAAGTTTAGAAGGAAAGCAGAAAAATTTTAGAGTTTCTTGCATAAAGATCTCAGACCTCAAATATGAGTATTTATAGAACTCAAAATAGGTTGGCTGTTCACAATTCCTTTGAACAATATCGCTGCTACTGTATACAAATGGTTCTGTTCACTTTTCATTATTTCATGCAAGTTTTTACATTATTTTTCTAAAATCAATTAATCCATCATTTCTTATAGCACAGTAGTATTCCATCACACTTATATACCACAATTCCCCAATTGATGGATATTCCTTCCCTTTCCAATTCTTTGCCATCACAAAGAGAGCTGCTGTAAATATTTTGAAACATGCAAGTTCTTTTCCTTTTCCCCTGATCACCCCTGAAATGGATCCAAGAGAAAACTGAGAGAAAGAACTACTGGATTCTTTATTTTGTTTCTTTTTCTCCTTAGAAAAAGGTAAAACAAATATGGCTAAATGGAAACATAAAGTGGGATAGGAGATCACCTAAACACTTTAATTCAAACTTCCAGGCATGGAAAAATATATCCTAATGAGTTGAAAGATATTTCAGAAATAAATGATTACAGAATAATTTTGGTAATATAGGGTCTTGAAACTATAGTTTGATGTCAGCAGCAAAATTTGAGAATGTATTTAACAGATGGACTTTGGGTACTTTAAAAAACAAGCAGGGTTACCAGAGGTTTGCTAAAAGCAAGTCACCTCAACTTGACTAATTTTTTATGAAAATCCTAAGAACTCCACATATAGTCTAGGTTTCAGAAATAAAAACAATGATGATGATGATGATGATGATGGCAATAGCTTGATTTTGTTTTTTGTTTTGTTTTGTTTTTTAAGGCTGGGGTTAAGTGACTTGCCCAGGGTCACACAGCTAGGGAGTGTTAAGTGTATGAGACCAGATTTGAACTTGGATCCTTCTGACTTCAAGGCTGGTGCTCTATCCACTGTGCCACCTAGCTGCTGCCCCCCCCCAAAACTGACTTGAAAAGTTATTCTTGTGGAAAAGATTTTTAAAATGGCTTATTTTGTCTGACTTTTGGCCTTTCCATGAGAGCTAACCATTCCTTCCCATGTAGGGAGGGATGAGGGTAGGGGATTCTGAAACTGATAGGGCTAGTTGATGCTAGGCTTAGACTCAGGAAGACTTGAGTTCAAATTCTTGGTAAGTTACTTACCTGCCATTTGCCTTAATCCACTAGAGAAGAAAAAGACAAACTACTTCAGTATCTTTGCCAACTATGGGAAATATTGGACACAACTAAATAACTAAATAATTTTGTTGTTATTGGCCCTAATCTGCCAAAAATACATTAGTATTCACCAGCTATATATAACAAAAAGGTAAGAACAATATCAAGATTCAGAAAGATCACAACAATTTAGAAGTGGTAAACTAATGAAAAGTTAGCTAAGAAAAGAAAATGAAAAGAGTTAGCTAATGATTAAAATAACAAGATATAAAATCTTGCTCTCAAGTTCAAAAGCAGAATGAGACGTTTAGCACCAATTTAATATGAATAGTTAGGGCTTTTAGCTGGCTATAAAGCCAATATAAACAAATACTAAAAATCACTTGTAGGAAATCAAATAAAATTTGGAATTGCATTAATACAAATATAATAACAAGAACAAGTAAGAAAGAATATAACATCAAAGTTGGGAAGTATCTCAAGGGTCATCTTGGTGAAGACCCCTACTAATGCTAAACAAATCTTTTAGATTTAGACAGCCCACTCTATACTGGACAGCTCAATTTTTCCACAAATGAAGTCAAGTTCACTTTGTTTCTTCTATCTTTCTTTCCTAATTCTGTCCTTGGAGGAGACCTTAAAAAAGTCTAATGATATGACAATCCTTTAAATACTTAAAGACCCCTATCAAGACCCTACAAGGAAGATAGGCTGAAATGATCAACTGTTAAAAAAATATGGGACTTTAAGCAACCATAAAGACATGAAAGAACATGTATTTAAAGAAAAGGGGCGATTAGGAAACTATTAAAAGTCCCAGAAAGAAGAATAGAAAGAAACCAAAGACAAAGAGAAACTGCTTTTAAATTCTGCCTTTAGTCAGGCCTAGTATGGGATATAGTTAAGAGGAAATGAAAAAGAATTCTCCTGAAGAAAAGAATGTCCCAATTTTTGAAGTATTTAATATTACTTGCTATTGTTTCCTAATTTTTAATGTAGGAATTAGATACTCTAGAAAGATTCTTAATTGTATATATTACCTTAACTACAAAGAGTTATGCTGTTTCCAAAACATAGAAAGTTATAGTATAATAAGTAACAAGTTACAAAATAGTAACTAAATGGGAAAATACTCACAGTGATTATTGTAAACATGGCCACAGACAGCTACTACAGAATAGTCATCACTTTGTAGCTGATGTAGTCTCTTCTCAACTGTCTGGGTTATATCCACAAAATTTTCATCAAATCCCAGTCTTTCAACAACTGGACTGAATTCTTCCAATAACTCTAAAGGGAAATAATATTAGAATACATATCTAAATTAAAATTATAATTAAAATGGACTAAAATCATATATATATTTAAGTACACAATTTAAAAATAATATGAACAGCAAGATGCATATTTTGTTAAACAAAAACGTGGGTTGTTTCAAAATGTAATAAAACGTCAGTTATGCAAAAACCAACTAAGGTTGAGAAATTTTTTAAAACTGCCAATTAAAAAAATGTTTACTCCAGGGATTTAGTAATAAATGTAATTTCAAGGATAGATTTTGAGGTCAGAACATACTTAACAATCTACTACTCTTCTACATTAAAATAAGACTGAGGTACTGAAAGGTTCCACATTAAGAAGGAAATTTAAGTTCTATTTACCAAATCATGCAAGTAGACATATACATTTTAGAAAAGATTTTCAAGAGGAGCTGAAAAGGATTTTCTAATTAGCTCTGAGCTAACCTGCAAAACTCAATAAACAAAGTAGACTATTACTCAAACATTCAAGTTAGTCAAATTTTACTGCACATCAAAATGATAAATCCAAAAGAACTGTCAGATCTGATACATTAAGATGAAAACTTTGGGACTCTGAATAAAAAGTAAGTTTAAGAATGCACAATCAAATGCATAAAAATAATTTTCATTTTTCCCTAAATTTTCTCTACATTTGAATAGCTGGTCATCTAAAAACTTTTTTTAAAAAGTGTGATTCTTTCCTTTCATATTATTGCCTTAGGCAATTTTCAAATATACTTTATATTTCGTAGATTTCAACTTTAATATATGAAGAAAAGTACTTTCATAAAGCTGACAAGAGGACTTGATTAGAATGACTAGTTTCAATTTATCTATAGAACTCTTCCGTTTGTGAGACTACAGTACTTCTGGCCAAAAAACAGGCCTCATTTGTTGGCTAATGTCTCTACAAAGTTTAATCCTGGCCACTAAGAGTCAAACTTATAATAGAAAAGGGAGAATCTAATATAAAATAACAATATAAGAAAAACTACATCCCAATATTATAGTAGTCACTTTTATTAACAAAAAATAGTTGTTATATAATCCAACTGTATAAATAATATCACTGAAAAAGAATTATGCACACCAGAAGTATACAATCAGATGCATATATTGATTAAAAAAACCCTATATGATCTTAGTTCCCCACTTCTGCAAATAAGTGAGGGATATAATTTTTATCATCACAGTTATGCAGAAGCAGAAAAGAAACAAAATCAAGTGATTGCCCCATGGTAGTACAGTACTACTAATAGTAAAAAAAGTTTTAACATTTACAGGTTCTTGACTCCTATTCCTGTTATTTCTCCTTTCAGCAATCATTACTGAGAACAATATTCTACATGAAGATACATAACTATAAGAAAAAGACATAAAGACAGGGAAAAGAAGTTCATTTGCAAGCAATCAATATTTTTATTTTTTCATTTTCATATTTTCATTTAAGATGTTTCTTTCAAGTTTCAAGATTCCTCTTCCTTTTTGCATAATTGTGATGATAAAAATTGTACTCTATGACTGCAGATGTTTTTGTGTATGTATATATGTGTGTGTGTGTATATGTGTGTGTGTGTGTGTGTGTGTGTATGTATATGTATGCCCACACACATACCTCTATGTTGCATCTACTCTAAGTCAATTTTTGTGTTGGTTAGTTTTGCTAAAATATATTTTTTTAAATCTTTAAAAATCTTTCTTATTGGGGACAGCTTGCAGGGTGAATGAGAAGATATATTCAGAAATTATTTAATCTCCCTAAAAATAGTATTTGTATAATCTATCGTACAAAGTTATTAAAAAGGAAAAGCATTTTATAAACTGTAATGTACTTATAGCATGGGTAGGCTAGTCTGTGAGGATCAGTCCCTGAAATATAGTTACTTCCTGCCTTGTTTCAGTCCCAAGTGCCATGTGAATGACTCAAATGTTTGTACTATGTGATGATAGTCTTCTAATTAGCTACAAAGCTAAAAGAACTTAAAAGAACTTTTGACTCAGATGTTGATGAGCTGGAAGAGCACTCAAATGGATGATTAGCACGTTTCTCATTCATTTCCTTGATGGCATTAAGTGAAGACCACTTTGAAGTAGTCCAGAGAGTGAGGAAAGAAAGGGATGGTGGCCCTGTTCCCTTTCCAAACATGGCAACTGTGAGCACATGGATATCTTTGTTTCTGTTTATTCTTCTTTGATCTTAGGTAAGTATTTAAAGATATATGTATGCAGGTAATAATGTGAATTTGAGCGCTCTAGAGATCCCATCAGAATTGAATGGTGGCAGCAGAAGAAACTACAGGGGTGATTATGACTGGCACTAGAAAATGCTACAGATAGATTCAGAGAAACAATTACCTTAGGACAGAGATAGCATCAGGGAGTGTGATCCTTTAAGGTGGAATGTGTGGCAGCTATGGACTCCAGAAAAGCATGAACAAACAGAGAAGATCTTAGGAAAATTTCACCCAAACTATACAAAGTGAGGAAAGACTTTATGGTATCCCATGTGTGAGTATTCCTTCTGGATTTTCTGATTTCCTTTCCTCAAAGGTCTTCAGGCAAAATTAAATGGCCGCTTACTGGGCATGTTACTGCATACTCCTTTCATGTTTGGATTGTATTAGACTACCTCAAAGTCTCTTTCAACTCACAAATTCTGTGATTCTGTATTCCTGTAGCCTCAGAGAGGGTGTTACATATGGACTTCATCTAATATAATTTTTGAGCTCTTTGCATTTTTAAGGATCCTAATTTTCAGGGATCCAAAGGGGAAAATAAGCATAATTTTCTCCTTTGATTTTTTAGGCTCATAAATGGGCAATCTTGCTAATATGTTCCCTTTCCAAGTTCTTTTATAACAACTTTTGCTTGGGTGCTTATCCAATTTAAGAGTTTGGTGGTCAAGGAGTCAATAAATCAACAAACATTATCTACTATGTGTCAAATATCATGCTCAACCTTGGAAATATAAAGAAAAGAAAAATAAGTTTCTGTCCACAAGGCATTCTATTCTAATGGAGGGGAAATACAAATAACTATATATGTTAAGAAATATGCAGTATGCATGGAAGGTAATTTCAGAGGGAAGGCACTAGAAAGAGGGGAAGGATAGAAAAAGCTTCCTTTAGAAAATGGGATTTGAGTTGTGCCTTAAAGAAATCAGGAAATTTAGGAGAGATATAGGAAACACTAAAGTCAAGTAAAAGTAAGTTGTTTATTTTTTAAGGATAATAATAATTAATATTTCTATGACACTGAGGTTTACAAAACATTTTTAAAAATATAGACATGTTTGCAGGAAGCAAAGAATGAGCCAATGGATATGGAGAGAGAAAAAAGATGGAAAGGAGAGTAGCAATCATAAAAGAGTAAGCACTGACTTGCTTTGTCCAAGCAGTGGCTATCACCTCAGTCTATCTTGGCAATTACAAAGTGTTTTATTTTGAAAGCCTCTGAACTTAATATTTCAAAATAAAAAATTTAAGAAGCAGAATGAAAGATAGAGAATTGTTATAAGAAATCAAAATGTGAACATGAACACATGAATACAATAGCTTTTTGCGTGAACTGGTTTGTCCTTTAGCTTCTCATTCTCACTCTTCAATCTCTAAAACACTGCTGGCATTTTAATTATGTTATGGTTTTGGCTTCATTAAATTACATTTAATACAAATTTAAAATACTTATTTTATTTCAGTGGTTTTAAAAAAAATCGGTGAAGTTAATCACTGTTAGCAGAATGTTTTAAATACTTGTAACTCCATACATTATATTTCTTTATGATTAAAATACTTCTTTTTAATGTCACTTATTTTACTTATAACTTAAAATAAATAGTTCTAATTTTATTGTTTCTATTTTAAGTTGCTTTGTTTAGCATTGCTCTATTAATATTTGTAAAGCATCAGTAAGGAAAATCTCATTTAGAATAACTGACAAAATTCCTATCACATTAATAATCCAGTAATTCATTATTACCCTTAACATATAGATTTAACTTTATGTAATTTCTTTCTTTACAAAACTAGCATGATATAACATGAAATTTTATATATTTATGTGTATACATATACATATATAGATATGCATAAAATAAAACTAAATAATACAATTTCTTAAGCAATCAAAGAATCAGTCTCATCTATAAATTGTACCTGTAACCTTGTATGACATTTCTCTATAGCGTGTCAGGTCTTCTCCGTTAACTAGCACCAGCTGTGGACACTTTTCTTTTGCATCTCTCACAGACATTAGTTTTTTAACTCCAAGCTTCCTGGCTTCATAATTACAGGTGACAACCAAGTATTTTTGCTGAACACCTATACGGAAAACAGTGTTATGGGGAAAACTCAGCATGATGGAAAGGAATCACCTATTAAAATTATTTTTAAGTTATATTTTTGTCATATGTTATAATACAAAAATTTTGTCATAAAAAATTTCCAAGTGTTCAATTTAGACCTATTACCTCTTCTCATTAGTAGGGCTGAAAGAAGCAGAAACACGAATATTTCAACTACTTCCTATTGATAAAGGTTTTTTTAAAGTACCAAAATATTTCAACAATATTTTAAATATCCAAAGTGAATTCTTATTAGCTAATCACAATCCTTGGGTGTTTTTTTTTTTTTTCAGAGAAAATTGGAATTTGAAATCAGTTAAAACTCTGTAGCCATTACCAAGAATTATAGAAGGACAGGAACTGGATCTGCCAGTTCACTGGTACAGAAAATACAAAGCTGAAAACACTACCTCTACATTGTAAGCCAGCATCTTTTCTCTCTTTAAAGTTTTCTTAGAAGTATGAAATATATTGACTTGTTCAGGATCACAAAAAGTGCCTTTGAGAGCTAAGTTGTCTTGACTTCAAAAATAGCTCTCTGCCCATTTTATTATACTGTCACTCTTTAGATATTGAGATACTGACTATAATAGTGGAAAAGTATACCATGCTTATATGCATTATAATACAAACCATGAAACACTAATAGGTTTTTGAGTTCCACAGATGAAAAGGGTAATTTGTCATATATTTATAAAGGGGGGGAGGTTCTTAACAGTCTATGACCAAAAGCTCAGATGTTTTCCTTAATGAAATTTTAATTAAAGATCTATATATTTTTTCAGATAGTATAGAGATGGAACTATTCTCTTAACTAATAATCATAGG
The DNA here is from genome assembly GCF_048593235.1 of Sminthopsis crassicaudata. NCBI lineage: Eukaryota > Metazoa > Chordata > Mammalia > Dasyuromorphia > Dasyuridae > Sminthopsis > Sminthopsis crassicaudata. The sequence continues at coordinate 378,608,106 of NC_133617.1, read as the reverse complement.
CTATGCTGTATTAAAAATTTTCAGAACTGGAAGAACTGTCAAACAAAATTAATTACTAGTTACTGCTTGTAAAAATTCACTTTCATCTTCTGAACATTTTGACACTGAATAAAGGAGTGCTATTTCAAGTACTAGCTTGTCATAATCATTAGGGATACCTCCCTCAAATCTTAATTACTAAACTTTCTTCTTTGTTGTACTATACAGGAAAGGGAAGGTATCCAAGAAAAGTTATCCTCCAAGGGGAAACAAAAGGCTAGAAGAAATTATGATAGGCAGGATAACATATTAAAAAACTCAGTTTTCCCAATTTTTGAAGGCTTCATAAGTTTTACGTGAACTATTTCAGCCAGGGTACCATCTTGAAAAATTAATTACATTGTAGAAAACCACTGGAGCTAAATTATTTCTAAACTTTTAATGATTAAAAACAAGCTTCTTTGCCTAGATAGCAATTTACAAAAAGATTAAGATAGTATGAAGCACAACAATTTAAGCAAAACATTATTATTCCTTTATTTTCCCCTACACTAGTGTCTAGTCAGTCTTCAGCTTCAAAAGTTCTCTACAAAAACATCTGCTCAAGGACCACAAGAAAAATATAAGACAATTGCTTCATAATTTAACATGCATCTTTTTTTAAAAATATGGTTTAACATGTAATTTTATAGTTTCCTAAAGAATGTTTCCCAAGAATTTGCTTATAGAATTACACAAATTTCAGTCTGAAGAAATCATCCCCATTTACAATTTAACAAATACATATATATTAAACATTTTCTAGAGTAAAGTACTTTCCCACATCCAACAAGTTGTATTCAAATATTAATTAACAATTAGGTTGATATGAAGAGAAAACTACTGTCACAGTGGAATTCTGGGCCTATTCAGAAAGACATAAATTCAAATCTAGCCTCAGTAAATTATTAACTGTGTAATCTTGAGCCTGCCAGTTTTTTCCACTGTGAAATGAGGATAATAATAACACCTAATTTCCAGTGATGTTGTGAGGATCAGGTGAAAAATTTATAAAGCACATAACATATGACATGATTATAGCCCATATCGACCTCAAAATAACACTTAGTAGTTATTTTCATTTTTTAAATAGAAAAATTAAAATTCAAGAAATTTACTTATATATGCAAATAGAATAAAGCAGTGAAAACTAGGCCTGAAGTTCAATCCAGAAATAAAACTAAGCTATTTATTGATTTTGCACTGAGTGTATGTACCCATAACTAAATTTCTTGCTATCTTTTGAGACTTCAGATGACCCATTCATAAAATCTATAACTCCTCATTACTGCTTATTAACTCAATATATTATTATTAACTTATAACTCCTTATTACTGTACAGGATAAAGTTTTATAATACTTAGCTGACTAAATTGTAATGTAATAAAGTAACAAAAACAATGCTAACAGATTTAAAGCATAAATATAAAAAGGGAAATAACATATATAAGTTCAGAAATACCTAAAGGTTTGCCTTTTAATTCTGGATGAGAGATCATTTCTACTTGTGCGTAAAAGCAATCCAGATCCACGTGTACTATGACTCTGTAGGAAGCACTTCCTGCCGGCACAACTTGGCTATGAACTGCTGCACCACATGCAAAGGAATGCAAAATATTTTCAGACTCCTAGTAGTAAATATTGGTAAGTGACAAAAATGGGGTCTGACAGGTATAAAGCTTTTTCATCTTGCCCTGACTTATCCTATGGGCCAAGACAGCTAAGTTTTAGAATTTAGAATATTCCAATGGATGTAGAAAAAGAAAAAAAAAATTACTTGGCATTTATACATTTTCAGTACTTGAGAAAAAAAAAATTCAACTTGATATCCAATAATGAAAACGCAGGGTATCTATCACCTAAAAATTGAAAGTAAAAAGTAAATATTCTCTTGGAAAGAATATTAAGGGATTCAAACAACCTCCAAGTTACTGAGTCAACCTCGATTCCTTATAAACTTTATTATTTGGCCCACTGGGTAATGTTAGAACTCAAAATGGCGGAGGTAGAAAAACTGCTTTAAAGAGCTTAACATCTCTATTACTAAACTTCTAGTAGTGAAAGCTCCTAAGTAGTGGAGTGATTAAGAGCCAAGGCGAGGTTGCACCTGCTCTTCCGATAAGGCTCTTTCGGGTTTACTCCAAGCCACAACAAAGCCAGATCTTTACAATCCACAGGCCGTTCTGCCTCCCAGAGCAAAGCACGGGGTGGGGTAAAGTTGGCAGGGAAAGCCTCCCCACCCCCACCCTCAGGTCCCGGGGGCGGGCACAGACAGCACGACCACTGCCATTTCCTAAACTTTCACCCGTAGGTCATCATGTAGGTCATCAGACCCATGCCTTCCCAGGGACATGTTGGCAAGAGACCAACTCCTGCGTAGAAGGGAATGCCTTTGGGTGGGATTTCATAGCTTTTCAAACCTTTAACCCGGTGGGAGGCCCTAGTATGTCTCTCTCTCTTTTTTTTTTTTTTTCTTTGAAATAGTTGAAAAAAGTGTTTTGGGAGATGCGCGCTCGCTTGCCTAGCACGTGGAGGGAATAGGAACAAAATGACCCTTAACCCATCAGCACCCTAGGCTACGCCGAACATCCCAGCAGCCTCTGGGGCTCACTCCCGGCTTCCTCAGGGCCAGGGCGATGCCAGGAAAAGATCAGAACCAGAACCCAGGTACAAGGCGCCATCCCCGTCCCTAGGACCGCCCGGGGAGAGCTCTGCCTGGAGACTCCGCCCCTGGGGCGGAGCCGCTCTCTCCACCCCCGCCGAGGCCTCCCGGTCTTCCCGGTTAGGAGATGGGCTGAGGCCCTTCCCCCTCTCCCCGCGCCCGCTCTCATTTCATTTACACGGAGCGAGGCGGACAGCCTCCACGGGCCCCGAGGAGCTGCGGGGGCCTCCTGCTGCCCCCAGGAGCTGAGGATCCATCGTATCTTCCTCCTCGTCCTCTTCTTCCTCGTCCTCGTCCTCCTCTTCCTCCGGCTCCACCCCCAGCATATCCATTCCGCGGCGGCCAACCGCAGCTCGGGCTTCCTGCGGCCTCCTCCCCCGTCGCCCCGGGAAACCGCGGGCTCAGAGGCCCCGCCCCTTCTCGGCCATCTCTCGCGCGCGGCGTCTGCGCAGAGAAAGGCCGAAGAGCTTGTATCGATGGGGCGCACATGTGCGCATGCGCTGACTCTAGATCTCCCACATGCACTGAGGGGAAACTGTTAGTAACTCTGAAACTTACACCTAACACCTCTCTTTTGTCTGGGAAGTCCCTCTGGGGCCGAGGTGGAGTTAAAGTCCCCACCAGACAGATCGAAACCTCTAACCCAGCCATTTTTAGTAGATATAAACAGAAATAGACCCACACCCCATAAGTACTCATCCCTTCCCTAGGGACTCACCCCATTCATCAGTAAAATGGACCAGTTCTCTTATATAGTAACTGAGGATTCGAGAACGGATTCTAGCCTAGTTTGACAACAGGATGTAAAATAATACGAGTAATTTAAGTATCAGGAGATATTGGAGATCCTTTTTTTTTTTTTTTTTGGTTGTGAATGGGATCTGTCTTCCAGCCCTCATTCCAAAATGAATAATGGGTAATGGCTTATACTCTATCAATTACAGGTTGTTTTTTTTTGTTGTTTGTTTTTTTTTTGTTGTTGTCGTTGTTGTTGTGGCAATTGGGGTTAAGTGACTTGCCCAGGGTCACACAGCCAGGACCTATAAGCGTCTGATTCACATTTGAACTCAGGTCCTCCTGACTTCAGGGATGGTGCTCTATCCCCTGCGCCACCTAGCTGCTTCTGGCCTCTACATTTAAGACAAAAATATTAACAGATCATTCAAAATTAGAGCTATATTTAATCTATATGGAAATTGAAGCCCATAAGTGACATATTCAAGTCACTGGCTTGAATTTGAATTTGAAATTGCTGTTAAAAAAGGTATGAATGCCTTAATTGCTACTAAATAACAAAACTATCATATAAATACTGATGGAAATCAAAATAGAAAAATGAATCCCAAAAACTACAGTTCTAGACAAGTTCTCAAATGGGGAACCTTGAGAACCATATGCAATGGAGTTAAGGATGCTATTGTTAGTGATGTGGTTAGAGGAATTGGAAAGAGGATACCTGAGGAAGATACTAATACTTCTGGGTATCATTAGGGTAGAATAATTTTATTGAAAAGTAGTCATTGAGACTTCTCTTGAAGAGTTTCAGTTAGAAGGAAGCTGCTACATAATCACTGAATTAAACAATTGAAGGAAAGTCAGATTTGAAAGTACTCCTCATGATATATAGCATATTAACATCCAACCTTTGTTTGAAGACTCCTGATGAAGTAGAATAAAGCTGCCTATTTCACCTTTGGATATTTCTATTAGGAAGTTTTTCCTTACATCAAACCTAAATTTGGCTCTTGGTTATTTGTACCTAAGTTTACTATAACTCTAGCATTTCTCTAATCTACTAGCTTAATAACTGTCAAAAAGGAAATTAATGTCTCATGACCTCTCCTTCATGAACCATGAAGGCATTTTGTAACCACCACTTCCTTTTCCAGATGTTCACTTAACATCTCTTTAATGATTCATTTTGTCACATCACACTGTTGATTCATATTAAACTTGTAGTTCACCAAAACTTTGAGATCTTTTTTAGACAATTTGCTATCTAACCATGCTTTTCCTAGCTAATTTGGAATACTGATATTTATTTACTCCAAATATAAGTATTTACATTTATCCTTATTAAATTTCATGTTGTTGCATGCCGTTCATTATTTTAACCTATTGGGATGTTTTTAGAATCTTACATATCAGCTAGCATGTTAACTATGCCACTTTTCATCATATTCAAATTTGATAGACATCTATTCATCTGTTAATTTGATCATTCCTATGGCCTTTTATTTTATATCCCTGCTAATCTATCCAGAATATAGCTGGAGAATTAGTGTTAGTAAAACATAGATCTAATTATGTCACTTCGATGCTCAAAAATTGTTAGTGGCCCCCCATTTTCTCTAGGCTAAAATACAAGCTGCTAAAAAAACCCTGATGCTTAAAACTTGACAGTTTGTCTTCAGCCTACTTTTCCAGACTTATTTTATAACACTGTCAAGTGCTCTACATTCTAGATAAAATGGCTTACTAGTAGTTCCTGTAACTCAACAACTCCCATCCCTTTTCTGTGCCTGTGCACACAATTTCCCTGCAATACAGTCTCTTTTCACTTCAGCTTCTTAAGAGTTTGTAGCTTCTTTTAAGACTCAGCTCAGATGTCACATTCTATTGGGAATCTTTCCTAATCCACCCAGTTGTTAATGCTTTATATGTCTTTATATTAGCTTATGTTTATAGACAAATAGAGATAGATAAATGCTCATTATGAATGATGCCAGTAAAACTGTCTTTTACCTCTTTTTTGTGTTCCCAAAGCTTAGCACAGTGCCTGGCCCAAAATGTATAATGATTGATTGTGATATTTTTTTTTATTGTATATTGAATGGATACCCCAGTAGAATGTAACATTCTTGGGTACAAGATACTATTTCATTCTTTTTCCTCTTCATATCCTTATAACGTAAAACAGTGCCATTCTTACATATAGGTACTAAACAAAAGTTTGTTGACCTGGATTAGATTGGTTTAGAATGAGAGCATATGAAATATTAGTATCTCTGCAGTTTTCTAGAAAATTTATATTCTTAATATGGAGGAAACAAAGTGCTTTTATTCTTTGTCATCATCGCTCTGATTTCATAAAACATGAAGTGAGGGAGAGCTAATGACTCCCCTCAAATATGAATAAAATATAAATTTGGTTGATGTGTTTTTATTCTGAATTTCCTCATAATTTTATGTTAATAATCTCAGAAAATGAATATTTTTGAACCATAAGAATAATTTAGCACATAGAACAGCTGAGAAAAAATAAAATAGGGCTAAATAAGTGTTGTTTTTAATTAAATGCAATTTTAAACAACATAATTCAATATGAGAGCTTTGGAGAAAAAAAAGATTTTACTACCTGATATTGCCTTTCATTTCATCTTAATTTACTCAGACAAGAAATCAGACAGTTTATTTTTATTTATTTTACTTTATTTCATTTCATTTATTTTTATTATTAAAGTTTTTTATTTACAAAACATATGCATGGGTAATTTTTCAGTATTGACCCTTGCAAAACGTTGTGTTCCAATTTTTCCCTCCTTCCTCCCACCCCCTCTCCTAGATGGCAGGTAATCTAATACATGTTAAATATGTTAAAATATATGTTAAATACAATATATGTATACATATTTATAGTTATCTTGCTGCACAAGAAAAATCGGATCAAGAAGGGAAAAAACTGAGAAAGAAAACAAAAAGCAAGCAAACAATAACAGAAAGAGTGAAAATGCTATGTGGTGGTCCACACTCAGTTCCCATAGTCTTCCTCTGAGTGTAGATGGGTTATCTCAAGGAAATCAGACAGTTTAGAGGCATTATTATAGGAAGCTTTCATGGAATCATGTCCTCAGGAGGAAGTGATAGAAGTAAAGAATTTCATGGTGATGGAGAAGGAAGGAGACAGAACAGTATATGAAATTATATTTATAAGGCATTGGGAAAACTGGAGACATTGGTGTTGGTATCATCCTAAGAAAAACCAGTGTTCTTTTTTAAAAAATAGCTTTTTTCATTGACAGAACATATGCATGGGTAATTTTTCAACATTGACCCTTGCAAAAACTTCTGTTCCAACATTTTCCCTCCTTCCCTCCACTTCTTCCCCTAGATGGCAGGTAGTTCCATACATGTTAAATATGTTAAAGTAAATGCTAAATATAATATGTGTATACATATTTATACAGTTGTTTTGCTACTCAAGAAAAACCAGATTTAGAAAGAAGGTAAAAATAACCTGGGAAGAAATGCAGAAATGTTAGCAAACAATAACAGAAAGAGTGTAAATGCTATGTTGTGGTCCAAACTCATTTCCCAGTGTTCTTTCCCTGGGTATAGCTGGTTCAGTTCATCACTGATCAATTGGAACTTATTTGAATCTTCTCATTGTTGAAGATTTCCATCAGAATTGATCCTCATTTAGTATTGTTGTTGAAGTATATAGTGATCTCTTGGTTCTGCTCATTTCACTTAGCATCAGTTCATGTAAGTCTCTCCAAGTCTCTATGTATTCATCCCGCTGGTCATTTCTTACAGAGCAATAATATTCCATAACATTCATATATCACAATTTACCCAGCCATTCTCCAATTGATGGGCATCCATTCAATTTCCAATTTCTAGCCACTACAAAAAGGGCTGCCACAACATTTTGGCACATACATGTCCCTTTCCCTTCTTTAATATCTCTTTGGGATATAATCCCAGTAGCAACACTGCTGGATCAAAGAGTATGCACAGTTTGACAACTTTTTGAGCATAGTTCCAAATTGCTCTCCAGAATGGTTGGATCAAAACCAGTGCTCTTAAGAGCATTGTCCCGTTCTAATGAGCCATGGGTTTCTAGAAATTTATGTTGTGCTTATTAAGTAGCCAAATCAATAACTAGTGTCAAAAATGAAAAATAAGAATTCCCAACAAATGAAGAAGAAAGTAAATTGCTAGAAACTGTTTTGTCAGTATATACCAATAAAACTGGAAACTTAACTAGATGAATATTTTTATAAATATAATATTCTCCAATTTAATAGAATAAGAAGTAAATAATTTAAATAATTCAATAACAGAAAAAAATTGAATAGTTCATAAATAATTCAAACATAAAAACTTCAGTACCATAAGGAATTAAAAGAAAAATTTACCAAACAAATAAAAAATAATTCTGATATTACATAAACCAAAAAAATGGAAAAGTAAGGTATCCTATAAAAGTATTTCATGATAGAAATATGGTCACAATACCTAAATCAGTGAGAGTGAATACAGAGAAAGACAACTACAAACCTCTAATGAACATTAATGCAAAAATATGAAATAAAATTTTAGCAAGGTTTATATAACACTATGATTAGGTTGGGTTAGTAGTAGGAATGCAGGCTTGGTTATTGTTTTAGAAAACTTAATAATACAGCAGACATTAATAAGAAAAATAAAAAGCACATAATTATATTAATAATTACAGAAAATTTTTTGATAGGAAACTATGATGCCTAATCCTACCAAAACAGTAGGTAATACAAATACAGGAGTAAAATAACTTGGCGTTAGTATGATAATTAGTATCTATCTAAAACCAAGAGCCAGCATTGTATGTAGTAGGAATAAAATAGAGACTTTTGCAATAAGGCCAGAGATAAAGCAAGAATATCTATTATGACTACTTTTATTTGATAAAGTGCTACCAATGCTAGACATAGAATTTTTTTTTAAATGTTGAAGGGATAATTATAGGCAAAAGAAGAACAAAATTATTACTTTTTTTTTTTTTTTTTTTTTTTTTTTTTTTTGCAGATGACGATGGTTTCCTTAGGAGAATCTTAGGTGATCAAGTAAAATTAATTTTAAAAAAATGAAAATTTTCAGCAAAGTTGTGGGATATAAAATAAATGCTCAGAGATAATCATTATTTCTCTGTTATAAACAAACCCAGAAAGAAGAGATAAAGAAATGTCATGTAAATGACCAATATATAAAATGTGTGGGAACCATCTTGTTAAGTCACGCATAAATTCAAATACAAAATATTGTTTACAAAAATAAATACAAAACTAAATAATTGGAGAAATATTCATTGCTAATGGGTAGACTGAACCAATATAATAAAACTATAATACTACCTAAACTTATTTATCCAGTGTTATTCTGACCTAACTATCAAAGATTCACTTTATAAAACAAGCAAAAAATTCATTTGAAGTAACAAAAGATGAAGAATTTCAGATGCCATAACAGAAAATAATAGAAAGAAAAGGGACCTAAAGATATCAAATTTGAAGCTATACTACAAAGTATTAATGATCATGATGATTTAGTACATTAAGAACTAGAGAGTTTGATTTTACTATTTGATATTTTCTACTATTCAGTAGAATAGATTAAGTACATAATATCAGCCACAAATGATCACACTAGCCTGGTGTCTAATATATTTTTTTTAATCCTAACTATCGAAGAAAAAACTCACTAAGAAAAATGGCTAGAAAAAACTAGAAAGCAGTCTGGCAAAAATTAGATAAAGCACAACATCTCACATTGGATACTAAGGTAAGTGCCAATTTATTAGACATAAAAGATGATTACATAAGTAAAATTTGAGAAGCAAGGAAGAAATTATCTTTTGAATTTATGAATAATTCATGACCAAAGGATAAGGAGGATAACAAAAGATAAAATTGACAATTTTTATTACATAAAATTAAAAACATTTTACACAAACAAAACCCACTTTAGCCAAAATGAGAGGGGAATCAAGAAGTATCAAACTTCTCTGAGAAGAGTCTGATTTCACATACATACACACATACACCTAATTCAGATTTATAAACAAAAGAACTATTCTCCAATTGGTTAATGTTTGAATAACATGGACAGACAGTTTTCTAAGGCAGAACTGGAAACTATTAATGGCCATCTAGGAAAAAAATGATTCAAAACAAATAATAATTAGAGAAATGCAAATTAAAGCAATTCTGAAATTCTATCTCTTACCCATCAGATTACTACATCAGCAAAAAAAGGAAAATGGCAAATGCTAAGAAAACTGCAGGAAAACATTAACTCACTGCTGGCAGAGCTATGAATTGATTCAGCCACTCTAGAAAGAAATTTGGAACTATGTCCCCAAAAGTTAACTGCAAACACCCTTTGACCTAGTAATACCACTACTAAAACATATTCCAAAGAAAAAGGAAAATTTCCTATATTTCTAATGCTTTTTTTGTGTGGCAAAGAATGGAAAACTAAAGCGGTGCTAATCCATTGAGACAATGGCAAAATAAATTATGGTAACTTAAATGAATGCTGTAAGAAATTATGGGAGGAGGGAGATGATGCAGTATATAGAGTATTGGCTCTGAAATCAGGAGGACCTGAGTTCAAAATCCAACTTCAGACTTAATACATACTAGCTATGTGACCCAGGGAAAGTCACTTCACTCCAATTACTTCACAAAACAAGAAGTGATAAAAGGGGATAAAAGGGATGATAGCAAAGAAACCTGAGGAGACCTATATTAATTGATACAGAGTGAAGTGAGAAGAACCAGGAGAATAACTTATGCAATTAAAACATTATAAAGACCAAGAACTTTGAAAGATGTATGAACTTTGATGTATGCTAGAACCAACTACAATTCCAAAGAACTGATGATGAAGCATTCTACATACCTCCTGACAGAGAAGTGATAAATTCAGATTGTAGACTAAGATATAAATATATATGTATTTGTACATGGACAATGAGAGAATTTGTTTTGCTTGACTCCACATATTTATTTCAAGAGTTTTATTTTTCTCCCTCTCCCCTGACTCCTCCAAATGGGAAACCTATTTTCTCTTCTTCCCATCTTTCCTCATGGAGTGGGGGAGGTGAGAGAAAGAGAAAATAGGCCTTTGATAGAAAAAATAAAATTTAACTAAAATATAATTTAAATAAGCCATTTAAGACATGAGGACATGGAAGGAAAGGAAGTAATGGATTTCTTTTGTAACCATTCATTGTGCTAATGTACCACTTTCATCTAAAAATAAATTGAATACATTTGATTTAAAAAAAAATATATCTTGTCCTTTAACAGGAACATTAGCACTTTTATGGAGTTACAAGTTACTTCTGAGGAAAAAAAGATTAATGAGTCAGGAATGATTTATAAGGGTTGGAAGTAAAAAGTATAAAAACCAAAAGGAATTAAGTGGCTAAAAACAGACTATAATTATAATAACAGCAAGGCGCATATACGTATATTTAGAATTTATCTAATAACTTCATATCTTAGGATTTTCAGTCCCTTACAAAAGTCTGTCAATGTATTACCTCTTAAAAAAGTTATTTTTCTTTCATCATTTTTAATGCTATGTCATTAGCTATCATACCATGTTATATAAGCAACACAATAGCTACTGTTAAAAAGCTTTTTTACTTGTTACTTGTAGCTGGGGCTGGGAGACGGTGTGGTACCAGATGGAGTTTTTATAACAGTTTTTCTTTAACTTCAATAGATATCTGATAAAAACAGTCTCAAAGTAATTTTAATAATGAAAATTTAAATGTTGTTACTCAAATTGCATTTGAAGGTATTACCTTGTCATTCTGCATGATAAGTAGAATAAAAGAATAGTCCTTGGATATAAGCTGGTAAGACTTATGTTTCTATGTAATATGAATAGTTTTTCTTTGTTCTGAGATATACGGGTTAGCTGCTTTGTCTAAAGCTAGAGGTTAGGCTTGTCTATTCTATAACTTAATAGACAAGAGAACAATTGATATTACATAGAAATTACTATTAAGGAAACCATATTTTTTAGAGAACCGAACTTAAGAAGTATCTAATGTTAACCTCCTATTATGATTCTTGGTTTTTATTCAACCAACAAGTCAATATTCTTAAACCAAATTGAAATTCTTCTGCCTGGCATTAAAGGTTCTTCTCCTTTTCAAACCAGTTAGGGCTGTTTCCTTACTTTACCTCACCTAGAAGATACAAAAGACCTCCCAGATCTTGCAACAATTTGATTTGCCCCTGTGGATAATATACCTTCCTTCCCTATAAGCAAATATAATTTGAATATTGTGTAAGAAAAATAATCATTAAGTTTTACATTTTATATTCCTATGTATCTACTTAGTGGAAAATATACAGGAAATAATGAAATAAAATTTTTATAGAATTTTTTTAAGAATCATAGCAAAATGGCAAAGTTATGACTTTTGACTCAGGAAATCTAGGTTGGGATTGTAACTGAGACCCTTATAAGCTATGTTTATCTACCTGTAAATTGGAAATGATAAAACTCATACAATTTATTTCATAGGACCATTGTGAAATTTTCAAGTCAAAATTTTATACTAGTGGGAGTTATGTAATTTAATTCTAAAAGTAAAAGAAAGAACAAAGTAGATAGTTACTATTCTTGCTTTCTACTTTTAATAGGCCTATTTATATAAATATCAAAAGGGATAAAAACAGAATGAAAATCTTAACCTATTATGTCCCTCACACCCTGAAACTTTTGTATTCTGGTATGAGCACTTGATTCATAGCAGGTCTTCACATCACTTAATTTAATTTACAATGATTTCAGAATAACTGGTACTATTAAGTATGTTGTTGTTTGTCCTTCGTTTTCTAAGAGTAACCAATAACATTTGGTGATGTCTTGACTTGCTTATCTCTACCAGTGGAAATCCCAAGGAATCTAATTGAACCTGAAGCATCTTCAAAAAGTTACTGTCACTTCTAGGCACAAACTCAATCCCCTCTGCCCCAACAGTTACATAAGCAGTGCCTTTATTATCTTAAAATAGCCACTTGCTCATAAGTTTAAAAAATTTGGTGCTATAATGTCCTAACTCCACAAATGCCTAGAAGATTCTTTAGTATTATAATTGTTCTGCATCTACAATAATTACATTTTGTTATTAATATTAAAATTTTATAGAGAATAAGGGACTTTGAAGTTGCATTAAAATTTTATTTTTATATTATATATAGAGAAATTATAACTTAGTATTCTTTAAATTATAAAATTAGCCTTCTTCATACCAAAAAAAATATTAAAAAATAATTCTAGGTCTCAGCTTTTGAGTTAAAGTTTAAGACAGAATATTTTTAAATCCCCAATTGGTAACTTTAAGTAGTTCATGTCCATTTAATGGTTGCAAATGAAGAATGTGTTTGAATTTGTGTCATTAAATGATATTGCTATTAAATATAAAGTTTAAATAACAATTGTGAATAATAAAAATGAACATAGGTTTTGAATTGAGCTTGCTCTTTGTTCGTCACTTGGTATAGGTACTTGGTCACTTAAATAAAACCCCAAAAGATTATGAAAAAGTAGTACTATATCAGCAAGTACTTTGTAACCTTTCAGATTCACCAGAAGTATTAAAATAGAATGCTAATAAATATCAAATTTCTGAATAGGCAGTTATACGGTACCAACTAACAAAAAAAAAAAAGTTGACAGCAAGTAAATAATTGATCTTATTTAGGTGGATAGGCAATCAGAATTACTCTGGTAAACTAGATAAACACAGTAGCAAAATAATTGTTACAAAATAACAAAAGAATTATTCTAAAAATCTTTTAGCTTGTGTTTGAATTTAGAATAATCTGTAGAAAACATTACCACAATAAACATATATAATATCAAAAGGTCTATTATTAACTTTTCAAAAATTAGATATCTATCTTTAATGAAGAGATCCCAAACTCTTGAAATTATTGACTATTTATCTCTTTTATCTCAGTTTCATGGATATTTATTTCAACATTCCTAGAATCTTTCTTTAGAACATAAATAAAATACCCCCAATTTAGGCCTTTCATTTCATTGATTCAATAAACTGGTAGAGTAATTAAGTGTGTTAGAGCTTTGCTGTAAAGCCTGTCAACTTGTGGATGCAAGATTGAGTTCATGTCCTGGAGTTAAGAAGACGAGATCAAATACAGCCTCAGATATAGCTGTTTGATTCTGGATAAGTCTTTTAACCTCTGTGTGTCTTGATTCTTTAACTTGAAAACAGGGATAATAATAGCACTTATCTTACAACTCAAATGAGATAATATTTGCAAAGAAAGCGTATCATATTGTCTGGCACTTACTAAGTGCAACATAAATGTTTCTTCCCTTCAATCACATTGCATGGTCTATTGGTAGGGCTACTTTTTAGCTGAGACATTCTAAAGGTATTTCTCTTGGGACTTAAACTGCTAAACTCTTTAATACGGGACTAATTTACTGAATAGATTCTCAAAGAACTAGACTTGGAGTTGAGAAAGACTTGGGTTCAATTCTACCTCTGATTCTTGCTATGCTACTAAAGACAAATCTCAATTTCTCTGAATCTTGGTTTGTATAAAGTGAAGATAATAAATTCTATCATCCCTCCATGACAGGGATGCTGTTAAGCTTAGATGGAATGAAGTGTGCATGTTTGTGTGTGGGTATACATATATTATATATGTATATATAATATATATATGTATATTCTGTGAACATCAAAGTACTATATAAATATGTTTTTTATTATTTTGAAAGAAGTTTTTTTTTAACTTACCCATAATTCAATAGTGAATGAAAATACTACAATCCATAACTAATTCTCTTATTTTTAAGAAAGAGATAAATAAATTCTTCTATCCCAATCTCATATAAAACATCTACATTATAGAATGAACTGCATTTGTAGTTTTCTATATTTCTTCAATTATTCTGTTGAATCTTTTTTCTATACACGATAGATGCTTCAATCTAATCCAATAAATTCATATTAAATGTTCATTATGCTTAGGAAATTTTGCCAAATAATCAAAATTTTAAAAAAAGATGAAAAAGACATATTGTCCCCTGCTTTCAAGCAGCTTACAGCTAATTGGGATGTTGAAATATTCTCAAGAGCATCACATCTAGAAGACTATATTTTAAGTTAATTTTTGTATTAATAAAAATATGCCTTTTCTTCTCCCTTCATATCTGATAGAGAAAGAAATAAAAACTAAATTCCCATTGCAAACATGGATAAAAAAGAAAAACTAATTTCTACATTGGCCATGTCTTATATGTAATATGTGAGTAAATATGTATGTAGATTGTGTGTGCAAAAATATATGTATCTAACATGTGTACATACATGTAAATATTTTGTTTCATCATGAGTCCTCTTGAATTATAATTGGCCATTATATTGATTAGAGTGTCTAAGTCTTTCAAAGTTTTTTGACTGTACATTATAGTTGCCTTTACATAAATTGTGTTGGCTCTGCTCACTTCACTATCAATTCATGCAAGTCTTCTCAGGTTTTTTCTGAAATTACTCTTTTCATAATTTCTTTTAGCAAAACAGTATTTCATTTTGTAATGGGTCAGAATTCTGTACTTGAAACAAAGATTCTTACAAGGTGCTAACTCAGTGGAATTGATAAGACAATGGTTACCTAGTTTAGCATGGTGAGTAATAGTTCTCTAGTTCAGTATGATTGAATGAATCTTATAAAAAATAATGGTTCCCTAGTGATATAATGATTGGTTTATACTCAGTATGATGAATGGATTTAATTGTAGTAGAGCATATAAACTGGGACAAACTCACCCAGAGACAGATTCAGAGAAAATGAGGACTGGAGGTTTGAGCTCAAGGTCTTGGAGCCAAAGAGAGACATTCATTCCATCTCGTACCATTGTGGTGGCTCTCCTTCTTTGCTTTTCCACTGAAACTAAGACTCTGGGGGACTGGAACAGACTTGGGGAAGACAGAGGATTAGAGAATGGAGCAGAAGCTCCCAGAGTCAGGGAGACTTCAAGACAGAGACCATTATGGTGATACTCCTACCTCCCCCACAGAAACCAAGACACATTCTGGAGGACTTCCAGAAAGCTAGCTCAGGCCCCACGCAAGGAGACAGACTCTGAAGGAGACAATAAAGATTTTTGGACTCTTTCTGTGGTTATTCTCATGGTGATTACTCAGCTGAAATTAAGGCAAGTCCAGAGACTTCCAGAAAACTAACCTGGACATTACACATTACATTTACATACTATAAGTTGCTTGGCCATTCCTCAATCAATGGGCAACTCCCTCCCATTCTTTGACACTAGAGAAAGAATTATAAATATTTTTGTACAAACTTACAGTTTGTTTCACTTAGGGTAATGTCACTAATCCTTTAAACTACCTGTACTCTAATTTCCCTTGCTCCATTTCCCCTTTCCTCCTATTTCTCTGTTGAGTGAAATGTATTAATGTGCTCATTTTCATGTGTGTGTTCTTCCCTCTGGACAATTCAATGGAGAGTGAGGTTCAAGCATATGTGGCTCTTCATATATATTTGTCCTCGTTTGCATATTCTAATTATATGTAATAATTTCTCCTAACCGTTTTCTCACTTTCCTTTTCTTCATACATTTTAATCTTCTCAAAATATAACAGAACCATTTCCTGGCCGACTGGTTAGTTAGCCTCCTCTACGATCCCCCTGAGATGATGATAAAATTTAGAAGGGCAACATTAGAATGTTAGAATCAGACAAGCTTGACCTCTCTCCCAGCCTCTGGGCCTCATGCTTGAGGGGACCCTCTTTCTCAACTTTGGAGAACCCTTCTTAGCATAGGCACAAAAAATCATTAAGATAAAAATGAAATGTAAAAAATAAAACTAATTTTGAGTGATCTATACAACCAAATTGATGTTACCTTATTTGTGTATAAGATATTATATGGGATATAAGATGTTTGAATATATCTAAATATATCTAAAATAAGCTAACCAATTGTCCTGAATTATGTGGTGACAATGCAATGTGAAACTCTATACTTTGAACATGATTGTCTTCATATCAATCAGGATGAATACATGGGGCTGATGTAGGAAGTATGTAATATATCCCCTCCTCAGTTTCTGCCATAGCAGCCTGAAGCCTGAAATGGGGTTGGAAGAGTGGTTTTCTACCTTTAACTTGTTCTAAAACCCTTGAGCCAAGGAGTAGACTTAGGTGACAGTGAGTATTTTTCCATAAGTGTACTAAGTGTGGTACCAAAGAAGGGACCAAATCCTGGGGGAAATCCTGAGCTGGAACTAGGTCACTACCACTGCCTCACCATGATTTTTCTGGTTGTCCCTGGAGCTCTCCATATTTTTCAGAGTTTCCTTGCCTGCAAAGTTGACCTCTATACTAGCACATTATGAGGATGGCCTTCTACAAGATTTTTTTTTTTTTTTTGCTGAGACAATTGGGGTTAAGTGACTTGCCCAGGGTCACACAACCAGGAAATGTATCTGAGTATCTGAGGCCACATTTGAACTCAGGTCCTTTCTCCTGACTTCAGGACTGGTGCTCTATCCACTACACAAACTAGCTTTTTAAAATCCTCTGTGTGGTGACAAAAAATGATGCAGCCAAAAGCATTAGTCTTTTCCCAAAAACTAAGATGAGGTTGGTAAATGCAAGATTTCCATAACAATGTTGTGTTCCTTCTCTTGATACCTCTTTCCTACCTATCCCCAAATTTCATGGAAAGGGACCAAGTATATTGTGGAGACATACATAATAAAAAGAAAGGTCTTATTTCTTTGTTTCAAACTGATTTCATTATGAGAATGTGGTGCCATATAAAGACATAGAAAAATTAGAGAGAGCGGCATATTAGGGAGTGGAAATGTATTGCTAAATTTTGGACATGTTTGAGGGACTCAAGGAATATCCAGGTGAATTCCAGTAACGAATATCCAGTGAATATCCAGTAAGCTATATGCAATATTAAAAGCTCAGTGAAGAGATTAGTACTAGAGATAAATTGGGGTGTCATAACAAAAATAATCATGGAAGCCCAGGAAGAAATTATTGAGAGAATATGGCCAAGTATTAATCCTTAAAAGATGAACTTATTTGAGGGTATTAAAAAAAACACTAGCAAAGGGGACAGAACGAAGAGTTAGGCAGGTCTTGTCCATGAAAATAATTTACTAGATAAATTTAAAGAAAAAAAAAACTATGGAGAATGAATTTTGCTTTCTGATTTTGGGCTCAATGTGATTTAATCATGTACTAGCCATAACAATTATGAGATAGAAATTTAAAACCATCCCTTACTTCATCAATGAATGTTTCAGTCTGTTTTACAAAACAGTCCAATTTAGTAAAGTATAACTACATCAAAGTGACTTTTAAATTCAATCTTCCTGAGGAAGAAAAGTTATATTCAGGCTCTATGTTAAAGTTGGAAAAGCTAATTTGGCCAAATTTCATTTTGGAAAAAACTCAGTGTTTATAATGTACTTCAAACTTTGGAAGATCTTTGATTTCACTGGTGTGAATTTCATTGAGTCACCAGTGGTAACTCAGATTCCCATGTTTTACTAAAAGTTACAATGGTCAGTATCTCCATCCCCCACTTATATTTTACTTTCTCTAATTCCTTTTAAAGACAGTTTTCAACAATAATTTTAATGAGATTTTGAGTTCTGAATTTTTCTCCCTCTTCTCCTTCCCTCTCTTCCCCAAACAGCAAGCAATCTGATATAGGTTATACATGTACAATCATGTTAAACATATTTCCACACTAGTCATGGTATAAAAGAAGAATCAGAACAAAAAGGAAAAACCATAAGAGAGAAAGAAAAAGAAAAATAGTATGCTTCAACCTGCATTCAGACTCCATAATTCTTTCTCTGGATGTAGATAGCATTTTCCAATATGTGTTTTGAAATTCTCTTGGATCATTTATTGCTGAGAAGAACTAAGATTATCATAACTGACCATTGAACAATGTTAATGTTACTGTTACCATGTACAATATTCTGTTCACTTCACTCAGCATCAATTCATATAACTCCAGGTTTTTCTGAAATCAACCTGCTCATCATTTCTTATAAAACAATAGCATTCCATTACATTCATTTACCACAATTTGTTCAGCTATTCTCTAATTGATGAACATATACTCAATTTTCAATTCTTTGTGACCCCAAAAAGAGCTGCTATAAATATTTTAAAACCTTTTATTTTTAATACATGTATATAGTTTTCAACATTCACTTTTGCAAAGCCTTGTGTTTTTTTTCCTCTCCCTCCATCCCTAGTTGACAAATAATTCAATATATGGTAAACATGTATTTCTATACATATTTCCACAATTATCATGCTGCACAAGAAAAATCAGATGAAAAAGGAAAAAAATGAGAAAGAAAATAAATGCAAGCCAACAACAACAAAAAATGGGAAAATACCATGTTGCAATCCATACTCAGTCCCCACAGTCCTCTCTCTGGGTGAAGATGGCTCTCTCCATCAAAGATCATTGTAAATGGCCTTAATCACCTTACTGATAAAAAAAAACATGTCCATCAGAATTGGTTATCATATGATGAATGGTCAACAATCTTCTTGTTAATTTGTACAATGTTCTCTTGACTCTACTCACTTCACTTAGCATTAGTTTATGTCTCTCCAGGCTTTTCTGAAATCATCCTGCTGATTGTTTTTTATGCTTTAAATATTTTTGTACATGTTGGTTTTTCCCCCCTCCCCTTTTTATGATCATTCTGTGATACAGAGTTAGCAATGGTAGCAATAGCTAAATCAAATATTATATACTTTGGTTGCACTTTGGTCTAGTTCCAATTTGCTTTCCAGAATGGTTGGATCAGTTCACAATTTCAGTAACAATGCATTACTATTCCAATTTTCATATAACTCCTCCAACATTTATCATTTTCCTTTTCTATCATATTAGCCAATCTGATAGATATGAAATGGTTCCCCAGAGTTGTTTTAGTTGGCATTTCTTTAACCAGTAGTGATTTAGAGGATGTTTTTCATATGAGTATAGAGAGCTTTAATTTCTTTACATAAGAATTACCTGTTTATATCCTTTGGCCATCTATCAGTTGGGGAATGACTTGAATTCTTATTAATTTAACTCAGTTCTCTATATATTTGAGAAAGGAGGCCTTTATCAGAAATGCTTGCTGTAAAAATTATTTTCCAGCTTTTTGCTTTCCTTTTAACATAGGTTGCATTTGTTTTGTTTGTGCAAAACCATTTAAATTTAATATACTTAGAATGATCCATTTTGCATTTCATAATGTTTTCTATATATTTTTTGATCCTAAATTTTTCTCTTCTCCATAGATCTGACAGGTAAAATATTCCCTGCTTTCCTAATTTGCTTATGAAATGATTTCTAAATCATTTACTCAGTTATCATTCTTATGGTAATTAATCTATCTTATTCACAATAATCTCAAGATGGCAGAGATGGATTCCACTTGCAGGCCTTTAAGAACCCAGGTCATCTTCACATCCATTTTGGAAAATCTGAAGACAAATCAGGGAATGTACTTTATATTACTGTAATATGAAGATCATACAACTCAATTCAGAGAGATATCAGGGTCAGGACTATTCTCATACTATTCAAATCATGATTCTTTGGAACTACTGAAGCATTTTACTCTATGGAGGAATGCAGAAAAATATGTTTATGTATGTATTTTCTAATGTCTTAAAGTCTTAATCTGGTGTATCCTAGATTCTCAAAGACTATGTCACTGAAAAACAAACTTTGCCAGATGATACCAAGCTAAAAAGGCTTCAAATATTAGTCTGGAAACAGATTACATTTCATCATAACTTCTTAGAGATAAAAGTATATTTAGAGATTATTGAGTCAAATCTCTCATTCTGTGAGAAAATAGACCCAGAAGATCAGGCCTAATGAAGCTGATTATCATCTCTACATAGATGATTTATAGATTAATTTATCCAACCCTAAATTCACTCTTGACTCCAATTGTCTATTAGACATTTAATCTGGGTTTCCCATAGACACCTTAAACTCAACATGTCCCAAACTGAACTCATTCGTTCTTACCCCAAGCCTTCCACCATTGTACTTAGTTTTTAAAGTAAATTATTTTTTTGTCTGTAAGCCTCCTGGAATACCATGCTTTAAGTTCTCTGCTCCTTTATGGTGATACCTACTAAATAGAGTATGATTCTTATTGTAATTTCCTAGAACACAAATTCTTTCAGTATTTTTGATTGCACTATTTTTCCTTTGGCCTAGAATCTCTAGATTTTGGTTATGATGTTGGGAGTTTTCATTTTTTAGTTGCCTACAAGAGGTTTTTTCTGTTGGATGCTATTCCCACTTTATCCTCTGGTTGTAAGAAGATTTTTTTCTTATTAGAATTCTTGAAGTATGAAGTTGCAGGGTTTGTTTGTTTGTTTGTTTTGCTGTGACATTCAAATAATCCAAAGAATCTTAATTTTTTTCTCCTCTTTTCCAGGATATTCCTTTTGCTGTGAGATGCTTTACATGTTTTTTCCCTTTATTTTTCAGCCTTTTTACTATGTTTTAATATTTCTTGAAGTCATTAGCTTCTATTTGTTCCATTCTACTTTTTATGGAGTATGTTGATTTTTAGGGAGTAAATTGTTGGGCCCTTTCAAAATCTATACTTTTCTCTAAGGCACTGTTTGTAGCTCTTTGAAATCACTCACTTGCATCTAAGTCTTGAGTGTCCATGCTACCATAATAGCTTATTATGATAGGATTCCTTTTTTATTTGCCCTTTTTCCCAGTTTATTTGTTGACTTTAGACTTAATATTATGGTTGGACACTACCAGGTATCTGGAGAAAAGGTTTGAGTTGATTCCATTCCCTTTTTTAGGGTATTGACTACTATGTTATTCCAGGCTCTCAAAATATTCTAGCCCAGGACTAAGCCTAATTGCTGCCTACCCTAATCTGAGTTCTACAACTTCTAGACCTGAATTTGAATCTGTGCAAGAAAGAACCTATTATTGGACTCAGCCCCTATTAGCCAGTTAGGAAACTCTGTTGATTCAAACTTCAGGCACAACTGCAGGCTTCACTTTGGCCTGGGAGTTCTGCCTGGGTTATTCTCCTGCATACTAGGCTGACGTTGGGAATAACACCCAGCTCTGAGCTTGGGGTCAGTCATACAGCTGCTATTGTTGACTTCTAAATTTCCTCCTTTCTTGGTATACTGCTTAAGGCCTTACTACCTAGGAATACTACCCTGTATTCAGGTCCTCTTCACACTCTTGTCCTGAATGTGTAACCTAGAATTTGGTAGTAGGAGACCGTTCTCTTCCTGGTGGTCCCAGTATAGGTTTGGCATAGCACTAGTATGGGTCTGAAATGTCTTTTTTTGCTCTTGGGTACAATCTCTTTCTGGGCATTAAAGTATTCCACTCACAGCATGCTTTTCCTAACTAGTCTCCAATGTCCACAAACCTTCCTGCCTTTCTTCCTATGCTGAGCTAGGTTGGATAAATAACTCATTGATTTCCCTATCAATATTTGTTTTGGTATATATTTTTTTAATTTGTCTGGAGGAGAGTTTGTGAAGGAAAGCTTACCACACTACTACTTCCACTGCATCATCTTGGTTTTACATTTTTTTTTCTTTTGAATCACTAGTGCTTAGCACAGTACCTGGCATATAGTAGTGATAAATAAATTTTGTTGACTTAAGTTGTAACCTACCCCAATGTAAGTCTTCTGAATTCATATCTAGCTTTTTGCAACCCCTCTTCCCCCTCTACCACCATCACATGACTCTTGTGCACAAGCACATGAAAATTATTCATTAGAACACTAATTAATGAAATTTTGGGTCATAGCAATACACTAATTAGACAAAAAAGAAAAATGACTCTCAATCCTTTTTGGACTACTACTTCTGCTTCACAATGCCAAAGGGACATAAAGGAGGACAGAAGGTGGTAAACATTGCTAGAATCTTAGATTATCTATTACATTCAACTGCTGGTACACAACATGACTCCTTTGACCAATGACCAGTGAATTGAAATCCTATTGGAGGAACTTAATTGCATTCACTTTAACATTCTTAACATAAATGAAGCCCCAAAACATAAAGAATTGTCAGGTAAATGGAAAAAAATGTAGATAATATAAAATATTTGGTAGTCCACCTGCCAAGATAAAACCAGGAACTATATGTACACAATTACAAAACACTTTTCTAACAATAAAATCAGATCTGATAAAGTGGAAGAATATCAAGTACTCAAGGGTAAGCTGAATTAATATAATAAAAAGGACAATTCTACTTAATCTGCTTTTTCATTACTATACCAATCAGACTCCCAAGAAATTAGCTTACAGAGATAGGAAAAAAGAATAAAGTTCATCTGGAAGAACAAAATGTCAAGAATTTCTAGGGTTTTAGTGAAAAAAAAATGCAAATGAAGGTGTACTAGCTGTACCAGACCTAAAACTATATTATAAATCAGCTGTCATCAAAACCACTTGTTACTGGGCTAAAAAACAGAGTAGTCAGTCAGTGGAATAGGTTAAGTTTACAAGGCACAATAGTCAATGACTATAGTAATCTAATGTTTGATAAATCTAAAGACCCCAGCTTCTGGGATAAGAACTCACTATTTGACAAAAATGGTGGGAAAATTGGAAATCAGTATGGCAGAAACTAGGCATACCTAAAATCCTCCACCAAGATAAAGTTGAAATGGGTTCATGATTTGGGCATAAAGAGTGATACTATAAGCAAATTAGAAGAATAAAGGATTGTTTACCTTTCAGATTTGTAGAAAAGGAAGGAATTTGTTTCTAAAGAAGAACTACAGTACATTATGGAATGCAAAATGGATAATTTTGATTTTATTCAGTTTAAAAAGTTTTTGAACATACAAAACCAATGCAGACAAGCTTAGAAGGGAAGTAGTAAAATGGGAAAAAATTTTTGCATCCAAGGATTCTGATAAAGGCCTTATTTCTAAAATATATAGAGAATTGACTCAGATTTATAAAATTACAAGCAATTCTTCAATTGATAAATGATCAAAGGATATGAATAATTTTCAGATGAAGAAATTAAAACCATTTCTGGCTATATGAAAAAATGCTCCAAATCATTATTAACCAAAGAAATGCAAATTAAGACAACTCTGAAGTACTACTACACACCTCTCAGATTAGCTAAGATGATAGGAAAAGATAATGATGAATTTTGGAGGGGATGTGGGAAAACCTGAACACTAATACATTGTTGGTGGAGCTGTGAACTGATCCAACCATTCTGTAGAGCAATCCGGAGCTATGTCCAAAGGGCTATCAATTTGTACATATCCTTTGATCCAGCAGTATCTCTCCTGGGCCTGTATCCCAAAGAGATCATAAAAAAGGGAAAAGAACTCATATGTGCAAAAATGTTTGTAGGAGCTCTTTTTGTAGTGGCAAGGAACTGGAAACAGTGAATACCCATCAGATGGAGAATGGCTGAATAAGTTATGGTATATGAATGTTATGGAATATTATTGTTCTGTAAGAAACTATTTCATCATTAGCAGGATGATTTTAGAGAGGCCTGGAGAGACTTATGTGATCTGATGCTAAGTGAAATGAATAGAACCAAGAGAACATTGTACAGAGCAACAATGAGATTATAAAATGCTTACTTCTGATGGATATAACTCTTTTTAACAGTGAGGTGATTTAAGCCATTTTCAATGGTCTTGGGATGGAGAGAGCCATCTGTACCCAGAGAGGACTGTGGGGACTGATTATGGATCACAACACAGTATTTACACCTTTTTACTGTTGTTTGTTTGCATTTTGTTTTATTTCTCATTTTCTTCTTTTTTGATCTTATTTTTCTTGTTCAGCATGATAAATTGTGGAAGAATTGCACATATTTACCATAAATTGAATTACTTGCCATCAAGGGGAAAGGTAAGAGAAAATGAGGGAGAAAAAAATTGGAACACAAGGTTTTTCAATGGTGGATATTGAAAACTATACATATGTTTTGAAAATGAAAAGCTTAAAAAAGAAATTTAGCTGGTGAAAATAGTTATCATAACGAAGAGCTCAGGAATACTCAAATGATCATTACCTGTTAACATTTAATCTTTTTATTGATCAGAAAAATGCAGCAGTCCAGAACTCTACCAGTTCCTTTGTTTGTTTACATTTTTTAAAAAGACTGGGTTTTTTTGGGTTTGGGGTTTGTTTGTTTGTTTGTTTGTTTTAATCTTGCCCAATTTGGAATTCCATTCATGGGCTACTCATGGGAAAATTCCTACTTTGGCAGATCAAGGACTTTGACCTGTTCAGATTTTGATCTGTGTGGTTTATCTCTATTTAGCTAACTTGGTAAATTATCTTAATGACAAACTTATTAGAATTATTTACAATTCAGAACTCTGAAATTCAAGAGATTCCCCAGACTCAATTTCTGTGTTAGGAGAACTACCGAAATATACCACTATGCTCATCATAATTTCATTTTAAAATTATTTCAGTGTAACAGAAACAAAAGATTATAGCATTTGAAAAATGGAGTGAAAGCAAACTAATCTAAGTTATGCTAACGGCAAGTATAGATGAAACCAGATGAATAATAAGTAGACATAAAGTAGAACAGATGTAGTGATCTTCTATTGATATGTATTTACCTGAAATAGTTATGAAACTGCTGATAACACTATAGTACAATATATATTTATTTAGAGGAGATCATGGATAATACCATGTACACACACAAATTCATTAACATAAATGTATACTATACATAGATTCTATATAAGTATAGATTCTATATGTGTACATATATGCTAGATCTAGGCACTATTCCAAACTTTGTTATTTCAAGTACTAATGCTATTCACATAATATATATTTATATGTTTTAAATTTATATATATTTGCAATAGTGAAACTGTTGTTCACATAAACAGATAAAATTTATATCCAAATGGAGTTCCATTTTACTACATCTGTTCCACTTCATGTCTACTGGGATGTTCATCTAGTTTCAACAACATATACCTTTAGATTGATTTGGAATAGCTTGCTTTCATCCTGTTTTTCAAATGTTATCAAGTAATATTAAAATTATAAATAGCATATTCATTGTTCATAATCTTACCAACATTATATTGCTATAGATGTGTGTGTGTGCCTATTTTGGAAAATTCCAAAGAATAAAAAAAGGTTAAAGACAGTACTTTTACAAAAAGAAAAAAAGGCAATGAAATTATCAGTAGCTATAAATCCCTATGCCTACTTCCCCATCTCCATCAAATTTTCATGAAAATAGTTTATTTATTCATGAAAAGTAGATTTGATAAAAGCATGAAATAAGTATTGGACTCAGCAGAACAAAAGGCAGACCAGACTTGAAGACTCTCCTACAATAGTGTATATCCCTCACCATAGAAACTGATACAAACAGATGCAAATATTGAGATAACTTCCTTTAACCAATATTTGGAGTACTGTTGAGCCTAGGGCAAAAAGACTGGGGACAGGGCACATTCTTATATAAAATACATGTTGGTATTATAGAAAATATCATATACAGTCATATACCTAACCAGGCAAAATTCCCAAGTATTCTCCTGGAACCAAATGAAAATATAATTAGGAAATGTTTACAAAATAAATGCCAATACCACATAGATAAAATAAGGATTCCTTCTATTTCAATTTGACATCATTGCTGTAAAGAACAACAATAAAAAAAAGAATGCTGTATTACAGGAAGGCCTCTTCAAAATAGTCTTCTTTGAAGATGACATTTTACTGATTGTTCTAAATACTGGAATAATATAACATCCTTCCAATGAGCTCTAGAATAATAGGTTAGCTAGTCATTTATTTGTCTCAAATAAATATAGATAGTCTGTGTAATAATAATATTAATAATATGTTGGAAGGTTCATATTTCTAGTTTAGAAAAAAATGTAATCTAATCGGAGGCAGTTCATTTACAAATATTCATATATATATATATATACATATATATATATTCCTAAAAGAAAGGTGGATGATAGGTATAAGACAGATTCAACATATAACCAATGATAATTTATGTAGAAATTACATATAACACACTCTCTCTCTTCCTCTCTCTCCTTCTCTCTCTCTCTCTCTCTCTCTATATATATATATATATATATAGATAGATAGATAGATAGATAGATAGGTAGATATAGATAGATAGATATAGATATATTGATAAATGGATATATATACATACATGCATATATATACATATACATATACATACATATATATATATACATATATATATATAATGATATAATGTTAGGCCAAATGTGAGAATTTGTTTGCTTTGGCTACTTGTTACAAAGATCTGATTTGTCTTTCTTTTCAATTTTCATTATGAGGAAAATATGGGAGGGAAGAAGATAGACTTACATTAATAAAAAAATAAATGAAATTTTTAAACAAAGAGACCAAGCTTTTACTAGCTAATTAGATTTCTAAGTTGTTTTATTATTCTCGTTGTAGCAGCTGTTATATAGTTATATGGTTAAATTTACTTCAGCATTAAAAAAATAGTTTGGTCAACCTTATATTAAAGTGAGAATAATAGGTAACTTGTATATTGCATTAGTGCTCTCAATGTTTGAAAGAAACTGTCATTGTGTGACTTTAAGCAATTCATTTCACCTTTTTAAGTCTAAGGGGGTTTCCTCATCTATAAAATGAGGAGGTTGAACTAGTTATTCTCTGAAGGCCTTTCCACCTCTAAATCTATGATCTTATCAATTGAGAAAGGCTTCCAGTGTATAGGGTGAATCTTCTATGGATATCATATGGAAAGACATGGGCAAAAATAAAACAATTAAAAGTCATGGAAATAGTATTTGCAGTTTGCATTATTGGGGGTAATTCTCAAGCTAATGACATCATGGTCACAATATACATTTGTAACATGTAGGGGATATCTGCACACATATACACATGTACCTGCATGGGTGTATATACACACATGTATACATGAACTTTCTGTGTACATATACGCATGTTGCTTATTCTTCATATTCTAAGAAGATCAATGATAAGATATTTATGTCAGATCCAGTGTGTTTGACTATGGCTGATTGGACTATGGTCTAATGCAAGTTCATAAGGCTCTACCACAGGTTGAACACAAATAGTCGATTTGAACATTTGAGAAGGAAATGTTTTTCGATCTATTTTCTTTGTACTACTTTGTACTTTGTACTACTGCAATTCTGCCTTGCTCATAGAACACAGAACTTTCTTTCATGTAGGATGCCTTTCTGGGTAGTCCTGTGTCACATTTTTGATGTCTCATAATCAATACTAAAGTTCTTCAAGAAGGTCTTGAGTTTGCCCTTTTATCACTTCTGCCTAACATGTAGTATTTGCTTTGTATAAATCCTTCATAAAATGGTCTTTTAGATATTTGGGCTACATGGCCAGCCCACGAGAACTGCTCTTTCAGCAACAGAATCTGAATACTTGGAAGTTAAGCTCAAGAAAGGACCTTACGGTCTGATACCTTATCTTACAGAATCTTTCTAAGAACTGAGTGCATGTCCATCAGTTTGAGAATGGCTGAAGAAGTTATGGTATGTGAATGTAATGGAATATTTTTTTTCTATAAGAAATGATGATTTCAGAAAAGCCTGAAAAGATTCATATAAACTTAGCATAATGTTAAGTGGAGTCAGTAGAACCCCCAAGAAAACATTGTACACAGCAACAATCAGATTATATGATTATATATATATATATATATATATATATATATATATATATATGTCAACTATGATGAACTTGTTTTTCTTTAACAATGAAGTGATTCAAGGCAATTCCAATAGATTTGTGATGGAAAGAGGCATTTGGATCCAAAGAGAACTATGGAGATTGAATGTGGATCAAAGGATTACATTTGCACCTTTATTGTTGGTTTGCTTGTTTTTTTTTTTCTAATTTTTTTTTCGTTTTTGATCTGATTTTTCTTGTCCAGCATGACAAATATGGAAATATGTTTAGAAGAATTGCACATTTTAATCTATATTGAATTGCTTGCTGTCTATTGCAGGGGATGAGGAGGAGGGTGGAAAACAATTTGGAGTTCAAGGTTTTGCAAAGGTGACTATTGAAAACTATTTTTTCATCTACTTGGGAAAAAAAGCTATTAAATTATTTTTTCTTGAATATCTTTTCAAGACAATTCAAATGGTTCAATTTTCTAGCATACAATAATGAAATGAAAACAATGGGATTCTGTAGATGTTCAGTTTAGTAAGCAACTTAATATCTCTTCTTTCCTATGTTTTCTTTTAAAGCCTCCCCCATGCTGAGATAGCTCTGGCAACGCATGTGTCAACCTCATCATCTATGTAGACATCCCAGGAAAGCATGCTTCCAAGGTAAGTGAATTTATCTCGAGCATTAAAAATTTCTCTGTTTATTATAACAAATATTTAGCATATTGGAAGATGTGATGCTGACTGGTAGAGAGTCTCTTTTTTTCTTGGTGTATGTATATATGTTATGCACAAAAAACTTATATAAATACATAATGCATATGTATACACACATATAAATATATACATCTATACACAGTCAACAAAAAACAAGTACTCTGAGCTCCAGGGATTTTTCAATTTTTGAAATCTAGGTTGTAGCCTAGTTCATTTCATTTACAGCATTCATTCACATAAGAGTTAGAAAGAATGAAATACAACAAAGACAGAAAAATAGCCAAACTGTGCACTCATAGCTTCAGATATGCCCTAATGAAGAGAATAGACAACTATTCTCTCTCTCTCTCTCTCTCTCTCTCTCTCTCTCTCTCTCTCTCTCTCTCTCTCTCTCTCTCTCTCTCTCTCTCTCTCTCTTTCTTCCTCCCTCCCTGTCTTTGTCTCTCTCCTTCTGTGTGTGTTTCCTGACCAGTGAGAACAGGGTCAGAAGTCTGGATGTCCTAGCAAGCCAGGGCATGGCTTGAACTTTCTCAGTTCTTTAAGTAAAAGATAGATAGATAGAGATACAATATTCATTAAGTACTTATTATGTATCATACTTTGTACTAAATGGTAGTTTTTTCCCCCTTCATTTTGAAAAGGACAAAAGACATCTTAGGTAATATCTTTACTGGAATATGAATTAGATTTAAGTGAGGTGGTTTTACAAAGTCATCAACCTCATTCTCTCTTCCAAAGTCATCAAAATCCAGTGGCAAGACAAAAGTCAGGATGACTGTCAATGGTGCAGGATTCAGTGGAGGTTATTGCCATCTTCAATGTCTAACACGCTCTAAGCACTATACAAGCCAGCTTCAGCCTCTTTCTTAACAATTGAATTGGAACACATTGTGTTCATTCATTAATTCAGGGAAGTATTCACATCCTTGGGATAGATATTCCCCTAAATAATCTATGGCCTTTTGGTTGCCCTCAACCTGTCTTGGCTCATTTGCCAAGACAGTTTAACTAGGATGTAACAGCTGAGCATGCTACACCTTCTTGAAATCACTAGTGAGAGCTGAGTGAAGTTGGACACTAAAGGTGGATGAGTCTACCTGAAAAGGGCTCAACAAACCTTCATATCATAGCATATCATATCCCACACACCTCAGTGTAAGTTGGTGATACAGATGCAAGCAAAAGAGACAGTCCTTATCTTCAAGAAGCTTAGTAAAATACAAGTCATGAAGAGATCTGAAAAACTGACAAGAGCTACTCATGAGGAAGCATGGTTATCAGGGATGAGAGGCAAATATCCAGAGTGTGGAGTTGGGAGTGAAGTAAGGACCTTTTGAAATGGTGATCAGGACCAGGAAATCATAAAACAATCTGCAGAGAGCTGTAAGTTATAAGCATTTCTCAAGTGAGAAGGCTGCTGATGAGAAGATGGAAAAAGTACAACCTCTTCCTGAATGTTTCTCCTGATGGCTCTTCTTTTTCAGCTTTGAGAAATAATGAAGTTTTTACTTTTATTGGGCAACTTATTTTGAACTCCCAATCTCTTCAGCTCTTCAGATAAAGCCACATGGCTGGAAGTATTCATCTCTCAGTATTGTGACTTGGTGACACAAAATTAGGTACAAAAACAAAAAGCAGAAGTAACTAAAGGTTTGAGGTCCCATCTCATGTTCACCCAAGGAAGCAAATGTTGATCACCACTTCCATGTACTCAAGCAGAGGACTAACCTGCTTCCAGGGGTGGTGGTGGCTTTAAAAAAGCTTATAAGTAAAGTGATAGCTGTCAGCAACATTCTCAAAAGAGAGTAAGAGAGAACCACAGCTTTTTATCCTCAATGCCTCTTAAAGATTTAAATACTTGATTTTTTAATGGGAATAGTTTTTTTTCCACCAGGCACATTTATGGGATCAACAAAAAGGGTAGCAATAACAGAGTTAGATGGATTTTCTCTAGTTTACAAAACTTGGCTTAGTGATGATTAAAGAGTGGTATCAAGTCAAGGTTAAACATGTATGTAGAGGGAGTAAGAAGTTTCCTTTCTTTAAAACTTAGATGGACTTATGATCTCTCTTATACCTGTGACTATTTCTCTAAAATACTAACTATTGATGATATTGAGCAGATATTAACAGACAATTAATATTGGTAGGAAGTACATTAGAACAGAAATTTAATCCAAAATCATCTCATTAGGAAAAAAACTACATCTTGGGGTTAATTCCATAACTCTGATATGAAGCTATTTTCTTAGAATATGACTTGTCAGTAAATTAGGCATTGAGATAAAGACCCAGAATTTATATGTACTCTCGCTCATATATGAGGCCTTGTCTGAGATAAAACTGGGCCCTTCACATTTGTGGGGAATCCCCAAGGAAATTACACAGGCTTCAGGTAATGTTTCCTGCATACTCACTGTATCATAAAGAAAAGGTCTTCTGCTTGGCTATTTAACCAAAATTGAGTCTTCAGTCAGAAGGCTCAACCAAATCACATTTTTGTTTCTAGTGGTGGTTGAAGTAAGGGCTTTCCTAAGACTCTGAGTGGGTAGAAATAAAAGTATCATTGACAACCTACTCTTCCTATCGGAACTGAAATATGGTATAAATATGAAGTATCTTAGTATGGATTAGTTGTTTCTATATCTCAGAGTTTATTCTTTCTAGCTCTTTGGTGATGTAGTATTGGAATTAACTATGTCCTTGTGAACTTTGAAAGTTTGAAAAAGTGAGCTGCTAGAGTTTAGGGCTAGGATCCACATCATTATTTTCTAGAAGCCTTATCCAGTGTGCTTATGTAGGCCTGAGCATCAGCATAACCTATTCGACTAAGCCAAGCAGAGATTCAGTGACAAATATCTAATCCTGAAAGCAAGGGAATTACTATATGCCATGTTAGGTAATGAATTTGCTGGGCAAATGCTTTTTAACAACTACATTAAGTTTTAACCCGCTATCCTCAGAGATTAAGGTGTTAGAGAGAAAAATGTTCTTCTGCTTATGGGGGTGACATTTTTATACTTCTGTTCTTGATGTATTTTTTTTTAGTAAATATCCCTTTGTAAAAGCTAGTGATGTTAATCATTAAGTTGATATTGCATTAATCATTGGATCAATCTATATAGTGAAGATACTAGCTATAACCTGTACTAGTGATATGAGTAGACACTAATGGCAATTGATATTGTGGATACATAGCTATAATTTTTTTTTATAAATTTGATTTAAGTTTCCTCTATACTTGAGAAACTTAATATAAATTTTGTTTATATATTACTTCATTGTTTATAGTACCTTTTAGCAAAATGTACTGATTATCTCTTTCAATTAGGTCTATTTTTCCTTTTGCTTTGTCTGAGATCATAACTGTCCTCCCTGGCTTCTTTAATTTAGCTGGAGCATGATAGATTCTGTCCCAACCCTTCATTTCAATTTAATGTATATTTCTTGTATATGACATATTGTTGGATTCTGGTTTTCAATCTATTCACTTACTCATTTCTGTTCTCTCAGTTAGTCCAACCCATTCATATTCACAGTTCTGATCACTATGCATTTTACTTAACTCCTTCCCTCACACGTGTTCTCTCTCTCTCTCTCTCTCTTTCTCTCTTTCTCTCTCAATTTACTCTTTCTCTTACCATTTCTCTCCGTCTCTCTCTCTTTTTTTTTTAACTTTCTTCCTCTCTCCCTTCCCTCCCCACTTCCTAAGGCAGCAAGCAATCCAATATTGGCTATAAATATGCTATCATGTTAAACATATTTTCATATTACTTATATTGTGAAAGAAGAATTAGAACAAAAGTAGAAAACCACAAGAAAGAAAGAAAAAGCACATTTTAACAAAAGCAAAAATAATATGCTTCAGTCTGCATTCAGACTCCATGGTTCATTCTCTGGATGTGGATGACATTTTCCATCACAAGTCTTTTGGAATTGTCTTAGATCATTGCATTGCTTATACTTTTTTTTTTCTGTCATCTTAGCCAATTAATAGGAATCAAAGGGTAGCTCAGAATTGTGTTAATTAGCAGTTTTCTAATAAATAGTGATTTATGACATTTTTTATTTGACTATAGACAGCTTTAATTTCTTCATCTAAAAACTGCCTATTTATATCCTTTAATGATTTATTAATTACCTCCTGATAGCTCTTATACCCTTCTACTCCCATCTTCTTATTATATAAGATAGATTTCTACACCCAATGGAGTGTGTGTGTGTGTGTGTGTGTGTGTGTGTGTGTGTGTGTGTTTGTATATATAATATATACATATGGGTGGGATGTCTATATAGAAACACCCCCACATAGACATATAAACATTTTTCCTCAGCAGTTTATATTCTGATAGAGAAAGATACTACCTAAAGAGAAGTTGTAAAACTGGAGAATGAAGAGCTAGTCAGGAAATAGTGTGGAGCCTACACTGCAGTAGGATAAAGCAAATGTTCTCCTATCATGATCCGGGGTTTAGGACATCGCCCTTCAGCAATACTCTTGGATTTTATTCTGATACTTGTTTTGACCTTCTACTTTAAACACTACTTACCACTTCTGGCTCTTCATCTCTATAATCTAAATTTTGGAGAGGCACCAGGCTCAGCTATGTTAAAAGTTAAGGTAAAAAAGAGGTTAAAGGGTGAACAGGACTGAATTACCCATTGCATAGATGGGATGATGATTATGGATGATAAGAAGAAAGGATTGTTGACGAAATTATCTAGCTTTTGTTTTTATTTTTAAGAAGAATGTTGTTTTCACTGGGGAAAAGAGAACAAAATAGTTGGAGATGAGTGGAAATGCAAGATTAAATCAGGAATAAGTACCTTCGCAGTTCAATGAATCAGTTACCAGATATTTGGTATCTGTATTTCAAAGCACTAGGGAGAAAAAAAAAAGCAAGCCCACCTGATGATTGTAATTGTGCTTTGAGATGGGAGAAGAATATCAGGAAAGCAAAAGGATAAATATCCCAATTTTTCAAGAAAAGAAAAATGTCAGTCAATAAATTAGCCTATTATTAAGCCTATTTATTAAGTTTCTGCTATATGCTAGGCATGGGGCTAACTCCTGGAAATTCAAAGAATAGTAAAACATAGTCCTTGCCCTCAAGGAATTTCCACTCTAATGGGGGAGGCAACATGCAAACAAATATATACAAAGTGGCAATTAATCAGATGTCCATCAGTTGGGGAATGGCTAAATAAGTTATAGTATATAAAAGTAATAGAATATTATTTTTCCATAAAAAATGATGTACGAGCTGATTTTAGAAAGGCCTGGAAAAATTTACATGAACTGCTGCTGAGTGAAACAAGTAGAATAAGTAATACAGTGTACACAAGTAACAGCAAGATTGAGAATGCATGATGATCAACTAAGAAAGACTTAGTTCTTCTCAGCAGTTCAGTGATCCAAGGCAATCCCAATAAACTTTGGATAGAAAATACTATCTACCATCCAGAGAGATAACAATGGAGAATGAATGTATAGCAACACATGCTAGGTTTACTTTTTCCCCCCTTTTCCTCCCTTTTCTTCTGTTTTTCTCTTTTGTTCTGATTTTTCTCTCTCAGTATAATTCATAAAGAAATGTACATATATAACCAGAAAAAAAAACAATAAAATAAAAAAACTAAATATATACAAACCAAGTCATATATACAGGCTTATAAATAGGAAATATTGAATAGAAGAAAGGCACTAAAATTAAGAGAAAGTGGAAAAAGCTTCCTGTAGAAAGTAGAATTTTAGGTGAGACTTCAAGGAAGTTAGGGATGCCAAGAGATATAAATGAGGAAGACAACCACTACTGACACTGGGCATAGCCAGAGAAAATGCCCAAGAGTCAAGAGATGGAGGATCTTGTTTAAGAACACTTAGGAAGTCACTGGCACTAGATCAAAGTGGGGGAATTGTAAAGTATAAGAAGATTAAAGAAATCTATATGGGGAGGGAGCAGGATGGTATATAGAGCCTAGTGTATGAAAGGTTTTGATTGCCAGAAAGAAGATTTTATATTTATAGAGATAGAGAACTAGTGAAGTTTGAAAAAGAAAACAACATTGTTGTAGTGTGAAATCTGCACTCTAAACTCATAAATTTAATTTTTATTCATGGCAAAATTCTGGAACTCATTATTAAAGAAAGAGTTTGTAAGCTTTTAGAATTGGAATCAGTTATTGTTTAAAACCCCTATGGATTCCAGAACTTGCCGGGGCCTGACTTCACTGAAGGCATGCTAGACTAAGCTCGTTTTCTATTGACAGAATAAATAGATTGGTAGATTAGAGGAACATAGTAGATGTAGAAATATAAGTACGGAAAAGGTGATGGATGTGAAAAATGTTATGAAAATAGAACTGACAGGTATTGCCATTGTATAGGTATGTGCAACTGATGGAGAAAAGGCAAAGAATCAAAAATAGCTGAGTTTTTGAATCTAGGTGACTGTGAATATTTGGGTATTTTTGATAGATATAAAAAACTAGAAGCAATATCTCAACTGAATTTTATTGTTAGTCTTTGCAATATTTCTATATTTCCTATGTTTTTATCCTATATTTCCCAATTAGTATTTATAACATTTTTCAATAGCAGCATCTTGAATATATTGTACATATATTCATGTTCCCAATTATCTTACTTCCTCAATTTCTTTACACATGTTAAAAATAACGTGTAACATTCCTTCTGGGTTCCTTCACCACTCTTGCATTGGCACTGGCAGGTTGAGTCCCCAGAGGTATGGCTAGTAATCTCAGTGTTCTATGGAAGGCAGTGCCTAATACTATATCTCACAATCCTCCAGTAGTGTGTGGATTCAGTAATCAGCAAGAACTCAATTACTGCTTAGCAATGGCATTTATTCAAATGGCATAACAAAAACAGTAGTTACAATAAAATTTCCAATAAAAATAAAAAGAACCTCTACTCCTGGTGTCACATCAAGGAAGAAAAAAGGTAGAAACAAATTTATAGTAAAAGGGAAGTGATGCATATGTGTAAGGGACACAAACAGCCAAATCAATTCATTAATACAGAACTCTGGGGCCTTGGTGTCTTTTCTTTCTCCAAAGAGCTCATAACATTCCCTGGGGGATATGGTGTTTGTGATGTGTGACTCATTCTGGTGCTCATGGGGCATGGCATCTAAGATGGATGGTTCAGTTCACTGCTGGGTTGCTGCAGAGCTGTTTCATTAACTCAGCTACTGTTGGGCTGAATCAGGCAGGTCACTCAGCCAAAGGGATTACTGCTGCAAGAATGGACTAGTAAACTGATTGGCTGCTGTACTGGGTAGATTTCTCAACCATTGGGCTCTTTACTGGGCACAGCATCTCTGATGAATGGGTCAATCTTCTGGACTTCCTGGGTTTACCCTTTGATAGGTGACTCAGATCTTCTCTATCTTCACCTTCTGGGTTAGATGGTTTTTGCAGGGCTGAGGTGTGTCTATACTTCTTTTCTTTTCTTTTTTTTTTCTTTTAAGCAATAATCCCTTAGCCTAGGATTAGTAAATATCTCTTCTCTTTGATTTCTCAGGACTTTAGTCTTTGAAGTTTTTAATCTCCAGGTTGGAGACAGAAGAAATCTAGACTCTCTGATTTGATAATTCTTCCTTGTCCATGGGTAGCATCCTTAACTGAGGGACTCATCTTTATTTATGATGTCTACCCTAGGTACACTTCCCAGATCACTAATGGGTTTGATGCAGATGAGTGGTTGAACAATGAGTGCGGTATTTATATTGTCTTTCAGTTAAGAATATGAGCCATTCAAACCAGTTTCAGTCCTTTTAGAAGCTCTGAAACAGTATTCTTTTTGCATTTCAAAAATGTGTTTTGTGCTTCAAAAAAAATTAGTTTTATCCAGTTAAAACTTTCACTATGTTGAAGTCTCAATGGAATACACTCTTACAAAAATAATTATCATTCCCCTAATTAAGTGTTAGCTAAATAACTTGGCTCTTTTCTTTTCTCTGACTATACTCCCTCAGTGACCTCATCAGCACCAGTGGGTCTAATTATTATCTCTATACAGATGACTCACAGGTTCATGTATGTACCTGAAGTCTTACTCTTGAGATTCAGTCCCATATCACTAGTTCCTCTTAAAATTTCGAACTGCATGTCCCAGAGATGTTACAGATTCAACATACCAAAATGTAATTTATTATCTTTCCATCTAAGACCATCTTTTTCCCAAACATCCTAATTTCTTCTAAAGATACCACTGTTTTCATAGTATTCCAGGTTTGTGACTTTGGCATTATTCTGGAATTTTCACTCCATTTTCCCATGTCCAATCAATGGCAAATATGGACATTTCTACTTCCACAAATCTCTTACATCTGGTCCCTTTCTCTTTTCACAGAGTAACCACCTTCATTTAGGCTTTCATTATCTCCTCCCTTGGAATAACCTCATAAGTGATCTTGCTTCAAATGTCTTTCCACTCCAGGAATTTAGTATTTCCTTTGGGATAAAAAATTCATCTGTTGATTTTTTAATTCCTTTCCAATTGAGCCTCTATCTTTCTCCTCTTGGCTGTGTTTCTAATTTTCTTTAGACTTCACTATGATTCAGCTGCTTTGTCATCCTGAAACTCCCCTTAGTGCCAAACTGTAATTCTCAACTGGAATATTCCTCTGCCATGCAAAAGTCATTCTCTCATTGGTCTTCCAGGAACCTCCATTTTGGGGATGGGTCTATACCAGTCATGTTTCATTCCCCTCTCAGTTGTACTTCTGTCTCTGAGCTTTGCTAACATTTTCTGCTCCACTCCAACCTCTGTCATTACTATTCTCTTCCCTACCTCCTTCCCTCTTAACTTTTCAGCCCCTTTTTAATGTATTGTCTTTTTCCATTAACCAGTAGAGTGTAATTTCCTTGAAAGCAAGGACTATCTTTCATTTGACTTGTATTTGTAGCATGGCACATAGTAAATGCTTAATTAAATGTTAGGGCATGTATATTTTGTTATTCCTATTTGTGTTTCTAGTCTCATTAGATGTTATTCCTCTTCTCTAATTCTATGATCCAGCCAAACAATCTTATAATCTGTTCATTTCTGAGTTTTTGCACTGACCATTCCTTAAATTTGAAATGTACTTCTTCTTTACCACTACTAATAGAATCATTCTTTTCCTCCAAGATGTAGTTAAGACACTATCTTCTATGAGTAGGCATCACCTCTCTTCCTAGTTTGTATTTACTCTGTGTATGCACATGCATGAATATATATATATATATATATATATATATATATATGTATATATATATATATATATATATACAAAATCCCTTAAATTTTTTAAACTTTAAGAGACTAAATTCAAACTACACTAAAATAAAAATGAGCCTTATTTCTCTCACTTCTATAGTTGTGGTTGTGGGATAGCAGAAAAGGGGTCAGAGGTTGCTAATGTGAGTCATTTTAGGATCAGTTGTCTTTATGTCAGTCAGTCTTACAACTTCTTAGAACAAAGTTCAAAGTATTCAAAAAGAAGAAAGAATAAATCTAAGAAAAATCATGCTCTTCAGGTAATCCGACATTTAAGTAAGCTATTGATACCTCGCAAATGAGAAATAGATAAAAGGACAAACATTGGTACAGATTATTACTATCGCCTAAACAGTTGTAGTTGATGAGAATCAATTGCTACAACAAGGAGACAAATGGCAGTTTATATTAGAATATACTCACTTATAAAATCTTATGAAGAAAATTAGTAGAAAGTTATGAGCATCATCTCATAGAAGATGGAGAAACTTTGAATAGAAATACAAATTCTTATCTCAGCAAAAGGCTCAACTAAGCCAGATCATCTTAAAAGATTCAGGAATAAAACTGGAGGGAGAACAACAGATATAAAAAATTGGAAATATCTGTCAAGATTTCTATAACAATTCTTTTACATTTAAATTGTGGTAAAGTCAGCTTAATTGGATTCTACCATTACCTGGTGTGTTTCCTGAGAGAGCAAAAATGACCCTGAAAACAAGTTGCAAAGAGTAGCTAAACTACAAAAAGTACATTTAGAGGAAGGTATAATCAAGATAATCTAAAGATATTGAGGGACTAATTCTTAAGATAAATGAATTAGGTGGAGATATAGTAGGCTACAGTGGAAAAAAAGAATTCTGGAGTTGGAATCAGAGGCCCTGGGTTCAAATCTCTCTGTCACTCTTCATGAAAATGGAAAAAAGTCATTTAACTTTCCTGAGCCCCAATTCCTTATTTGTAAAATGGAAGAGTTTTACCTTCCTTAAAGTACTTCCCAGTTCCAAATATATGATGCTATGACAAAGTATTAACAAAAATCATAGATCTTATTATTACAAAAGAAAATGACAATGAGAAAATATATAAATAACTACCAACCAATATGTCTACTTTTTCTACCTTTGTCTTTAAAAAGAATAATTATGTACATACCAAGGGAATTTTTAATAAAGTATGAGATGAAAACAAACTTTCAAAAAATTTTGTATTTGATAGGAAACTATGTCTTTAAAATCATGAAACAGAGATACACAGAAAACTAAGTTTTCTCATTGTTGACTATAAAAAATTAATCTGACAGAGCAAAATGTTTCAAAGGTTCTTCAACAAGATGATTCCTATTTTTGTGGTAAATTTTTATAAGAGTCCTAGAAAGATTAAACAAAAGATATACATTTATTTGATAATCCCTTTATTATTAATATTAAGAAAAGTATAAAACATAGAGATATATGTTAGCCAAATCTGTTTTTAACTGTTTGGGAAGCTTTATAATGAGTCCAAATAGAAGAGGGATTTTCTTTAGATTGTAAGATCCCTTAGATACTCTTGCTTCTAGAGATCTGTTTGATTATGAATTCATATAACATTGCAGAGCTACCTAAAGAGAGCTATAATCACATAAAGGAATTTGACATAATGATTATCAATGAAAAAAATCAAGTGAATGAAGAATATCTGCTGTGTAGATTATGAGATAAAATTATATAGATAGCCAATATAAAGCTGGTCCATATATAGACATTCAGTGTTATTATTTGATGAACTGGACCCAGAATAAATAGAAAGAGAAAAATGATTTGCAAATTGCTTGGTACTTTTAAGATCCCAAATTTCTCTTTTCAACAAAGTCCCATCTTTTTTCACATCAGTTTTCTTCTGTTACCATAGTTTTGTTATAGAATATCACAGCTTACATAGTCTATATATCACTATACTATATAATTTTATCATAAGATACCATATTTTCTAAAGAATTAAAGTTGTGGGTGACCCAGAAGTCATTGGGGAGCTCATAGCAGGTATAAATAGACTATAGTAGGTTACCAAAGAATAATTTTGTGAGAGAAGTGGAATGAAGGATATGATCAAAGAGATATATGATCAGAAAAGGAAGTGATCTGGTCCTATTAATCATCTAAAGACTAATCAATGAATAAGGCAGCAGTAAACTCCATTGGTATCACAGTATCAATATCTAGAAGAAGGTCTTCAATTCTGGGCTGTACCCCTTAGGCTAAAGAAAATGGGTCAGAATCACTGACAATGAGAAATTGTGAATGAATGAAGTACCAGTTGCATCACTGAGGAAATACGCACATTGATGAGATCACAGATCCACTGAAACATTTACTAAAGTGCTGAAAAAAACATTGATATGAAAATGGATTTTAAACTACCTATACATTTTCCCTTCAATAAATCAAAGAAACATTTCTGTATTTGAATTTTGGTGAAAAATATAGGTGAAGTGAATACATTAAAACATTTTACTCATAAAGCATAATTGTTCTTCCAAATGTGCTCTATCCCCAGAGCTTTACTCATTGTGAATGTCCAGTGCCATTGCCATATCCTTCCTTAGGAGCAAGAAATGGAAACAAGCAAAGGTTATACAATTCAGATATCACAGCCGTATCATTTCTTAATTGATATGTGTTAAATTTAATTGCTTGTTTTTCACAACGTCATTATATCAGTGGCAATAGGAGTCTTGACTCTAATCAATACTAAGATCTGTAAATACCTCCCACCCACCACAATGATGATACACAGGAAGCTCTTCATGACTAAAACTGCAAATTCTGAAACCAGATGCTTCACACTTCTTAACAGCTTTTGAGGCCTCCCCAACTGGGACTCTGTTATATATTTTATACACTAAACATTTATTTTTCTTGTATTATTTTTACATATTTTGTATGTACTTATAGATGAACACATTGTCTACCTGGCAGAGCATAAGTTCCTTGAAGGCAGTAATTATTATTATTATTATTTTTTTTTTTTTGTCTTTGGCTCCTCCACCCCATTCCCACTACATGGTAGGTGCTTAAAAATGTTTGTTGACTGGTTATTTGCTTGCTTGATTAAATAAGTACTAATTTTGTCTTCACCAAATCACTCATACAATAGTAATATTTTGTTTCTTGCCAATTCTTTTGGAAATGCGATATCAGTTGTTGGTTGCCTTTTTTATCTAACCTCCTTGAGGCAAGTGTTACAAAAGGAATTTACCCCCTATCCTTCAAATGGAAGAATCTTTTAGCTTTAAAGTTTCCTTCTAGCCCTTAGTACTTCATCACTCAAACCTATCTTCCCCTTTCCTAAAGACTGCCCCAGGGGATATCAGTTAGTATGTTTAAGAACTTTTCCTTGCTTAGCTGGAAATCTGTTAGCTAGTCTAGTGCTTGGGTGGTTAGGACAAAGTCTAATGTATTGCCTCAGTGAGTTTCTGTCTCAAACTGACTAAATTTAATATTCCTATCTGACAGATTTTCTTCCTCTGGCCAGCACCAAAGGACTCTCAGAAGCTTCTTACTAGGGGAGGGGAGCTGAGTGATTTTTTTTCCTATCCACAGACTTTTAATTTAAACTTTATCTTAAAGCTTCTTTCTCTGAAGTCAGGTTCTTTATGCAATAGTGAAATAGTGGAAAGGTTTTCAATCCTACTTTTTTGAGCTTGAGCAACAATGTTGAGCAGTGGAAAGAATGTAGAATTTGGAATCAGGAGATCTGGGTTTCAGTCCCACTTCAATTAGTTATGTTTAAAGTTTTGGGTCAGGTAATAGATTACCACATGAAAATCATGGACAAAAACTTAGAAAAGCCTTTAATAGAAATTTATTATTTAGTTATTTGTCAGGCACTATGCTAGATTTTGGGGAAACAAAAATAAAAATGAAATAGCCCCTGCCCTCAAGTAGTTTATATAAATATGAGTTAAGTTTGTAGAGGTAAAGAATCCAAGGGTCTTAGAAAAGATCTTACATAAAAGATGGGATTTAGGTGAACAGAATTTTTATGGGAAAGCCAGGGCAAAGGCATAGACAAAGCTGAGAGAGGGGATATTGTATGAAAGGAACAGCAAGGCCAATGTAGATGAACTATAGAGCCTATGAAGTGAATAATATATAATAAATATAATAAATTTGAAAAGGAGAATGGTATTAAATAACTGAGGATCTTAAATGCAAAACAGAAGAAATTACATTCTATCCAAAGGATAATATTGCTGTATCTGAAATTCTTAATTAAGAAGAAGGATTTTTTGGGGGGGTTTGTTTTCATATGTTGCTTTTCTTTGTATCCCTAGTTCTTAGCTCAGTGACTAACATATAATGATATTTAGACATTTAGTAAATGCTTGTTGATTGATTTTTGCCTCATCTTTTCCTGGAAAAAAAATTTGTCTTTACCATAAGCTCCAATCTCTCTCTTCCTCCAGTACTTTCTACAAGCCATTATTTTTTCTCTAACAACATTCTCCTCATTTCCCAATCTTGACAACTTGAAGAAATTATTCTATACCATTCTTTACTCTTGAACCCCTTGGT
Source organism: Sminthopsis crassicaudata (assembly GCF_048593235.1). Lineage (NCBI taxonomy): Eukaryota > Metazoa > Chordata > Mammalia > Dasyuromorphia > Dasyuridae > Sminthopsis > Sminthopsis crassicaudata. The sequence continues at coordinate 378,565,297 of NC_133617.1, read as the reverse complement.
CTTGTCCTATATTGTTATTATGCAAATACTCATCATACTCAGTCCATCCCAATGATCTGAGATTCTGGTTTCCATTGCACCAACCCTGTCCAAATTTCCTATTTCTTGTTCATTTATGATATCTCTCTCATCCCAACCCACGATGTCTTTTCACGATGTATTCACCCTTTCCACTGTGTTCTGGGGAATACTTGCTTCATAGGTACCGAACTTTACCACTATCTCTTCCTCCTTTGAGGTTCATGCCATTCCTATTTCTTACCCAATCAATTTTTAGAAAGCTATTACACAGAAATTCTCCAGGATATTCTCCTTCATTTCTCAATGAGTTCAATGCCTGACTCTTTGCCTTTCTTTCCTCCCCAACTTCTGCTCTCATGCTAGAGGACTTTGTCATACATAATGATAGTCCTTCAAACACTCTAACTTCCCAGTTTCTAAACTGAGTCATTTCCCATCACCTACATTTCATCTCAACTGTACAGAGATGGTCTTATCCTTGATCTTGACATCATCTACAAACATTTTACTTCCATATTGATGAACTCTGAAATTCCTTTATCTGACACCAGTCTTTTATCATTCTCTCTTCCTTTTCTTAGCACTACAAATCCTGTTCTTTATCTTCATGATGATTTTCAATTCCTTCACCCTTCAGTTATTTCTCAGTACCTTTGTACTGGATATATTTTCTTCCTTTTCCAATCCTGATCCCTTGGCAAAGTAGTCAAATTCCATACCACCCTCTATACTGCCTTGCTGCTCCCTCCCTTAATCTAATATTAATCCTGCCCGGCCAAGCCCCACCCTAGGGTTACTCCCACCATTCACTATTGTTGTTTATAATTGTATGCTGATAAATGGAGTTGGAAAAAATTAAAAAATGCTGTAATCATGATAAATTTGTGTTATATAATTTTAATTAGCTCTCACTACAGCAAGACAGTCATTTTATACCTTCCCAAATGATTTATTATTCCACTACTATAGCAATTTTTCCAACTCTTTTCTTCTCAGACTTTCCCTGACTTCTCCTCTTATTATTTTCTCAATTAAGTATCTTGCCTCATGTTTCATTGAAAAAAATTGAAGTCATTTTCTGAGAATTCTATCTTCTCCCTTCCTTTCATATCACTCAGATGCTTTCCCACTATCTTCTCCTTTACCCTATCTCACTTGAAGACATAGCTTTTCTTCTTGCTGAAACAAACATTTTACATGTACATATGATTGCATTCCATCCATAGTTTTTCCATGCATTGTCTTATTATCCTCACTTCCTCGCTAATGTTCAATCTATTAGTTGCTTCCCTGCTTCCAAGAAATGTTCCTACTTTACCATCATTTTAAATATATATATATATATATTAGATTTATTTAATCCTGCTAGATATAATTCTATATATCTTCTCCCTTTCATGACTAAACACCTTGAGAAAGATGTACAATTAATACTTCTACTTCCTTAACTCTTCTTAACTTTTTGAAGTCTGACTTCTCATCTCACTATTCAACTGAAACTGCTCTCTCCAAAGTTACCAATCATTTCTTAACTGCTAAATCAAATGTCCTCTTTTCAGACCTCACATTTTTTTTTCTCTCTTTGCAGCCTTTGACACTCCATCACCTTGGTCTATTTGATATTCTATTTCTAAGTTTCTGTGACATTGCTTTATCTTAGATCTTTTTCTACCTGACTTTTCTCTCTTTGTTTCCTTTGCTGGATCTTCATCTAGGTCATATATAATAATTAAAGTTGTTTCCTAAAGCTGTGTCCTAGGTCCTCAGCTCTTCTCCCATGCCATTTCATTTGGTAATTTAATCAGGTCCCATGGATTTGATTATCATTTTAACATAGAGATTTTCATATCCACCCATCCAGCCTTAACCTCTCTCTTGATTTTCAGTGTCACATGCACAACTGCTACTGAACTTCTTGAACTGGTTATTTCAAAGATATGCTGAACTCATTATACTCCTAACTAACTCATTACTTACTTACTTCACCCTCCCCCAAGCCTGCCTAAAGCTTACCTTTTCCAAACTTTCTTATTACTATTGAGGATCTGACCATACTCCCACTCATCTAAACTGGCATTTCAGGTGTTATTCTCTATTCTATTCCCTCTCTCATTTCTCAAATCTGTTTCCACATATTATTGATTCTGTCATCAAAACATTTTTTTTATGTATTCCCATTTTTCTTCTGACATTGCCACTTAGCTGGTACAGGACCTTATCACTTATGCCTAGATCATTTGCAATAATCTTCTGGATAATCTTGTGGCTTTAATTCTTTTCTCTGTTCCAGACAATTTTTTACTCAGATACCAAACTGAACTTTCTAGAATACAGATCTAATCATATCTGTCTCTACTCGACAAATTTCAGTAACTTTCTGTTAGGAGTAAATATAAAATCTTTCATTTGACTTTTAAAGTCCTTCATTACCTGTCCCTCTTCTTCCTTTCTAGTCTCCTCAATCCTATTCCCCTCCATGGACGCTGTGATTCAATGACAAAGACCTCTTTGCTGTTCCCCAATAAGACACATCTCCTATCTCATATTTTCACTGACTGTCCCTCATGCCTTCTTTCTTCTCTCTTCAATTCCAACTCTAGGTTTCTCTGGTTTCCTTCAAGGGACAGCTAAAATCCTATTTGTCTATACTGAGCCTTTTCCAGTTCAATTCAATTCTAGTGCTCTCCCTTTAAGACCACCTTCTTTTTATATTATATTTATCTTTTATGTATATAGCTGTTTGCATGTTGTCTCTCTGTAAGAGGTGCATCTGATGTATGCATTGTATTAGTTAAGCTTTGATACTGGGGCAAAAAGACATTCATTTGGATAGTTGAGCAAAAGAGGTGTATTTAGTAGTAACTCAATAAGAATATGTTACAAGGATTTGATGGCATTTAGTGTCCATAGATGTTGCTTCTTGTTTCCATATGGCAAAGCATCAGTTCAGCAAAGTAAGATATGGTCCCTAGATATCCAACAAATCTGAGAGGCCCTCCAACTGGATGAGATTTTAATGCTCTTAGGTGAACACCTAATGTACTTAAGTGAAGCACATCCATCAACCAGAGACTACCAGGAAGTCAGTCATGGAGACCAGGCTGTGACAAATTTATATCAGCTAATCATATCAGCAACGCAGTTCCTTTATTGTCTATCCATTTCAACACAAAGATGCTTCAAACACTCTTTCTTATTTTTTAGCCTCTTATAGCATCCCTTTCCTTTCACCCTTTAAGCCATGGAGTTCATTTAATATTCCTTAAAAGAATCAAAATTATTAGACTCTAGGTCATTTTCCCTTCTTTTCATTTCAGTCATCTGATGTTATTCTATTTCCTCTTTTACCCCAGTGTCTGTCTATTCAAGAGGTGGTTTTTCTCATTACCATACCAAAACCCTTTTGTATATATTCAATCTCCTTGTCTCCTATCTTCTCTAATAAATTACACCCTTTATAATCTCTTTATTTTTCCATCTCCCACATCTCTTTGTCTTTCTTTTTCTTCTTACCACAAATATGCCTAACTTTCCCAATTAAAAAAATCTCTAATTCCTAACATTCCTACAAGCTATCAATATATATACCTCTTTACCTTTTCAACTAAACTACTTGAAAAATGGCATGTATGTCATTATGTGAATATATACATACATATTATTAGAGATAGTCATAGATATATATATATATGTATATGTACACATATACATACATACATATATAAATGCATAAATATATATATAAATGTATATATATATACACACACATATATAAATGTACATATATACACATATATACATATATATGTGTGTATATATATATATATATATTATCCCTTGGCTCTTTTCTGAGCTCAAATTCCATATCATGTCCTATAAACATCTCAAGCTCAATATATCTAAAAAAGAACTTCCCATCTTTCTTCTTCTTCCTATTTCTACCAAGGTACATCAGTTGCCACTATTGTGAAGGCAATACTATTTTGACAATACTATTGCAGTAATCTTCTAATTGCTCCTCAATCTCAAATATCTCTCTTTTCCAATTTATCCTCCATATAGCTGCCAAAGAGAATTTCCCTAAATTATAGGCCTGACAACTTCACTGTCTTCTTCAATAAATTCCAAGTCTTCCTAAAACCTCTAAGATAAATATAAAACTTCTCTCTTTTGTATTATAAAAATTTCATACCCTAGTCCTTTCTATTTTTCCAGTCTTACATATTCTAGCCTATTGTCTTATTCACTGTTTTACACATGTAGTACTCCAAAGTCAATTTTTCTGTGCTTTTGCACTTGTTAGCTCCCACAGCCACAGTACTCTCTTTACTTTCACTTCTTAGGATTCCTTAGTCCCTAAGAAATCATGAGCAAGTAGATTTCAGAAATACTTGGAAAGACACAAAGGGAAGTAAGCAGGAAAACATTGTACATAATAACAACATTGTGTGATGATCAAGTATGAATGATTTAATTCTCCTCAACAATACAATAATCTAAGACAGTTCCAAAAGACTCATCATAGAAAATGCCATCCTTATCCAAAGAAAGAACTGATGGAGTCTGAATGAATATTGAAGCATATTCTTTTATTTTCTTTATTTTTTTATCTTTTGTTTCATTTCTTCTTTCACAACATGATTAATATTTCAGAAATATGTTTTACATGATTGAATATCAGTGTGTGTGTGTGTGTGTAATGTCTTACCATTTTTAAGGAGAAGGGAGGGGGAAGAGAGAGATAGAAAATTTAGAACTCAAAATTTTATTTTAAAATGAATAATAAAATTGTTTTTACATTTAATTGGAAAAAAGACTATTTAAAGAAAAAAAAGAATCCTTAGTTCCTTAAAGAGTCAGCTTAAATATTATTTTAGAAGAAGCCTTTTTTAGGTCTCTTTGAAGTCATGAACTATTTTAAGTTTTTGTTTCCTAATCCAATAATCAGCATAAAAGCTGACATATAGTAAGGGAAAATGAGGAATGGAGAATAGCTTTGATATCACCAACTTGGATGATTGAAAGGACAGACAGAAGACGGGAAGAGGAAGAAAGGATCTGGGATAGGTGTATAGAATAATAACTGGGGAAATTTGTCTTAAGTCTTGAAGAAATCAACAGATGAAGGAATAAGAAAAGATAAGAGAAATAAGATAGTTTGTAACAACCTGACAACAACAACCAGATACAAAGAATCCCAAAGAAATCTTAAGAGGGAAAAGGACCCACATGTACAAAAATGTTTGTAGCAGTTTTGTAATGGCAAGGAACTGGAAATTGAGTGGATGATTCTCATTAGTTGTAGAATGGCTGAATAAGTTATGGTATATAAATGCTATGGGATATTATTGTTTTATAAGAAACAATCAGCAGGATGACTTCAGAAAAGTCTGGAAAGTTTTACAGGAATTGATGCTGAGTGAAGTGAACAGAACCAAGAGAACATTGTACACAATAACAACGAGATTATATGATAATCAGCAGTGATGGATTTGGCTCTTCTTTACAATGCAGTAATTTAAGACAAGTCCAACAGACTTGAGATAAAAAAAAATTGCCATCCTCATTCAGAAAGAGAACTGTGGAGACTGAATATGGATTGAACTATAATATTTTCACTTTTTTATTTGTTGTTTGTTTTTTTCATGGTTTTCCCCCCTTTTGGTCTGATTTTTTTCTTATACAACCTAACAAATATGGAAGTATATTTTAAAAGATTGTACATAGTTAATCTTTATCAGACTGCTTACTGTCTTGGGAAGGGGAGAAGTAAATGAGGGGGGGAGAAAAGTTTGGAACATAGTCTTACAAAAATGAATGCTAAAAAGTATCTTTACATGTATTTGGAAAAATAAAATTCTATTGAGGAAAAAAAAAAACCAAGGAGAGGGAACTCACTAAAATCTCAAGAGGAACATCCTTTTTTTTTTTTTTTTCCAGCTCTAATTATTAGGAAATTTCTCCTGACACCAAGCTTGATTTTGCTTCTTTGCAGCTTTTACTCATTACTCCTGGTTCTATCCTCTTTAATAAAAGGGAACAAATTTAATCTTTCTTCTGTGTTATAGTTCCTTAAATGCTTAAAGAAAGTTGACTTGTTCTCTCTGAATCTTATGTAGTTTAAATATCCACATCCAATATTTGGACTTAAGGTTCCTCCACACCCTAGTTGCTCTCTTCCAGTTTTTCAGTTTATCAATGTCTTTCTTAAATTGCAGTACTCAGAACAGAAAACAGCATTTAAGATGTGATCTGACCAGGCAGAATACAGATGGACTCATTTTATTCCTAGAAGGTACATATGTACAATGTATAAACCAAGATCACTTTTGGGGGAGGCAAGGACTGCCATATCACAAATACTGTTTACTCACATTGAGTTTGGAATTCACTAAAGCCTCCAGATTCTTTTCAGGCTAACCACATACTTGTAAAGCTAATAAAAAAAAAAACCAAATAGAAGCATAAGCCTTTGATTCACCTTACTAGATTCATCTAATTTATTTTGGGATTCTTAACCTGGAGTCCATGAATTTTTATTTAAAATACTTTGAAAACTATTTCCATAAAACTAGCTTCCTTTGTAATGCTATGTACTTTAAGATTTAAAATATCTTGAAAACAGGCTCATAGTTTTACCTAAGTTGTCAAAGGAACTTTGAAACACAAAAGGGTAGTCCTTACTAGATCTAGCCTAGATCTTTTGGGATTTTTCACTCTTATCCAATATCTTAGCTATATCTCCTACTTTTATGCTATCTACAAAACCTCCTACTTTTATATCATCTACAAATTATACAGCATACTGTCTATACCTTTATTCAAGTCACTAATAAAAACTGAGCTAAACAGATTCTCTATAACACTTGCTGGAGATGTCTTGTCAAGTTGACATAAAAACATTTTTTTTTAATTTCTCTCTTTAGCCTAATCATTCAATCAGATCCAAATTAATCTAACTGTTATTGTTTCATTCACATATGTTCATATCTTAAAATTAGAAGCCTGAATTTTATCTTCACAAACAATATTGATAGTATCTCCCTGTATGAGAATACTAATTCTACCAGGAAAGAAGTAAGGCTTGGTTTGTCATGACCTGCTCTCACTGCTTTCTTTCCTATATATTCACTAATCTTTCATAATCTATTTTAGATTTTTCCCAGGAATCAAAGTCCAATTAATTGACCTATATTTTTCATGCTTTATTATTTTACCTTTTTAAAAAAAAGTATCCTTCTCTAGTCCTGCAGCACCTCTCATGCCCTCCACAATTTAAAAAATATTTCTAGCAATGGGTAAACAATTACAACTATCAGTCTTCCCTAAAGACATAGTTTAGTTTGAAGTAAGGGGAGAAATTATTGAGGGAATGGAGAAGAATGAATTTGAGTTGTAAAATTGGGTCAAGAAAATCTGGGCATAGGTATATAGAATAATAACTGGGGAAATTTGTCTTAAGTCTTGAAGAAATCAACAGATGAAGGAATAGGGAGAGATAAGAGAAATAAGATAGTTTGTAACAACCTGACAAGGTTTTGTGCCATATTTAAGATTTTGTACTTAATCTGAAGGTAGTCCTACCAGTTAATGAAGCTACTTTACTCCAAAGAGGAGAAAAACATAACAGGCTTTAGAAAAGAATAGGTTGGTGAAGGAGTTAATCACCTGGATAGATTAGTGAAAGCTGTGTCTGGTGAAGAATTGCTTGTATTAATCTAGTCTAGAGCAGATCTGTGGCCTGGGCAAATAAGAGAGGTTGCATCAAAGTAATTCAAATAGCTAGAACTTCTGGATACATAGCAGTGTAATTACCTGGTTTCTTTAAAATGCCTGACAAAGCACTGAGGCTTATTGTTATAATTGCCCAGCTTTTCTTAAATTATCCTGTTTAGCAACTAGGATAAAAATAAACTCACTAGTCAAATCTATAAATCTAGTGAGTTTGTTTTTATCTGCAGCTGAGCTTTCCCAAGGACTTGTTTCCATTCAAGCAATCAAATATTAATTGGATGCATCCAATGCTACAAGTTACTTGGGAAGAGCTAGGAGAATGTCAAGTAGCTCCAGAAAAAATTAACAGTTGGTTCAAAGCTGAAAAAAAATTCAGCTGCAGATGTGTCTGGGGACAAAAAGGAAAGATTCATGTTGTAAAGATTAATATTGCCTAGGAATCTGGAATGTAAGATCTATGAATCAAGGTAAACTAATTGTGGTCAAACAGGAGATATACTACATAATATATTATAATGTAATATGTTATACTGAGATATAATCTCAAGAAAGACAGAATATGTGTTTGAATTGAATACAAAATGTTCAACATCATAGTAATCCAACACTATACTCTAATCACTAATGACAAAAACGCCAAATGTATTCAGTTCTCAGAAAGCCTACAACATCTAAAAATATCAAAATAACATTAAAAAGATGTCACATCTATTATTAGGAAACCAGAATACTAAAGTAAGAAATCAGAAGATAATTGGAAGAAGAGACAAATCTGGTCTTGGAATATAAAATAAAGCAGGACAGAAATTAATAGGATTAGGTCAAGATAATTCACTGGTCATAGCAAACATTCTTTTTTCAACATCCCGAACGGTGGCTCTATACATGGACATCACCAAAATGATCAGTATAAAAATCACATTGATTATACACTTGACAGCCAAGGATAGAAAAGCTCCATATAATCAGTTAAAATAAGACCTACTGTGATTTAGCTCATGAGCAAAATTCAGAATTAATTTGAAGAAAGTAGGGGGAAAAACATCAGACCACATAGGTGTGACCTAAATAACATCACTTAACAATATGAAGTATAAGTGATGAATAGATTTAAAAGATTAGATCTGTTAGATAGAGTGAAGAATTATATTCAGAGATTCACAGCATTGTACAAAAGGTAGCAACAAACAAAATCCCAAAGAAAAGGAAGAGAAAGAAAGCAAAATGGCTACCTGATGAAGCTTTGGAAATAACTGAGATAAGAAGAAAAGTTTAATGGAAGGATATATACAAGTGAATGCAGAATTCTAGAGAATAGAAAGAAGAGATAAGATTGTCTTTTTTTATTATAGCTTTTTATTTACAAGATATTCATGGCTAATTTTTCAGCATTGACAATTGCAAAACCTTTTGTTCCAACTTTTCCCCTCCTTCCCCCCCCCACCTCCCCCAGATGGCAGGTTGACCAATACAGGCTAAATATGTTAAAGTATAAGTTAAATATAATATATGTATACATGTCCAAACAGTTATTTTGCTGTACAAAAAGAATAGGACTTTGGAATAGTGTACAATTAGCCTGTGAAGGAAATCAAAAATACAGGCAGACAAAATTAGAAGGATTGGGAATTCTATGTAGTGATCCATATTCATCTTCTAAGTTCTTTTGCTGGGTTAGCTGATTCAGTTCATTACTGTTCTATTGGAACTGATTTGGATCATCTAATTGTTGAAGAGGGCCACATGCATCAGAAATGATCATCATATAGTATTATTGCTGAAGTATATAATGATCTCCTGGTCCTGCTAATTTCACTCAGCATCAGTTCATGTAAGTCTCTCCAGGCCTTTCTGAAATCATCTGCTGGTCATTTCTTACAGAACAATAATATTTCATAATATTCATATATCACAATTTATTCAGCCATTCTCCAATTGATGGACATCCACTTAGTTTCTAGTTTCTGGCCATTACAAAGAGGGCTGCCACAAACATTCTTTCACATACAGGTCCCTTTTCCTTCTTTAAAATATCTTTGGGTATAAGCCCAGTAGTAACACTGCTGGATCAAAGGGTATGCACAGTTTGATAACTTTTTGAGCATAGTTCCAAATTGCTTTCCAGAATGGCTGGATGTATTCGCAATTCCACCAACAATGTAAGATAAGATTTTCTTAAATGAATAATGCAAAGAAATAGAAAGAAAACCAATAGAACAGGACAGATAAGGCAGCTCTTCAAGAAAAGTAAATATATAAAGGGGACATTTCATGCAAAATTGGGCATGATAAAAGATAAACATGATAGGGACTTAACAGATGCACAAGATGGCAAGAATATACAAAAGAACTATACAAGAAAGATCTTAACATCATAGATGATTATGATCATGACAGTGTGGTCACTTATATACAATCAGATATCTGAGAGAATGAAGTCAGGTGGATCTTAGATAGCATTTCAATAAATAAAGCTAGTAGAGATGACAAAATTCCAACAGAGTTTATTTAAAATCCTAAAAGATGCTCAACATACCAGCAGATTTGGAAAACTCATCAATGGCTACTGGATTGGAAAATATCATTTTATATCCCAATCCTGAAGTAGGGCAATGCCAAAGAATGTTCAAATTATTGAACAGTTATGCTTATTTCACATGAGCACAAGATTACATGTAATATTCTGCAAGCTAGTCTTCAGCAATATGTGAACCAAGAATCACCAGAAGTACAGGCTGTTTTTTTCAAATAAGCAGAGGAACTAGAGACTAAATCACCAACATTTGCTGGATTATGGAGAAGGCAGAGGAAGTTGCAGAAAACAAGAACAATAACAGCCCATCTACTTCTGCTTCATTGACTATAATAAAGACTTGGGTGTATAACAACAAAATGTGGTAAATCTTCAAAGAGATGACTATGCCAGATCATCTTATTTGTCTCCTGAGGAAGACAGGGGCAAGAAACAACAGTTAGAACCAAACATGGGACAACCAATTTGTTTGATATTCAAAAGGAGTACAACAAAGCTATGTATTGTTACCTTGTTACCTTATTTCTTTCACTTATATGCCAAGTACATCATGTGAAATGCCATATTGGACAAATCAAAAGCCATAATTAAGGTTGCAGGGAAAAATATCAACAAACTCAGATATATAGATGATAACACTTTGATGACAGAAAGTGAAGAGGAATTAAGAAAATTCTTGAAGATAAAAGATGAGAGTATAACAGCTAATCTGAAGCTTAACAATAAACAACAACAATAACATGAATCTAACATCATGACAGCTTCCCCATAATTTCCTAGAAAATAGAAGGAGAAAAAAAGCAGTGTCAGATTTTATATTCTTGGGCTTAAAGATCACTACAAATGACAACTGCAGCCATGAAATTAAAAGATGCTTGCTCTTTGGAAAGAAAGCTATGGGAAATCTGAACAGCATACTAAAATGTAGAGGTATTATCTTGCCAACAATATTTAAAAATCAATTCAGTCTATTCAGAAATATAAATACTGAAACTGAACTTCAATTATTTTGGCCATATAATAAGAAAGTGAAATTCACTAGAAAGACCCTGATATTGATAACAATTGAAGGCAAAAAGAGAGGCTGAGATGAATAAATATTGTCATGTTACTGAACATGAGCTTGGACAAACATTAAAAAATAATGGAGAATAGAAGGATCTGTTATGCTATGTTCATTGGGTCATGAAAAGTCAGAATGAAGAAATGAAAAGTAAAAAAAAATTCTACCAGACCAATATAATGATACTTACTATGCTAGGAGGCTGTACAAGGATAAGAAGTAGTCTTCATCAATCAATAAACATTTATTAAGCACCTACTATGTACCAGGCAAAGAGCTTACAATTTAGATATAGTGACAAGACAATACATATTAGACAATGAGAATAATGAAATGTGGAAATGTACAGTGTAGTCTTTTATTGATGTACTCTAGGCACCTCAACATGAGAGACCCATTGTCATACTTTTCATTTCTCCACATTAGGAATGTTTTAATCACAGGTAGACACATTCTCCATACTATATTTATGTAATAGAGAAAACCCTCATATTCTCATAGATCAACATAAAAGTCATACAAGACCTCAAATTTCAAAGTACATTCAGATAATATTCCCCTATCTCAACAGTTTTATGACAAATCATGGTTAGCCAAGGGAAAAAATGTTGTGAACAAAAAACTACATTTTCTTTCAGATTATATTGCTGACTTATTCCTCCTCTCCTCCATGATGATGAAATTTCAGGATTTTAAAATTCCTCTGAAATAAGTCTGTCACATTGATAAAGTATTGAACCTGCCATCAGGTAGACTTTAGACATTTACATGCTGTATGATTCTGGGCAAGTCAATTAATATCTGTCTGTTTCAATTTCCTCATCTATAAAATGGGGACAATAATAACGTCTACATCAAAGGATTGTTCTGAGAAAACAAGAAAATTATTTTTAAACACAACAAAAGCCTTAAAATCTCTGGGGTCAAGCAAAATAAGTCTAATCAATTTTCCATGAAGCAGATATTTTTATGTTTCTCCTAAGTCTTCTCTTTTCCAGAACAAATTGTTCATCCAAAGATTAGGGATTTGGCATGCTTGAATTAAAATTTACTATCATCTTAGTTAAAGTTTTATAGAAACTCTTCAGCACAGTGATATCTTTTCTAACACAAACTACCCAGAGCTGAACATACTTCTCCAAATGTAATCTGACCAGTTTAGACTACAGCAGGATGATAACCCTTATAGGTGTGCTGGTAAATGAAGCCTCATTTGTAGCTGGTTTCTCAATTGTCATTGTTCACACTGAAAATTTAACAATTGATGCTTGAGAGGTCATTCAAGTTAGGTCTAGAATGTACCTATTAGTCATCTTTGTTCAAGACATTTTACCATTATTAATGAAGCCTAAAATAGTCGTTGACTTCATTTTTTTGTTGTTGTTATATGCCAGTGTTGACTCATATTGATATTGCAGTACACTGATACCCTCAGAATTTCTTTATGCAAATTGTTGTCTCTCTGCATTTCCTACTTCCTGAAATTAGCTAATTTTTTTTAAAGCTAAGGGTGAGAATCTTTGAAAAATGTTTATTATCCTCACCAAACCTAATGCTAACTAATTTATTTTTATTAGATTTGGTTCACTGTTTTAAACTGTTGAGATATTTTGAGTTCCTAAGTATTAATTACTATTGTAGCTATTCCTCTAAGCTTTGTTATCATCTGCAAATTTGAAAAGAGTATCATTTGTTTTCATTCAAATTATATTAAAAAATACAACAGGATTAAGAACAGATTCTTGGGACACTCCCTGAGAAATATCTATTCCATTAAAGATTATTCCTATGTTTTGTCATTCAGTTCCAAATTCACTTAACCATTTTATTATCTTACCCACATTTTTCCATCTTGGCACAGCGTTGACTTTAATACTTTGTCAAATGTCTTACTAAGTTCAAGTATATTCTATCTATGGTATTTTCCTAATCTTACAGTTTAATAATCCTATCAAAAAGGAAGAAAGGAAACAAGAATTTATTAAACATTTGCTATGTACCAAGTATTATGCTAAGCACTAGGGATACCCACACAAGTAAGAAGAAAGCTAATCCCTGTTTTCAAGGAATTTACATTCTAATAGAGAAGATATCTTATAAAAGACAGATGAAAGGCAGTAGAGAAAGGGATGGAAATTCCCAGTATGGGAGTATGGTTTTGAAGTCTGGAAACCAGGAGCAGGACCAGGAGAAGAATGAAGGCTGGCCTGTGCCTCTTCAAAAAATGGGGATCCCAAGAGGAACTTGTCAGTAAAAAAAGGGCAAAAGGCAGAGTTCTTACAAGGGATAATCCAGGTTAAGAAGACTGCAAATAGTTGTATTGCTCCATGACAATAAACACCAGAGATTGAGAGAAGTGATAGGGGCATGGTTTTGAAGCCCAGAAACCAGGAAAAATGTTGGGAATAAAATAAAGGAGACCTAGATCCCTCCATAAAAATAGACATCCCAGAAGGAACTCACCAACAGGAGAAGAATCAGCAAAATGGGTACTATTGCCAGTAGAAATACCTATAAGAGAATATCTTAGAAAAAATAAAGACAGAGGTTAAATACTCTATAAAGAGTATTTATATACTATAAAGAGGCCATTGGATCAGATAATTGATCTCTGAGATCCATTCTAGCTCTAAATATAGGATTCTATAGTTTATTTTGTATGCATCTTATTATTTTATTTTTATTAATATTTTTAACAATCATAGTTAATATTTATTTTATATTTATATTTACTTATATGTCTATGTGTTTCTCATTAGACTATAAATATCAGAAAGGTAGGGACCATCTCATTTTGTTATCTCTAACAGATAACAAAATATCTAAAACATAGATACTGACAACTGAGTAGAACAGATAGTGTTGACCCGGAGTCAGGCAGACCTGAATTCAAATGTAACCTCAGCCACTTACTAGCTTTGTGATCCTGGGCAAGTTACTTAATCTCTGACTGATTTAGTTTCCCCATCCATAAAGTATGTGTGTATGTATGTATGTATGTATCCACACATATACATATACATATGAATATATGCATACACACAATTACCATTAGGAAGTTATTATTCCACATGCACACATGTATATTTATATACATACATGCTTTATACATGTACATATATATGCATATACAATTTTATATGCATACATGCATTTATTTATGTTATTAGGGAGGTTTGACATGCCATATGTATATATTCCATTACATATATATATATATATGTATATGTTTATGAGATAATAACTTCACAGGGTTTGTAAAATATCTAGTAAACATCAAAGCACTATATAAATGATAATTAATTATCTACTTCGTAGCAGTAGACATATCTGTTTATTGATTGCAGAATGTTTTAAGCAGACAATGACAAAGCCAATCTCTAAGCATTAAGTCTTGATAAATCATCTTAATTTTTTTTTATCCAACTTGAACAATGCTTGGTTATAGCACATGCTTACCACTGCTATTAACTTTATTGTAGATGAAAAAAATGCCTTTACATTTTCTAAGTCAATTTGAAGTTCATTTGCTATCTGATTGGAAGAACTTTTTGTAAGGAAAACATTTATGTCTAATAAATAAATCTATAGCAGATAAACAATGGATGCTTGGCAATTAATTGATTGTGATCATTAAGCCCTCTCTACTGATATTGTTTCTATATTGTACCTGCTACTCTTTTTGGTTTTCAGTTTGTCAGATTTTTATTCACTTTTTTTTCCTTCTTTACAATTTTAACTTAAAGGACTTTATCATAGTTATGTTTTTCACCAGACATAATTACCCTTATTAGATGCACACTATCACTGATCAATAAAAGATTATACATCTGAAGGTGTGATACAGAAGTCTAAACCCCATTCTCAGATAAAATCTTCTTACCTGAATACCTTTTCCCCAAATCTGATCTAGTGATTCTTACCAACACATTTCAATTTTCTTCTGGTATAATTTGTTCCCACATAAATCACCAGAAGTCGGTATGGATTATCTGAATTTGTAAAGTCTGCAGAGGCATCTCTGGATCAACATGTTCAAGGTATATAAATGCCTCTGAAATGCATTTTACTCTGGTCAGTATATAGTCAACTTGGCACCCCTACTTAGTAAGCTGCAAACCACCAAATCATCTTTCTCTAAGTAGAATCTGATCTCTTTCGGTTGTGTTCATGTATCCTCCTATCCTTTGGAATATGAGAATCTGTTTTATCAGAATGTTCAACTCTCTCTGTGGGAAGGGTCTCATACTTATATAGCATATATCCCATTTCTCTACCAGGTTTGGATCTCTGGAGGTGAATACTCCAGGTATTCTGTGAGTCTATATCCAGATTTTTTGTTGTAATATGTCTAGGTAGAGGGCACAATTAAAGACATTTAATGACATGGTATGGGATTATAAATGATCATCATAAAGGGTTACTAGGAAGAGCTGTATCTTACTTGATCTTTATGATGAGCTTCAAGGAAAATAATCATTTACATTAAAGATTCTTCTGGTCCTGAGTAAAATAACTTTTTCATCATCTCATAGTTGCAAGATATCCCGATTTAAATTTTAAATTGCTTTAAAGGTTTAAGACTGCACTAAAGAGTTAGTAGTTAGAGCCACAGTTTTAGCCATGGACAAATGTTAACATCTCTGTTCTTTGTAAAAGTTCATGACCACCTGTGCAGGGGAATTTTTCTCAGAAGTTGAGCCAAGCCCATGAAGAATAGGATCCTATCTTTATGAGAACAGGCCCAGAGTCAGCCTTGGGAACAGTCAATCTCTCCCTGCTAACTTTTCCTTCCTTTTCCCTCTCAAACACTAACAAGGCTCAAACCTCTCAAACAATTACGACCTTCAAAAAAACCAAAACATATATCTGAAAGTGAAGGAAACAGCTAATATCTTTCTTTCCCAGGAATCACCAATTTTGAATCCCCCAGGAAGGGAAGTAGCATTGTTAACATGTCAAAGATGGTACTTTTCCCATACAAAAGGGAATAACTAGGAAGTCATCTTCAGAGCTGCCTAATCCACAATCCCAAATTTGGCAAAGATTTTGAGGACCATAGTATTTGTCTCATCTCTGGCCAGCTATAAGAATATACTTTATAAAATCATGCTGAATATGTAAACCTTTGTGTTCTTTTTCTTTTTTACATTCCTTAGTGTGAATAATGGTTCACATAATTGAGAAGGCTTTGAAGCCAAATGTATAATTTGAAACAAGTAGGAGAAACAGATTGATTCTCCTAATTTTAAACTCCCAGAATTCATACAAACTTCTTCATTCAAATTGCTGCAGTGAGTGGCCCAAAATCATACCTTGGCAAATTCCTTGGACTTGATGAGTCAACTTGGCAACTCCACTGTGCCTATACAAAGAGAATATAAAGTAATGTGATTAAAAAGCCTATAAATACAGAAGAAGTTATACACTCAAAGAAATGACATTCCTTTCAAAATTGTCATTTTAAGGCAATATGTTTATTTTAGAGATCTTACATTATTCAAAACATTTTGGGGATCTCTTCATTATCATGGGTTTTACTCCACCTATGTAATTGCCTTTGAAAATGAATTAGTCAATAAGATGGACTAACAAATTGGATAGCATCTTAGGTTATAAATTAGTGTAGCTATAAAGAAGTTCTTAACCAGAAGTCCATGACCTTGTCACAAGGATAGTGAATGGATCCAAAATTGAATCAATTTGTTTAAGTGTTCCCAGAATTATAGGTTGAAGGCAAAGATATGCTCATTTTACTCTATATCAGTTCATACAATTCATTCCAGATTTCTCTGAAATGACTTTTTTTTTTTTTTGGTCATTTCTTATAGCACAATGGTGTTCCATTACATTAATAAGACATAATTTATTTAGCCATTCCCCCAATTGATGGAAACTATCTTCGTATTTAATTCATTGACAAATATGCTATCTATCTATCTTTCTACCTGCCTGACTACCTACTTACCTACCTACCTACCTACCTAATCTTTTCCTCTTTCTTAAATCTCTTTGAGGTATAGGCCTAGTATTGTCAGAACATTGATGAAAAATGCTATCCTCCTCCCAAAAAAGAGATAATAGACTAAGCATGCACAAGGACATATACATTTATTTTTGACATGGCCAATATATGAATTTGTTTTGCTGGATTATGCATACTTATTACAAGGGTTTTTTGGGTGTGTGTATGTGGGAGACTAGTGGAGGGGAAATAAATACTTGTTAAATAAAATTTATTTTAAAAGCAAATTTGATTTTAAAAGAAAGCATAAGCATATCTGTGGTGAATTAAAAACATGACATTTCACAATGATTATTTTGGAGAACAACAGTAATTTGAATATTAAAATTTATTATATTTGTTTATACACATGCATATGTGTATATATACATATATATATATCATACACACACACACAATATTTTCTGCCTTATCATTTTATAGTTAAAATTTTACACAGTATGCCTAATAAATAGAACATGTAGCCAGGAACTTGACAAAAAAAAATTATTGGGTAAAATTCTGGGTGATAAAATGAACAATCTCCAGAACAAGGGTTCTTAATGAGGAGTCCACAGATCCCAAAGAGGTTCACTGATACATGTAAAGGGTTTCATGAACATAGTTTTTTAAAGCTATATTTTACAGTTTGTTTTCCTTTGTAATCTTAGATATTTAATTCATTAAAAATGTGTTTCTAAGAAAGGGTTCATAATTCCACTTGCAAAAAGATCCATTACATAAAACAACAACAATAACAACAAAACAGGTTAAGAACTCTTGATCTAGAAGGGGGAAATTGGGGTTCATTTGGAATATAAGAACAATCAAAGAAGCAGCTTAATTCTTTGCCCAGGAAATCATGTTTCTAGTATAAAAGACAGAAGTTAATTTTTTCCTATGAAGTTAATTTGAGTTGATAAAGAATTAAATGTCCTGAAAAACCAAAACATTGAAAATTCTACAACAAAATTTGATTGCTAGTCAAACCTAAGCCTTATTCTCAAATTAAATTTAGTCAGATTTGTTGATAATTTTCTCATAGAATGCAGAAACCTATCAAAATGTATATGGACAAGATAGCTGTCAGTACTATCATCTTAAGTCCATGGGAATTGAGCCTAATTCTCTTGGTGAAAAGGCTGTGTATTACTTATATTTTGGAGACACATGATAACTCTTTAGGACTCTAGAGTCCATTTAGTAAACTTCCTTTTTAAGAACATCAAGTAGGCCTAAACCCAATACTTTTCTTCCTCGTGTTGAATTCTTTGTTTCTAGGTAATTAAACCTTGCATCCATCTTGTCTCTTTTCCCCTCAACATCATTATTAAAACATGTTACTCTAAGTTACTATCTAACATGCACAAAAATTACAGGCATTTAAGTTTTAAAAGTTTTCCTCAGCTTACATCTCTTCTCCTTGTTTTCTCTGCCTTTTAACTCATAAATTCTCTTTTTCATGTGAACTTAATAGTGTAAAATTCTTCTGTAGTCTCTCCAAGTAGAAGGTTGTAAAATCTTTATTTAACCTGTAAGTGTTTGAAGGTATCATTCTGCCTCTTGATTTGCAGTGCCAACAGCATTTAATTTTAGTTGGAAGTTAGGGGAACAGTACTTGAGCCAATTTAGGTGAATCATAAAACTACTAATTACAGCTTTAAAGCTGTTTAGATGAGATCAAGTTCCTCTTCAGTGTTTTTGATAAATTCTAGCCAATTAGTGTCGACTCAAGATAGGGAACAATATACAATTCTGAATAGAAGGGGGCATTTTGCTACAGCAACATATTTATTAGTCAAAAATGAGAAGATTTCCATATCATCTTAAGAATATTAGAATTCTGGATGACTATAAAAATGAAACTAATATCAAAAGATTATTTTGAACATGAAACAGAATTTTTATTTGAACTTAAAGCATCAGTTTTAAAATGGGTCAAGTGCTGTACTTGAAGCAAGGAAAACTTGGGTTCAAATCCTGTTTTTGATACTTAGTAGCACTGTAACTCTGAGTATGTCACTTAATCTTTTTGTACCTGACCAAATGAGGGATTTGTACCTGATAGCCTCTAGGTTCTAAATCTAGGATCCTTTCGTTCCACAAAGTATATATGTTTGTATGTAAAATTAATATTTCATCAGAATCCAAACAAAACTCAAATACAGATTTTATACTTGTAAGCAAAATAATTTTGTGAAGTAAACATGTCTCTAAAGAGCCTTTAAATACTGATACCATAAATTTCTTCTATTTTCTCTAAAAAAAAGTCCACTATATTTGCCACTTATTTTAAAAATTTGAAAATTACTTTCAGTTACATGACATTACTAAAGTCTTTCCTAGAAAAATGGAATGAACACATAATAAAGAAAAAATAATATATCTACCAAGAGGTGACAGTTGGCTTTTCAGCATCTGCTTACTCACACCTGTTAAGAGATCACAGCCTGTTCAGTTTCCATTGTTTGCCTGACTGACTGCTTTCACACAAAATCCTTTGTTGTTCCAACTCTTCAACACAAAAATGAAACTAGCAGCACCCTTTAAACTGTCAGCTTGAGAAAATTGGACACAACTTAATTCTGTAAGAAAACAATGTTGCTATGCTTCTCAGTACAGCAGAATATACAGCATTTTTACTCCTGTTACAAAAGATATATTTGTAAAATATTTTGAGGATAAAAATAAGGTACTTTAAAAATATAAAGTGTCTTTACTTGGTACTTTCATTATTCTCTACCTAATTGATAGAGAAATTTAACTGTTCACTGCCTGAATGTTTTATTCACCTAATAGCAACATAAATATCAGTTCTCTTTTCTGTTCATTGATTCATAACACAAGGGCAGAAATATTTAAGTGTTACAAAAACTGCTCTTAAAATATCTAAGTCATTCCCCTTTTAACACAATGGGTATTAAGGCTGGGTCTGCAGGGAACTAGCAGATAGAATTAGAAATGAAAGCTATTTAATTAGGTCAGCCTGCCCCATGAACATGAGGTTGATCAAATGGAAATTTACACTTTCATCTGCCCTCTGATTGTATATATGCAGCCATAAATAAATCAGAAATTATTTGCTGTTTGAACTTTCATGCTACTGAATGTTCTGATATGTGATTTTTATTTTTATAATTATCATTATTATTAATAGTAACAGTGGTGGTAATTTATGTATATATGCAATAAATGCTTATGTAATTGAATTGGTGGTAATAGTCATGGTATAATGGATAGAAATGAGTATTAGCAATTGTAGCATCTCATATTTATTTGATTCCTTGTTTTTTTTTAGTACTTTTATATCCACCAACTCTTTCCATCTACAGCCAAGTGGCTTTCTGATTTATTATCACTGCTATAAAGAGCTTTTACTTTTTAATATTTAGTGACACTTCTATCACTTTTGATACTTAATCAAGCTTTAAATTACATGGGATGCTAATAAATGTTTTATGGAACTGCTTTCCTTAAAATAAAGTGTGTGCATGACACAATTTAATTTTGAACTGAATAGTTAACATTCTTCATCACTTTTAAAAAATATACATGATCAATAAAATAATAAATCAAACCCTTGTTTGTAGCAGTTGCAGATTGTTGAGGTCTAAAAGCTCACAATGAAAATTTTATAACTAGATCTAGAATCAGTTTAAACTTGTTCCAGTACATCCCCGTTAAGGCAAGTGACTAGTATGGAAATGGAAAGGGATTTGCTTCCTCCTCTGTAATCTTCTCATCTGCCATTCCCATGTTTCAAAGTCCTTTGCTGACTCTGACTAGATGTTCTTTTTAACCAGGGCAAACTTACTGGAGTTCTTCCTTATATTGCAGAAACCTTGTTGCTCTCCTGCTTAATTTTGAATTATCTCTGGTTTTATATTACTTTGCGGTACTGTTTCATTCTGCATATTCACAATAAAATTAAACCAGTATGAGAAAGGAATAAAAATTAATTTCATAATTTAAAATATAAATTAAATAACTATAATAAAATTGGTATTATTTCTATCTATTCTACAATATTTGACATTGTTTGTGATCTGTGACAAGTGTTGCATAGTTCTATATACCCACAGAATAAGTTTGACTATAAGATTGTGGAACTCTGAGTCTTTGGTTTCACTTTTGATAGCTAGCACACAGTTTCAAAATCTTTGCTTCCCCTTCTACTTCCTTTCCTTATTTCTTTTCCTTTTTTTTTTTTTTTTTTTTTTTTGTTTCCTATTGTTAGCCTTTTTGTTTCACTGTTACTATCCTTTCCCTAAGCCTGAAATAACTGATTACTGGAGAGTTTGCCAAGAGTTGGGAGTTACAGAGGTTTACTGATGCTGATAAGTGTTGGGAAGAGGGAATAAACCGCTTGGGTTTCTTTTCTTCACCTCAAGCACTGGTTGTATCTATCTAGAGAAGATGATTAATACAGTAAAACTATATTTTTAAAAGATGCATTTTCAGAATGTGAAATTTGATTTAAATGTTAGTTGATCTTAAATTCTTTGAAATTTTACATTTCCATACTTCCAAGATTCATAATCCAGCAACACATATCACAATCCCTTTATGCATTAGTAGACTCTCTTGATGAATTGTTAGTGCTAAAGAATTTGCCAACCTGTGGCAAATGTGGTGACAATTATTTATAATTAGGCAGGTTGATTCATAAGTAATAGACAAAACTCTTGGGTCTCTCTACTCAGAACTTTAGTTTGGTGGAACTGGCAAAACTTCTTTGTTGATTGAAAAATTGAGGTAATCCTAGGTTCTTGAATTTCATCTTGAAAGTTCATTTTGAAGCAACATTTTGGATATTGCTGATTTAGTAAACTGTTAGCTAACATACCTCTTAATTATGATCACTGATCTTTTGGTTTTGTCATTTACCACAGATTTAGTCTTTGGCAAATTACCTGATCTCAATGGATCATAGTGTTCCTTTCAGTAAAATGAGTGGTCTATATTACATGATTTCTAAAGTCCCTTCCATGTCTAAATCTATGATCCTATAAAACCAGAGTGTAATTTAAATTACTTCTTGAGTGATTTTAAAATAAACAATAAATTGGTCCCCAGTCCTCCACCTACACTAATATTCTGGCTAAAAAAACATTCTTTATTATATATGTATGATATTGTATGCATAGTCAGTTCTTGACACAAATGAGTTAAGTGCTGACTTCTTCTTTTTTTTTTTTCTTATCTTTACCAGGACACTCCTCCCTCACTGATGATATGCCACATTCCCAAGTTTCAGTCTGCAGATAAATTTGGGAAAAAAGCAAGTGTGGATTAGGGTCTGGAGGAGAGAAAGGTGAATAATCATATGTGAATATATTTCTGTGTTCAAAAGACTAGTTTACACATGAATAATAGACTATTGAACTTTAATTGTTCTGAATTTTAAAATATTTCCCATAGAACTAAAACTCAAAATAAAATGCAATTGAATTAAACTCTCTACTCAAAACTATCCAGTGGTAAGTGGGATACTTCATCATCTCAAATCCAAGTGGTTCAGCACTGAGTCACAGATGTCTGGAAGCAGCTAGTAGCTTGTTATCTCTAAAGGATCCAACTTCTGAGTCATACATTCAGTTGGCCAGAAGCAGTAAGCAGTTCCTTGGGATGGTCCCATTTGAAGGAAAACATCAAGGTTCCATTCAGCTCTTTAATTTACTGATGCTATACAACTCAAATCATTTAATCTCCTGTTCCAGTTTTCTCATTTGTAAAATGGGAATAAGAAAATTTGCATTTCTCAATGCCTGGAACATAGTTGTTGTTCCTCCTTAATTTTTGAAAAGTGTCAATGACATCACTGGATAATGTCTTGCCTCATGGGTGAATTAGATTTAAGGGAGGCAGAGTTGCACAATATTGTCAGCTTTATTCTCTCTTCTAGAGTCAGAGAAGTCCAGGGGGAAGACAAAAGTTAATGACTGGACATGGCTCAGGGTGGAATGTCTGATCAAGCTCTAAGAGTTCTACAGAGCTTATTTAAGCTCTCTTCATTGTTGTTGGAACAAATTGTTCTCATAACCTCATTCTACCCTGGGGAGATCTTTACATGTTTGGGGTAGACATCCCCCTAATTCATAGACAAGTTTGAAGCCTGTTGATTACCCTAACCTGGTTAAGCCAGTCTGCCCAGACAGTTTTACTGGGTGTGGCCACTATACATGCTACAACTCCTTGGAGGCACAGGTTAGAGTGTGATTTAGGTGGACACCAAAGGTAGATTGGCCGCTACCCAGGAAAAGGCTTCAGCAATCCCTCACAGCAGAAGTGCTAGTCTTCTGTGAACCCCCTATACACACCTAACACCATAGTAGGTGGTATGTAAATACTAATTATTTTCCTATCTAACTTGCTTGTTGAAAGTACCCCCCTCCCCACAAAAAAAAAAAAAAAAAAAAGGCATGGGGCAGTGCTTTTGCAGGACCCTTAGCTCCTGATGAGTTCAACAAAACACAGGGCCATAGTGAGATGATTTCTGGCCATCCTCTTTCCATGATGTCACACCCCTAACTTTCTAGCTTTGAGAACAATAATTGAACTCACACAACCATTCCTGGAGAAGAAAAGTCAGTAATTGTCCAAACTCCACAATCTCCTATATTTGTATTCTTCCTTATTAAAATGTAAGTGATTTGAGGGCAAAGGCTATCTTGCTTTTTATTTTTGAATCTCTAGTGCTTAGAATCAAATTGGTTCAGAGTAAGCATTTAGATATTTTCATTCATGAAATTACTCATTAAATTAAAATATATTCATTAAATACAAATATGCTACTAGTAGACCTTTACTCTTAGCACAACTCTAGAACCAGTAGAGTGTGGGGGAAAAAAAAGCACTGGATTCTGGATCTAGGTTCAAATCCTTATCCTACTATTTAAAACTAGTTCCCTATGAAAAGTTACTTCCTTTTCCTATGGACTCAGTTTCCCTATCTGTAAAATGAGAAAGTTGATTTAGATGACCACTAAGATCCCTTCCAGTTTTGACCTTCTAAATTTATAACCCGGCCATTCCTCTTCAGTGTTTCTTCCACTCAAGTCCAGCTCTTTTAAAGTGCTTTGAGATCTTAAATGTGAAAAGAAAGTTTTCAGGAGAAGGGATAATCATCCTGAACTTGCCAACTTGATTTTTTAAAAGTTGCAAACTCTTGTCATTCTCTTATTCACTGGGAGTAAACTGAAGAAGCAGATGAAGAGACACTGATAAAATCCTAAAAACGTCGACTGCTGCTTCAGGGCCTCTGAACTTGCCCCATAAACGGTTCCCGCCCCTCCTCCACTCCGGAGTCGGGAGCGCGCCCAGTGGAGGGTAGTGTGGGGGCGAGAGGGAGGGAGCGTAGGGGAGGGGCTTCGAGGGGGCGGGAACAATATGGCAGTACAGGGCGCTTGGAGGACCTGAGAGGCGTTGGCCGAGGCCACGCCCCGGGCGGGAGGGCCTCTCTGGTGCGCGCCCGCTCTATGATGCTCGCGCGCGTCCCCCGCGCGCCGCGCCGCGGGCGGGGCGGGTCTCCGGGATTCCAAGGGCTCGGTTACGGAAGAAGCGCAGCGCCGGCTGGGGAGGGGGCTGGATGCGCGCGCACCCGGGGGGAGGCCGCTGCTGCCCGGAGCAGGAGGAGGGGGAGAGCGCAGCGGGCGGCAGCGGCGCTGGCGGCGGCTCCGCCATAGAGCAGGGGGGTCAGGGCAGCGCGCTCGCCCCGTCCCCGGTGAGCGGCGTGCGGAGGGAAGTCGCTCGGGGCGGCGGCGGCGCCGGCCGCGGCCGGGGGCGGTGGAAGCAGGCGGGCCGGGGCGCCGGCGGCGTCGGCGGCGTCTGTGGCGGTGGCCGGGGTCGGGGCCGTGGCCGGGGACGGGGTCGGGGACGGGGCCGGGGCCGCGGCCGTCCCCCGAGCGGCGGCGGCGGCGGCAGCGGCGGCTGCGGCGGCAGCAGCAGTGGCGGCGGCGCCCCCCGGCGGGAGCCGGTCCCTTCCCCGTCTGGGAGCGCGGGGCCGGGGCCCAGGGGACCCCGGGCCCCGGAGAGCGGGAAGAGGATGGACTGCCCGGCCCTCCCCCCCGGATGGAAGAAGGAGGAAGTGATCCGAAAATCTGGGCTCAGTGCCGGCAAGAGCGATGTCTACTACTTCAGGTACCGCCCCGGGGGCGGGGGACCGCTGTGGGGAGGGGGGTGTCTTATTGGGGAAGAGTGTTTGGGATGATGGAAGGTGGTGGGATGGAGCCAGAGGACCAAGGACAGGGGCACGGGCGAGCACCTGGGACCGGGGCGCCTTAGGTCAAGGGTTAGGGGCCAAAGGCAGTGGGGAGGATGTGACAGCTGTGGGTTTGGGCTTGGGGACCGAGGCTTGGCTCCTAGAGGGCTTTGCTGGGACCTTTGCCTAAAATCTGGGACTTAGGGAAGAGCAAAGATAAAAAGGTTGAAGAGTTTTGAATGCTTGCGGTGGGTGTGGGTGTGAAGGCTGGTGGAGTTAGACTAGAGGATTGGTTTGAAGAGAAAGAAGTTAGATACTGTGACCTTCCAGTTAGGCTACTGAAGGGTTAAAAGAAGGTGCTATTCACTAGAATTGTAAAACCAAGTCACTATTGGCTACCGTCCCAGTCAACCACAGATTAATCACAGGAGTAATCATACTCATGTGGAAATACTAGGTGTGTGTAAAGACACACATATATGTTTATATGTATACTTATAGTAACAAGTGTTTAGTACTTGTTACATTCAGGGAAATTTCACAGAGTAATGTAGAATGCTTAGTGTTTCTCATTTATGTAGAATAGGACCGTTTTCTTCTTTGAAATTTAAGTTAACTAGTAACAAAGTTCTAGTGGTTCAGAGGAGCAACAATCTTCACAGCATGGGAAAGGAGCAGAAAACCTTTCTAGAATCCTTTGGGCTGTTAGCTGCTCCTAAAAACAGCCTACTAGTTAGCAGTTTGAAAGTGATTTCTTCATTGTTCTCATTAAAAGGAAAAAGTTCATTCAGATCACTAACAGTGAATTAATTATTTTAAACATTTGTGAACACGGGTAATTAATCATCCATGTATCCAAGAAAGATTACTCAGTTTTTCTTGGCATTTTTTTTTTCGGGAATTCAGCATTTTTTTTCAGGAATTCATGATTAAGAAGTTTTCCTCCCTACTGTCCTCTGAAAAAAATGGAGAATAGCCAATCTGAGTCCTTTTCTTAATTTCTCTTCACACCACTTAACCATAATTATTTAATCCTCTTCATCTTCTTATTCTTTTTTTCCAAGCTAAAAAATTCCAAGTTTAAAAGAACTCCACTTTAAAAAAAAAAATAACTTTCTTAGTACTCTGTTATGTTGTGACTATATGCATGTTAAGTTTGATGACATAATAAGCCTGGGCAACAAAGCAATTATGTTTTATGATGTCAGTGCATCTACTTCACAATAGATAATTCTATTGTTTTCCACAGTGTCTTCAATAAATGAAACATCAAAAATATTTAATGACTTTTTAGTGTTCTGTTTTAATAGACTATAATTTTTTCTCTCAGAGAATAACTATATGTAAAATTAAAATCTTGAAGCTTGCTCATTTCATGAAGAAGTTGAATTTTATGATTTTTTTTTCTGTCTTTGACATCCACTTAATTGATATTTTTTGAAGATGGATTTCTTTTGCATCAGTTTTTGATAAGAGTGAGACAGGAGTAAAGAATTTTTAAAAATCTGGATAAGGATATAATTGCTAATTTAAATTTGCTGACTGGTGGTTTGCCATTTTCAAATATAAAGTATTATTTCAGCATAGTTTTTGTAATTGTTGATTCATTTCTCTCTAATCCAGTCAAATGGGTCATTTGCATATGGAAACAGAAAAGGTCAGAATTTCAGAAAGTTACCTTAATTTATGAATTTGATTAGGAAGAAATATAGTGATAGATAAGATTCTGTCATCTGGTCTAAGTTCATTGGTCTTGAAACACAAAACAATACGGTGAAAAACTGTTTAAAACAAGCATGTGATGCTGTTTTTAACAGGACATTTTATTTTCCCAGTAACAAAGTTTAAATGTATCTTTTGGAAGAGTGTCCACTTTCAGTTAACATTTACTTAAATTTCTTTAATGTCATTAAGTACTTCTTACCTCTTAAATTCAATCTAGTGAAATTCTATTCAGGGCCAATTATAATTGTTGTTCTTCATTCATAAGGCTAAATGCTAGCCTTCTACTTTTCTATCAGATTCTTCTGAGCATCTTTCTCTCTAGATGGTACACATCGAAAACTGTGAATTGTATTTTGTAGATGTTGAGAAAACTATTAAATTTGTCAAGAATATCAATGCTCAGGATTGAGCTCTCTTAGAAAACTGTGCAATTAGCAAGTGTCCTCATTAGAAAATCTTTAGCTTCAGGCTTTAGGGTTCACAGTTCTTCAGACATAGATTTTATTTGCTTTTACAGTGGGGTATTTCATTTCACTTCCTTTTGATTATGAAATCTTTTTTTTTCAGTATAAAGTAATTTAGAGTTATTTAAATGACCAATTATATATATCTTTCAAAAATCTGGCAAAACTTTTAGTCATCTTGCACTATTTTGTACAAAATTGAAATAAAAAATGATATATAAAATAATAATTTGATTGCTTTTCAAAATTGCTATGTGAAGGCTAAGGGTAAAGGTAGTCTAATTTCTGTTTACTCATTAAAAACACTGCTTTTAAAATAAAATTATTTCTTTTGATACTGATGATCTTTGTGCTCCTGCTCCTTGATTTCTACTACAAGGTATTTAGTTCAGGAAGCAACAAAATATTAATGATACTTTAATACACAATGTATTAAATACGGTGCAAACACATGATTTGATTTTATTAAATTTTGAGGCAAAATTATATACATTCATCCACATACACACAAGCCCACACATATACATATATATGTGTGCGTACATGTGCATATACACATATAATTATATATAATGTGTTGTGTGTACAGCAAATTTATATTACATCTCCAAATCAATCATTCCTCCACACTTATTTTCTATATTAGAATTACCCTTTCTCCTCTCCCTTATAACTCATTAAATCGGATAGAAAACTAGGTAATTTAATCCATGGAAAGGAATAGGGTATGTGTCTTGTGAAGAGTTAATTCTGAGTGGTAATCTGAACACCTGCATCTATTGTTCATGCAGATGTTAAACTGTGATGTAGCCAGCCCTAAGGGAGGTTGATTTTTTTTTTTTTGTTTGTTTGTTTGTTTGTTAACAGATCAGTGTCTGTTAAAAGGGTGTGACTGACACTTATTAATTGAACTAAAAATAGACTATTTATGACAGCTTTCAATTGTGGAACAATTTGAATTATTTCCTGATACTGCTAGGTTTCAGTAGGAATCATGTCTTTGGTTGCCAGTTAAGTAATAGAAGATTATTGATAGCACATTAACCACTATGATATCATTCAAGTTCTACTTTTTTCTAAAGGGATGTCATTTGAGGACAGTGACAATACATTTTTATTGCTTTCCATTCCTACTGATAGCTAACAAACATTTATTAAGTACCTGTTATGTGCCAGGTACAGTGTTAAGTGCATTACTCTAGCCTAAGACTTTATTACTACTTCATGCCTCAATTGATGTAATAGCTTTCTAGCTGATCTTCCTTACTGATCCTTCCTTTAAATTCTGTATATCATTGCAAAATATATCTAAGACATTTTTAAATGTCATCTTAAAAAAAATGTACAGTGGTTTCTCTCAACAACAGGAAGACTAAAGTTGCTGGTTTAGATCTGTTAATTAAAATCCTCTGAAAAGGACCTTGGAATAATTGGATACTATCCTCTCAACCAATGTGACTGTTGTTGATAATATAGTGTATATAATTTTCGATTCGATATTTTGTCTTTCATGTCATAAGGCAGAAAATAAAGTAAGGCATAAGGCCCTGCCATTGATTTTATAGTCATATATTGTAAAGGGCTAGAACTGAGCAATGCACTTGGATAATGAAGCACGTGAAACTAATTGCCAATTGGACAGTTCCCTATTAACTTGTTTGAAGGTTGACCCTCCCCAGCTGTTCTGTGATGACTTGATTGGTGGGACAAAGAGGGGGAAGTGACTTGTGTGGGAGGAGTAGGAAGAGGAAGAGAGATTGAGAGGTGGATGCTGAATCAGTCTCTCCTGGCCTGTGAGGAGGAAGGTGTGTGTGAGATTGCTAGGCCTAAGCCCCTGACCTTGACCGTAAAAGATCAAGAATAAAGACGTTTAGTGATCCTGATTCCGGCTGATTTCTGGGAAGACAAGAGTTCTGAATGAATATAATAAAATACAAAGAACCAGACAATATAAATAATAAATTTGAGGCAGTTTGACTTCTTTTATATGGGGGAAGAGACATTGAAGA